>NW_027466504.1:237500-345000 GCF_050575085.1 Anarhichas minor
CAAGGAGCTGGACAAGAGCATCAGAGGAGGAGAGCTCTTCCTCACGGTCCTCTTAAACCCTGTAAGTCTCAACCGGTCTGCTGTGAGACTCACTGACTGTAGACTGGAAGGCAAAAGGGAGGTTTGATTTGGTGACAAAGCCAATGTTGTGATTAGTGTTTCCGTTATTATCGTACACTGAAACTCAAACTAAAAGGAAAATGAGTAGTGATACATATTGCTGTAAACTTAACTAAATACAACAATATCCTCACAGAAAAACTAAACTGTTTGGAAAAAAGAGAAATTAATTTACGCGTTGTTCCAGGAGATGGTGCTATGCCTGTTTTTCACAGGCTGTCTAGTCTTAAAATATTGTAGTAAATCAAGTGTGTGTGTGAGAGAGAAGATTTAAACATTACAACCATTCTTCCACACTTCTCCAGTATGAAAGAGTGTGTATGTGTAGCTACAGACTTGTGAAACATGACACCTGGTCCAAACTAAAACAAAGTCGTGAAACTAACTGAAAAAAGAGACAAAAACTAGCAAACACACCGAAAACTGAAAGACATTAAAAAGTCCTAACGCAGTACCTAGTAACGAGTAGTGTAAGGGAATACAATTTTCTAAATGATCTCAGTTATCAAACCAAGTACTGCTGGGTTACTGTGTGAGCGCGACTGTTGTTTTTTTGCCAGGGAAGCTTATGATGCCATGACGTCAACCCACGACAGGTTGGTGTGCATCTTGGCATCGTGTCGAGCCGATCGTTGGTGAACGTCCAGGCGCATGTGGTTCTACGAGGCTGCACAAACATGCATTGCAACCTCAGTTTAATATTTTGAATGAGAAGTGCAAGGTGGCAGGAGCACGGACCGCGTGCACGTCTGCATGCACACCTTCTGTTGGTTCATGTGAACACAGCGATGGTGAATATTGATCAGCAGCTGATTATTAGATAGTCACTGCTCTCACAGTAGCAACACAAGCTATGATGAGCCTGATAACCACACGGCTTCTTCATGAAAAGAAATATAGAAATCTCACCAGTAATGACACCAAGTAATAAGTAATAGTATTACTTTTTAAAGCAGTAATAAGTAAAAGTAGCTAGTTACTTGCCCAACACTGGTCTAAACTAAACTACAATAAAAACTCATTCTAAACTATCATAACGTTGTTTGGAGCTCTGCCAAACTGTTATGTATTATTAATAACATAACCTCATGCACCTGGACACAATGGAGACAACCCTAAAGTAAGATGAGAGAAATGAACGAGTCTAAGATAAGAGCTCCATCGTTCCCCCTCAGCATGTGGCCCGTCTCCCTCCCTGCTGCCCTGGAAATGAATCATTTATGTGAACTGAAGTCTAGTCACAATAATGTCTGTGTCTGCGCTCAAACCAATTTGCCGTTCAGGGTATTTTGTCCATCACGACACAATCCCGTGTGCCCATAAGCCTCACGTTACTTCCTGTTGGACATCAGTAGCGCTGTCACCACAGACGGCGCTCTGCATTACACTCTACAGCATTCACACCGTCAAAAGAAAAGCTGTGTAACATGAAAAGAGGAGTGACAAAGAGCGGAATGCCAAATGAGTTATAATATTAAACATGGAGAGTAAACTGAAGTACAAAGAGAAAAACAGCATAAAATGAAGTTCAGTCAACTGTTGAGATAAACGGACAAGAGATGCTGGCTCAGCATAACTTCCAGCAGTGCTTATTACCACTAGGGTCCGCTCTGCCCTCCTGTGGGGACCTTTCTTCTTCTTTTTCATACGAGGACATCTCACACACACACACACACACACACACGATTGTCACAATTGCAAGAGACAAAAAATTGTCCTATGATTTTAGTGTCAATCACGGGGGGTCCAGGACTCCCAGAGACTCCTGCTGGTTTGAGTTCCAGGACTTGTTGCTCTGACAACAGCTGCAGGTAGATGCTGAACTAACCGATGCACTACATTGTGTCCTCTCAATCCAGATCAGCATTTTCATGACACACCTGTCGAACTATGGCAACGATCGTCTGGGTCTGTACACCTTTGAGTCTCTGGTGAAGTTTGTCCAGTGTTGGACCAACCTCAGGCTGCAGACGCTGCCCCCCGTCCGGCTCGCTGAGAAGTACTTCCAGATCTTCCCTGAGGAGAGAGACCCTCTCTGGCAGGTCAGAAGATTCATTTTGGTTTTGGAAGCTCACACTTTTTGCAGATTAATCCCAATGTTCTTTGGAGATTAAGGAGAAGACATTGAGTCTTGATGTGATCATTTCTCAGAACCCTTGTCATGACAAGAGACACAAAGATATCTGGTCTAAAGAAAAGACCTGTGACCGCCTCCCCAAGTTCCTCGTGATTGGACCACAGAAAACAGGTTCCACACTCTCTCTATGTCCATTCTATCTTTGTCTGTAAATCTCTCCCTGCTTATTCTAAATGTCTCGTCTTTACTCAAGGCACTACAGCGCTTCATTCATTCCTGAGCCTGCACCCAGCCGTCACCAGCTCCTTCCCCAGCCCCACTACCTTTGAGGAGATCCAGTTCTTCAGTGGATCAAACTATGACAACGGGATTGACTGGTAAGGACGGGGCTACCACTTACTGCACACAACATGGCTTCAACTTGAATTCATTTCTTTCTAGTGTTTCTTCTGTTCTTTAAACTTCTTTTCAGTTTCAGTTTGGCTGAGCTGGTTCTTGTCAGAGCTTAAAGGATAAAGTAGATATAATACTAACATGACACATGCACACACTACATTACATTAGTCATTTAGCAGACGCTTTTATCCAAAGCGACTTACAATAAGTGTATTCAACATCGGTATTCAAGAGAACTACTAGTCACCAGAAGTCATAAGTGCATCTCCTTTAAACAAGCATCTAAGAGCATAAACCAGAGCAAACATACAGAAACAAACTAATCTGAATACAATAAGTGCAACAAACTAATCTGAATACAATAAGTGCAACAAACTAATCTGAATACAATAAGTGCAACAAACTAATCTGAATACAATAAGTGCAACAAACTAATCTGAATACAATAAGTGCAACAAACTAATCTGAATACAATAAGTGCAACAAACTAATCTGAATACAATAAGTGCAACAACCTAGTATGAATACAATAAGTGCAACAACCTAGTATGAATACAATAAGTGCAACAAACTAGTATGAATACAATAAGTGCAACAAACTAGTATGAATACAATAAGTGCAACAAACTAATCTGAAGACAATAAGTGCAACAAACTAGTATGAATACAATAAGTGCAACAAACTAATCTGAATACAATAAGTGCGACAAACTAATCTGAATACAATAAGTGCGACAAACTAATCTGAATACAATAAGTGCGACAAACTAGTATGAATACAATAAGTGCGACAAACTAGTATGAATACAATAAGTGCGACAAACTAGTATGAATACAATAAGTGCGACAAACTAGTATGAATACAATAAGTGCGACAAACTAGTATGAATACAATAAGTGCGACAAACTAGTATGAATACAATAAGTGCGACAAACTAGTATGAATACAATAAGTGCGACAAACTAGTATGAATACAATAAGTGCGACAAACTAGTATGAATACAATAAGTGCGACAAACTAGTATGAATACAATAAGTGCGACAAACTAGTATGAATACAATAAGTGCGACAAACTAGTATGAATACAATAAGTGCGACAAACTAGTATGAATACAATAAGTGCGACAAACTAGTATGAATACAATAAGTGCGACAAACTAGTATGAATACAATAAGTGCGACAAACTAGTATGAATACAATAAGTGCGACAAACTAGTATGAATACAATAAGTGCGACAAACTAGTATGAATACAATAAGTGCGACAAACTAGTATGAATACAATAAGTGCGACAAACTAGTATGAATACAATAAGTGCGACAAACTAGTATGAATACAATAAGTGCGACAAACTAGTACGAATACAATAAGTGCGACAAACTAGTACGAATACAATAAGTGCGACAAACTAGTACGAATACAATAAGTGCGACAAACTAGTACGAATACAATAAGTGCGACAAACTAGTACGAATACAATAAGTGCGACAAACTAGTACGAATACAATAAGTGCGACAAACTAGTACGAATACAATAAGTGCGACAAACTAGTACGAATACAATAAGTGCGACAAACTAGTACGATGAGTGCGACAAACTAGTACGATGAGTGCGACAAACTAGTACGATGAGTGCGACAAACTAGTACGAATACAATGAGTGGTGAGTGGAAGGCTCAGGGTAGTACTTCTTGAAGAGGTGAGTTTTCAGCCTGATGAAAGATGAGCAGCGACTCCGCTGTCCTGACGTCAGTGAGGAGTTCATTCCACCACTGTGGGGCCAGGACAGGAAACAGCCGTGACCGGGTCGATCGGCCGTAGGGACCTCTGAGCAACGGGGCGACCGATCGCCCCGAGGCAGCAGAGCGAAGTGGTCGGGCGAGGGTGTAGTGTGAGGTCATCATTCCTCCTCCCCCATTCTGGCAGTGAAGTGATCTTTCTACATGCTTACTCTGTAAAAGATGGGGGACAAAATCCACAGTCCAACTTTCAGTGGTTTTGGGGGTTAAAGTCTCTCTTTGTATTTCCTGGCTTGTTGTGGGAAGCTACATGCAACTACCAGGAAAGACCTTGACCCTGTACCAGGAGACAGGATTTGGGATTAGCGAGGTAACTTCAGGGTTAATCCTGCGTTTATAGGTTCACTTCTTACCTGGTGTATCACCACGGTAACTGATGCTGAACACCTAGCCTGCTCCGGAGCAGGTGATGTTGGAGATAAGAGATCAACTGGTATAAAAGCTCCGCCCACTGACCAATCAAAGCTCTGCACGTAGATCATTAGATAATATTACACAAATATGAAGAAGTTAAAGTCATAATTCAGACTAAAAGCTACACAGTTTAAATTGACAGTCAGGAAGGACAGCTGCTAATAAACTGTGTGACTGTGTGAATGTGTTTAAATGAACAGATTCATAATCTCACTGCTTCATTTAGGGCACAATAGATCTGACTATAATTCCATGTGTACATTCTGGTAAATGAATGTGTTGCAGATGTTACATTCAGCCTGAAGAAGTGTTTAACTTCTTCATATTTCTCTGATGTTGTAATATGGGTGTATGATGGGGAATGAATCAATCCAACACGTTTTGAGTTTTCCTCATGATTTTAGTCAAGACTCCACTGAACCGCACCAAGTCCAAATCACACTCTCCCACTTCTCCCGTCACTCCATCACATCAAACTCCCTAAACAGCGCCAACTAGTGGTCATATCTGATCATCACACGATTCCAGTCTTACAATATTATAGTTTGTAAAATGAGCTGCTCTGACAGCAGACTCGTCCATGTTTGTGATTGGTCAGATGCCGAAACCCCGCCCTTTTATGTGAACGTCTCTCAACCAGATTGACAAACCTGGTAAATTTAACTACAAACAACAGGTGCTAGATTAGCCAGTTGGAGTACAGGACCTCAATCCTAATCCAGAATCTGGGTGCTTCTCAAAGTCAAGGATGCTTCCTTGGTAGGACGGGTCCTTCCAAGTCCTACAGAGACTAGTTTAGACTCCTTTCTAGCATTCAGAGATCACATTGGAACTATCTACTGAGTGCGTCGGTGTGCAGAATAAATGGACGCAGTATTTTAGTTTTTTTAACTTTATTTAGAACAACTCAGTTGCATTATAATTTCGGGGTGACTGTGGCTAAGTGGAGAGCAGTCGGCAGTTCGATCCCCGAGTCGCATGTCGATGTGTCCTTGAGCAAGACACTTAACCCCAAAATGTCTCCCGTAGCTGTGTCTACGGTGTATCAATGTGATAGAATCTGAATTGTCTGCTGAATGACTGTAATGTAGTAGTAATGTTGAAGTTGCATTTCTCAAAACAATACACAAAACATTGGCCCATTTAATGATGAATACAATCGGCAGGGATTTGTACAATTATTATAATTTATTAACACACTCCAATGATGTCATTTTAATTTGACCTCGGCATCAATTCATAGATTGAAAAGAGACTGCCGTTATCTCCCTCAAAGCCAGACTCATTGAGAAACACAATCACTTTGCCTGGCCGATTGTAAAAACACGCTTCATCCATACTGGACAGACACAATGAGGCTGCTTTCACACTTAATCTGGTTCCCTTAAAACAAACCGAGGTCCGTGTGCCTGGTTAGTACGGTTCGTTCGGGCTGGAGTGTAAGATGTTAATAGAACCCTGGTGCGGACCAGACCAGGGGGGTCTTAGTCTGTGGTTTGTTTGTGGTGATGGAGTGCAGCATAAACGTCTGTCAGTCACCAGAATGTAATTTTCCCTCGAGGGGCCTGATGATGCAGGATGTCAATCAACAAAACTGTCCAACCAACGAGTCAGTTTGTATAACTTCATGTTTACTCCTCTGGTTCATTGGTTAAAAGTCAGTGTGAACCGGACCAGAACTAAAATGCAGCACTGTCTCGTTTCCCTTGGTCCGGACCGAATCTAGCCAACTACAGGTGTGAAAGCACAGTAGAACTAGTCCACTGCTCCAACTGTCACCACCTCTGGTTTGGTCAAAGTAAACCCATGAGTTACTCGGTTACATTTGAGAACATTCTGACTTCATACCTGTTGCTGGCCTCTTTGTGCTTTTGCTACTGTGTTCACGTTCGCTCCGTGAACTAGTGTGTCAGTGCGCTACAAAGGTCAGGACAACCTTTTAGATGAGGCCTTGTAGATATGTGAGTGAAGATGGACTGGCAATGTCTCAACTCCAACTGGCGGACTGCTGAGGAGAAATAGCTGAAAGTTTACGAGCATACTGAGCTCGTCTCCAAATCATGCGCATAGGATTGTGGGTGTTTTAGGAGCTCAGAGGATACACACATGCAGCGTTGAACATCCTCTGAACGAAGGACTCGGTCCTCAGTAGAATCCAAAGGATCCTGGACAGTGGAACAGTCCTTCAGAGCATCCTTCAAACTCGGTTGAATTTAAGGAACACTGTCAAGCTGCTGTTCGCTCACAGAGCCTGATGCGTTTAGTAAAGCTGCCAAAGCTGCTAAAGCTGCTAAAGTCTGTTACATACTGACCTGAAAGTGTCAATACTTCAGTCGAACATTAGTTTAGTCTGAAGTTAGTTGTGATGCGTTTGTGGAGATGTTTTCAGTCTGACATCAGAGAGAATACTCAAACGGTAACACAATAACACAACATGGATGATGCACTAGCTAACTCGTACTTGATTTATGGTCCTCAGGTACATGGACTTCTTCCCGTTCCCTTCCAATGTCAGCACAGATTTCATGTTTGAAAAGAGCGCCAACTACTTTGACACTGAGGCGGCGCCGAAGAGAGCTGCTGCCCTGCTCCCCAGAGCCAAAGTCCTGGCAGTGCTCATCAACCCGTCTGACAGGACCTACTCCTGGTACCAGGTGAGGACCGTCACACTAGGCTTCGGCCTCATTTCTCCACATGTTTCTATATGCTATGCATCTTCACATTTTCTCGGTTAGATTGAACCTGTTGATGCGTTCGATCATTAGAGTAAAGTCTTCTGAATTTGGAGAGAACACAGCGTGTATAGGTTGCCTTCATTTTGAAAGTCCACGTCGGAATGTCCTGATGTTCTCTGAGTGGCACTCTGGGGTGCTCTGCATGCTCTTTATTTTGAAGTCTCAGTGACAGGAAGTTTCTCAGTGACACTCTGAGGTGATGCACTGTCATTTTGAAATCTTTGGAAATGTGCTCTTTTGTATGTAGTTTGACTAACTATTCACACAATTGGAATAGGATTATTAAACATTATCATTCATTTGATTTATTATTTAAAATGTATTAATTTAGTTCTATTATTATTGACAGACTTTGCTTTTGTTTTGAAGACGGTCCTGACGTGCTTGTACCGTAATGCCTAGTATATAAACATATACGGCCCAGCCCATCATCACACACCCTGAACACTGTACACACATACAGAGCTGTGATCAAAGCAGTTTAAATCTGTGTTTAAGATTCTTACTGGTAAACTTGATTGGTGTGTGTGTGCGCGTGTGTTTGTGTGGGTTAATGACTACAGCACCAGAGGGCCCACCAGGACCCTGCAGCGCTCAACAACACTTTCCATGCTGTGGTGACAGCAGGCCCCTCTGGCCCCAGGGACCTGCTGGCCCTCCAGAGACGCTGCCTTCACCCGGGGGCCTACGCTCCTCACCTGGAGCGCTGGCTGCAACACTACCAGCCCAGCCAGGTACGTGGGCATCATGGTCCAGCCTACCTTACTGTCCCAGTCAACAGCTGCTTCACATTTACATAATGGTAGAATATTATTAATGCTTCACAGAGCAGCTTTATGCTCATCTGAAATCCTTTGTGTGTGTTTACTTTGTGGATGATTTCTGTGCTTTTTATCAATATAATACTTCTATAATATAAGTTTGGTTTCACTCATGGTTACATCTGCATAACAAAACATCAAACTCAACATCTGCTCACATGTTCCTGGTGAAGACCTGCTGATAACATTGGTGGTGATGTGACCATTTTATAAATATAAAGTTTCGATGTACTTCACAACATGAACCACAGCGATAAAACATCTGCAAGCTGATTATAACAAGTCATTTCATAATATCTATGGACCATCCTTCTGAGATGCCTCGAAGCAGGAGAAGCCTAAAGATGTGAAGTCGTCCTCCAGCTGTAGATCAGTCTGAGCCTTCACACGTTTAGACTTCAGGGCTTATTGTGACAACTGACTACAT
Organism: Anarhichas minor; assembly: GCF_050575085.1. Taxonomy (NCBI): domain Eukaryota; kingdom Metazoa; phylum Chordata; class Actinopteri; order Perciformes; family Anarhichadidae; genus Anarhichas; species Anarhichas minor. The sequence continues at coordinate 246,293 of NW_027466504.1, forward strand.
CTTTGAAGAGCTGAAGTCTGCAGCAGTCTCTTCAAGTCAACTACACGAAGAGCGTTACATTGCTTCAGGTGACGCGACCACAACAACGGCACAAAGACAGGTAGAAGTAAGAAAATATAAGGAGGCGTATCTGTCGCTGGGCTTTACGAGCACTAAGGTCGGCCAAGAAGAGAGACCCAGTGTGTTGTGTGTGTTAACATACTGAAGGCAGACAGCATGAAGCCCACCACATTGAGAGGACACTTGGAAACCCAATGTGAACAAGCACCTTGACATTTTCAGAAAGAAATTGGAAAACTTTCACTTTGTGAAAGCTGCATCTGTCCCTGTGAAAGCACAACTCTCTGTTAAATGTGAGAAATATATGTTGTTTGCACTTTATTTATTTTAAGTTAATTTACAAATGAATATGCCAGAAAGCAATTTACATGTAATATGAATGTGATCTATGCAGAGAGAGCAGTGAGTAACTTGCACATCAAGGGGGGGCTTGACAGATAAAGTTTGTGAACCACTGCCCTGTGCAGTCAGAACAATGTGATCTGCTCGCAGGATTCTTGAGGTAATGAAATGAGTAAATATAAACTAAGTATAACATAGTATCCCTCTCAAGTGCTCAAGTGTAATACTATTTTCTGACAGCTCTACTATATAGTAATGATGCGATCAGGGGATCATGATGTCAGTGGTCAGCTGATGCTCTCTATCCCGTGCTGCTGTTAGATGGCTGTTTGTCTGAGTAGTTCCTTCTCTCATGTAAATCTCATGCACCCTGTGGAGACGGTCCTGGATGACGCTGCTCTGTGTGTTGTAGTTGCACATCGTGGACGGGGCCCTGCTGCGGTCCAACCCGGCTCTGATGATGGAGGGAATCCAGAGGTTCCTCGGTGTCACTCCCATCTTCAACTACACCCAGGCTTTAATGTTTGTCACACACACACAAGCACACACACACACACACACACACAATGTGTTTCCTTAAAGGAACACATTAACATTTAGTTTGAAAGCTGATAATACGTAAAGGTCGGTTGGTCTGTAGTTTCCAAGTGGTGCTCCTTATGTAATCAAATCCAAACATTCAAGTGTTATGTGTACACACACACGCAGTGTCATTTGGACTGTGACACAATTTTTATTTTTATTTTTGCCTCTACACGACTCCAGTGGATTTGAAATGAAGCATCAATATGTGGTTGTGTAGATTTTCATCTACGAATGCAAATGGAGTCGACCTTTAACCGAGAGATGAACCCAGCAACGTTTCCATATACCACATGTGAAAGGTGTTCAATGAACATACTATGTGTCTGCAGGTACGATGACAGCAAAGGATTCTGGTGTCAGCGGGTGGAAGGAGGTCGAGCCAAGTGTCTGGGGAAGAGTAAAGGCAGGAAGTACCCAGAGATGAGTCCTGAGGTACATCGACATTTCACCTCGCTTCACTCACTTATTCATATGCCTATAGAAACAGAGGATGAGAACAGCCTGCTGCAGTAGAACACCACATGTGTATTCTTCCACTGCTGAAAATAGTCTGTTTGAGTAGCGTTTGTTGTGACCAGCTGTTCTATTTCATCCTTACTGACCGCCAGAGGCAGTGCTTAACTCTGGATATCTTCTGTCTTGCGCAGGTCGAGTCTTTATATCAACAAAGTCCCCTGTGACCTCGGATGACCCCCGTCATCTATAAGTTCCGGTGTCATCCTGAGATCAGTCCTTTTTCATCTTCTCGCTACGCAGGCTAGCTACCATGGTAGCATAAGCTTAAACAAAGATGTGTCTACGATCAAGACATATTGGAGCATGTCGCTGTAGCCTCATAGAAGCCTTGTGACGGGGGTCACCGAGGTCACAGGTGACTTTGTTGATATAAAGACTCGACCTGCGCGAGACAGAAGATATCCAGTGTTAAGCACTTCCTCTGGCGGTCAGTAAGGATTCATAGAGTTATATTTGTAACTTTCGTTGTAGAAAATGACTGAGCCTTTTTAAAAATGAAACTTGAGCTGCTTTTAAAGGTTTACATCTTCAGAAGGAACCAGTGGAATAATATTGAATAACACCAGAGAATAAAGATTGGAGAACCTCGCAGTTAAATAATGGAGGAGGCAGTAGAATATCACTGCAACTTCAACTTCTGTATGTTCTGTAAATGTTCTTCTTTAGTTCTTCTGATCTCTGACTTTTCCCAATCTCTTTGTGTGCGCGTGTGTGTGCGTGTGTGCGTGTGTGCGCAGTCACGTGCCTTTCTGGCCGGGCACTACCGTGAGCACAACATGGAGCTGCTGCGTCTGCTGAACCGACTTGGCCATGCGCTGCCGTCCTGGCTCCGCCAAGAACTCCAGAGCACGAGCTGGAGCTGAGGCCACACCCCCTCACGCACACAGACGGACAAACGCACCACAGAAGAAGCCAGGACCGGAGTCTGGATGAGCCCGCACTTGGCTCTGGATTAAACTGGACTAGATGATCCGGAATCAACAGGAGCAAAAGAGCTGATGTTACTGGGGCTCCTGTTCAACATGAGATCTTCCTCAAAGTGTTGGTCACTGTTTGAAAAGGATCCCAGCCAACTCTCCATGGCCACCCCTGATCTGTTGCCAACCTCCTGTCAGCACTGGGCAGCCCTCAGCCTCAGTCACTGTGTGTTGGATGGGTGGGGGGGGGCAGCAGCTGACACTGAACGCATCAGTTGGTTGTGGATCCAGAGGACTGGGTGACCAGCAGGTTTGGGGCATAAATGTGAGGAGAGAGAGCGTGCTGATGTGGAGTGTATGAGTGGACACAGGACAAACACACACACACACACACACGTATCATCTCCACAAGAATGATTGTAAAGCATTTTCAAAAGCAGTTGTCTTTGTTAGGTTTGAGGGAAAGCTGGGAAACAAAATGTCCATCAGCCTGAAGAAGCCGGTTCAAAGAGCCGGTCCACATCCTGGTCCACACACACACACACACACACACATGCATACATGTGTACCTGCAGTCGTTTCCTAGTCCGTTGACTGCGGCGACGGACACTTTATAAAGGTTTAGATGACAGGTTGTGTAAATATCATGTGTTTGGGTATGTGACTGGAGGCCAGGTGTGGTCCAGGCTCCGCCCATCACCAACATCCTGTCAGTGAGCAGCAGGTAAAGAGGCTTTGTGAATGATGACACTGTTCTCCACGTTGGCTAAGGTCTGTGGTTTTTTAAGATCGCTAGCTTTTAACCTCCATAGCGTAGTATTTTTTTAAATATACCATCCATGTTGGAACCATGCTGCTGAGCAGAGCTTGTGTTGTAGTACTGGATTTTTAGTCTTCATACTTCTGGACCAGAACATGAAAGTTCAGGTTTCACCTCACTGCTCTTTATGAAGTAATATAACTAACTCATTTAGTGATGAATGGGTTTGGTGTTACTGGCTGTCCAGGGTTCATGTAAACAGTGAGCAGTGGTTCTGATTTCATCGTCCTTATAACAGCTGCTGAGGCTCATGGGTACTGTAGTGTGAAGAGCACACAGTTGAAATAACTACAACTGTTCGCGTGGTTTCCAAGAGACTTGAGTGCCATTATTATTAAATAAAAATGGTCCATAGAAAACCTCCAAATTGTAAACTATAAAGTTTGAGGCTGCTGAGATGTTGTGATACTCTTCCAGTCTGGTAAATAAGCCGGTCGGTGTTTCAGAGTCTCCAGGCTGAGAGAACCAACAATGACAAAGCTCCTCCAGAACCACAGACTCTACAGACCGACCCTGACTAACTCGTTCTGGAGATGAATAATACAGAGTGAACTTAACCAACCTGGACTACGAGAGCATTTAATTTATTTAGTCATCAATCACAGCGTGTTTAATAGTGATAACGAGTTGGCAGCTGCACAGGAAACCTGACGTGATGTGGTCTTGAGGCCCAGTCCTGGACCAGAGCTGTTCAAACCTACTGTGGGTTTGTGAGATGATGCTGATGGGGGGGGACAAGCACCTCGGCCAGTAAGGGAGAAGAAAACCTGTCAGATATCTCCTGGGAAAGCAACACACACACACACACTCACACTCTTGTCTCCATCCGAGGACCAGAGGTCGGAGCCAGTATGGAGACAAATCAGAAGCTGCTGTCTTGTTTGTTTTGTATAAATGTCTTAAAGGCCAACACTGTATCATCTCTAATAAACACAGAGAGGTTGGACTCCATGGCTGACACGTCTTTCTTTACGTCACTCACCTTCATGTTACCGATGTGTAGTGACGGGATACATGTTCTCAAGAGTAATGATCAGATTACCAAGAAAAGTAACTAGAATCAACTCATCACATTTGAAAGACATGTGCATTCAGATTAGAATCTCATCGTCTTTGGAAGCTGAGTATTCTGAGTAAGAGGTAAATGGACAATCGTATCCTGAAAATATTTTATTTATTCTTGTGCAATAAATACATTTGAATGCAATAATTGTATTTATTATGGTGTAATAACTTATTAGGGGGACCTTCTGCGAAAATAGTAACGCTCTTAATTGTTGGCGTTCATTTCCTATAGTGGTTCTTATCACTACGGGTGTCATATATCTTTGGCCACAATCGTGATTTTGGAGGCGCTGTTTCTCCTTCCATACGAGTAAGGGGACCCCGTTTTCCCCTTTGAGTGACAGATGTCCCGGAGAGACGGAGCATGTGACGTGCACCTGTAGCCTTGCAATCTTTGGGTCAAAGATATGCTTCAGAGAGGTGGTGTCTACAGCTCCTACATCATCGAGACACCCAGGGGCCATTTTAAAGAAACTCATACCATCCCTAACCCACCAATTTACCTGATGGGGGGGGGGGGGGGGGGGGGGAAATGCAGTGTACGATGGAGCAGAATAATTCCTACACTCAGCTGGAGGGTTTGGGTGTCTAACCCACCCCTCATTATAAAAGAAAGATGGAGTACATATCTATAACAAACTTGGTGCAAACACCCAATCGACGTAGTGCCAGAGATGGGCAAAAATACATCAAAATGTATTTTGATACAAAATACCCCTCAAATAAATGTATCAAAATAAAATGCTGGTGCCAGAAAATGTAACAAAATACAATACATGTATTTAGTATTTAAAATATAGGAAATACTTTTTTCTGGATTTTCCGTTTTCTCACAATTTGGTATAGCAGAGCGTTCAGGTTTGGGCTATAATGTACACAAAGCTCTGGTGAAGCCCACACAAAGGAAGAACAGTCACAGAATGTCAGTGTAACTAAGCACATCTGTGCTTGTTGATGGTGCTTCTTGAACATCAATCTTGCTGAGACATGTGTATGAAGGCAAATCACTGTCAAAATCCGAGAGCGCAAATGAGATCCATGCGCGCGCGAAAATCAAACAGCGCGCACCTATTTTACTTTGACGAGCGCTTTTACATCACTCCGCGAGTGAAATTTCGTCTCGCGCGAGCAGAATTCTTTTTGACCAGTCTCCATTGTATCTCTACATCTAATTGGTTACAATCCTCGTCTTGGGATAAACCGGATATCACTCTGACGCAGACGCTAGGGGGAGATTTTCAGATTGAAGGTCAGGGGCAAATAATGTACATTTTACTGCACGGGTACTTTTACTTTCTGCACTTAAAGTAGATTTTGCTGATAATAACATTGACTAAGGTTTTGAATGCAGGTATTTTACTCGTAGTGGATTATTGTTTCATCAGTATGGTATTAGTACGTTTACTGCAGTGAAGGATCTGAATACTTTTTCATCTACTAATTACTCAGTCAGTGATTTAACAGTTAATATACAAACAGTGGTCCCTAATCTTGGCTCCAGATCTTTGAGCAGGTCCAAATTGTTGCTCATATTATATACAACTATATTAAATCTCTTCTGTAAACACAACAGTATGATTAAATATGATCACATGTTTTAATCAATTAAGATCAAAGAGTTTCTTTGAGCTGTTTGTCACAAGAGGTTTGAGTATCAAACACGCATCGTCTGTAATAGAATGATGAGTGAATTTAAACCAATCTGAGCAAGTTGACTTTAACACATTTTTTATTTTATTTAACAACTCTATTAACATCATTTCTATTTCATCAGCCTCTACAGTCTGAAAAGTTTACAAAACCTGTCAGACAAATGTAGAACATCTTGAGATGTAGTGGAGTAGTGTTTAGTGGCGGATTGAAAACCACCTCTATCAGAACTAGCGTCTGTGTCAGAGTGATATCCGGTTTATCCAAGACGAGGATTGTAACCAATCAGATGTAGAGATACGATGGAGACTGGGTCCGCCCACTTACTGTCAAAAAGAAAAACTACTCGCGAGCGAGCAGGTTTAAGTTTGGCGAGCGAGCAGGTTTAAGCTTCGCGAGCGACTTTTGCTCACGCAAGAGTGAATTCTGCTCGAGGAGTGATGTAAAAGCGCTCGTCAAAGTAAAATACGTGCGCCGCTGTTTGATTTTCGCGCGCGCATGGATCTCATTTGCGCTCTCGGATTTTGACAGTGATTTGCCTTCATACATGTTGTCCACCTGGCCAACTGTAAAATGTATGAAATAATAAAACAAGAATACTTTAATAATATGCCTTTTAAATAAAATAAATTGGATATTTAATGTTTTTTAGTTTTTTTTAACAAATGGACAACTACTGTCATAGCCTGGCTAACTGTGAACTATATTATCTGCCAGTAATTGATATGGCATTATGACATTCACATTGAGAAGATACAGCATAACTTGAAATACAGTGCAAGATTAGATGGTCAGACGTCTCTTGATAAGGTTATCATGAACATACAAGCTCCCAATCTCCCTCTTCCTATAGCTAGCTACTCCACTGATAAGTTAACTTGCTGGCTAGCACTAGCCTAGACAGCATGCTAGCGTCATTAGCATGTTAGCATTGAGCTTGATATTATAACCATCACCATGTATATACAATAGGCTATAATGTAGCCAGACCCAGACATCAATTATACATCAAGCTAGTTGACATGTCACACTCGGATACAATATTTAACTTGACAGACAATCCGTTGAACTTGAAGATCTGAAGACTGAACTCGTGAACTGTTTTTTGATTCGTGGAGAAAGTATTTTGAGTATTTGAAATACAAAATTACTCCACTCTAAAGTATTTTGCTACAAATTACGTTAGATTTTTTTATCTATCAAATACAAATTACAAAATACTCAAAAGTAATTGAAATACGTATTTCAAATACAAGTATTAGAAATACTGCCCATCTCTGCGTAGTGCACTGCAGCTCAAACGATCTGCCAGCCTCAGTATTTTGGTAACTTGGATTACAGGCTCGCCTCCGCACCCATCGCAAGATCCTTTTATTCTGGCCCAATCCAAATGTACACACACACAGACTTTGAGTCCGTGCGGGTTTAGGGCTGTCCCACTGTCACATCGTCGAGTGTTTGAGGGCTCAGCAGACATTTTGAGCGCTTTTATGCACACTTTCCGTATGTTTTCATTTCTGCAAACCCACAATTGATAGCGTTCAACACGGGGGTACCAATGGAAGCCCGAGATGTAATAAAGGAAACAAAGAGGACAGTATAGTGTTCAGCCTGCATTTACACAGAACAAAGAAGGATTTAAGATGGTTCATAAAAACACATGAAATCCGAGGAATGCCTGCAGACACTGTGACACACCTGGTTTATTCATCAACTAATTATTTTCATTAGGTTTTGAAAGCTGTTTTAGGGCTTTTACAAACATGACGTCATCAGGGTGCGTAGTCCGGTGCCATCTAGTGACGAGAATACAACCTGCAGCTGTAATGTTGATGGCTGATCTGTGGACACTGTTCCTAAAACCTCCTCACTAATAGAACCTGCTATGTCTTCCTTCTTTAACTTCATTGGGCCACATTTCTGTCACTAATAAATGTGCACAACAAGGTTTTGGTTTTGGTGTGTCAGTGTGTATATGACAGTGTATTGTGTGTGTGACAGTGTACTGTGTCAGTGTAGTGTGTGTCAGTGTGTGTGTGACAGTGTAGTGTGTGTGACAGTATAGTGTGTGTCAGTGTGTGTGACAGTGTAGTGTGTGTGACAGTATAGTGTGTGTCAGTGTGTGTGACAGTGTAGTGTGTGTGACAGTATAGTGTGTGTCAGTGTGTGTGACAGTGTAGTGTGTGTGTCAGTGTGTGTGTGACAGTATAGTGTGTGTCAGTGTGTGTGTGACAGTGTAGTGTGTGTCAGTGTGTGTGACAGTGTAGTGTGTGTGACAGTATAGTGTGTGTCAGTGTGTGTGACAGTGTAGTGTGTGTGTGTGTGACAGTATAGTGTGTGTGTCAGTGTGTGTGTGACAGTATAGTGTGTGTCAGTGTGTGTGTGACAGTATAGTGTGTGTCAGTGTGTGTGTCAGTGTGTGTGTGACAGTATAGTGTGTGTCAGTGTGTGTGACAGTGTAGTGTGTGTGTCAGTGTGTGTGTGACAGTATAGTGTGTGTCAGTGTGTGTGTCAGTGTGTGTGTGACAGTATAGTGTGTGTGACAGTGTAGTGTGTGTGACAGTATAGTGTGTGTCAGTGTGTGTGACAGTGTAGTGTGTGTGTCAGTGTGTGTGTGACAGTATAGTGTGTGTCAGTGTGTGTGTCAGTGTGTGTGTGACAGTATAGTGTGTGTCAGTGTGTGTGACAGTGTAGTGTGTGTGTCAGTGTGTGTGTGACAGTATAGTGTGTGTCAGTGTGTGTGTCAGTGTGTGTGTGACAGTATAGTGTGTGTCAGTGTGTGTGACAGTGTAGTGTGTGTGACAGTATAGTGTGTGTCAGTGTGTGTGACAGTGTAGTGTGTATCAGTGTGTGTGTGTGTGACAGTGTAGTGTGTGTCAGTGTGTATGAGAGTGTATCGTGTATCAGTGTAGTGTGCGTGTATGACAGTGTGTTTCTGACAGTTTAGCGTGTGTGTGTGTGTTTTCTTTATTTCAGGGCCTGTTTGGTGCTTTAAAGTGCCAATGTGGACATTTAATATTAAAGATCAGTCTTGAAGAGTATCTGGGAGTAGCCTACATGCTGAATGTGGTTTGTTCGTGGTGTAAACATGCCAACGGTCTACAAAAGGACTCTTTGATAGAATATGAATGAATATAAATTGAAAAGCTCAACTAAACGAATGTTATGACACTGTTTTCACTCTAGTGAAATGTAATATGATACACTGTAAATGTGTTACTTCATTGTTTTATGTCATATACATGTTTGTTTTTTTACAATCCTGTCTCATGGAAATTACTTTTAGATACTTTAAATACTTTAAATTTGTATTGCCAATTATCTTTTGTTGGGAAACATAATTACAGATAAAATGTTTTATGGATACCGTCTGAAAGCACTGACCGTGATATCAGGGACATTTAGACGAAATTGATATATTTTACATTCGTTTGTATGAATATATGTAACTGTAAAATAGTCAAATATATAAAATATATGTAACAGCTTATGTGCAGGGCTGCTGCAGCTGCAACATAAAAACAATAGAACTCTTCCTGTTTTGCTCCACAGCAAGATGTGGGAACGAGAAAATGATGTCATGACAATTGAGACGAGGTCTCAGACGTCTACATGCATCCAACGTACAGACAACCTCCACCTTTATCCAGGCCCAGCTCCACCTTTATCCAGGCCCACCTCCACCTTTATCCAGGCCCACCTCCACCTTTATCCAGGCCCAGCTCCACTCACAGCTCAGCCCTGCGTCAAGCTGCGCTACACAACCAGCCTCCTCTCCCTGAAGCTCTTTGACCTCATCATCTCATCAGTATCTGGGCCTCATGTTTCGTGGTCATGAAAGTTATTCTGACCACGAAATCATCCTCATTCTACTTTGAGTTAAAACAAACAACCTGCAACCAGATGCGCCGGTGTTCTGGTTTAACGTTAACGAGTGACCGCGTGAACTGAACCGGAACACGGGGGGGCTGCATGTTTCATCACGTTACGTTTTTTCTTTCTAAATCGCGATAATGACGAACGTTAACAGTCGACAAAGTTCCGCATGCAGTGGACGTTAACTTAACCCAGCAAGTCTGAACTGTAACGGTACATAACGTAACTTAAACTGTAACGCTGATTGGACAAGACTCGACACGTCAAAGATGTTCTATTGCGAAGATCACGACATCACATTTTCTCCTCGTCTCACTCCAATCTGAGAAACGCTGGCTGGCAACTCAGCGCAAATGAAGGACATGAAAATATGAATATAACACATTTCCATGACTTTTCCAAAACTTTTGGGATTTTATTTTGTTCCATGACTTTTCCAGGCCTGGAAATAACCATTTTAAAATTCCATGACTTTTCCAGGTTTTCCATGACCGTACGAACCCTGCAGAAGGGTTCCAACCCATAACCCAGAAGGCAGTGAACCACCTGCCCGTGCACTAATTATTATCTTTATATTAACATGTAAAATGACTGTTTAATGTGAATGATACATTCTCTGAGAATTATCACCAAATCTCTTCTCCGTTCAGTTTTTCTGCTCCACATATCTGGAACAAAGTCCAGAAAGCTGCAGGTCTGCTGAGACCCTCAGCTCCTTTAAATCAAGATTGAAGACTTTTCTGTTTGCTGCTGCCTTTAATTGAACCAGATTCAATTAATATATTAATCAATTTCCTGCATTTCTGCATTTTACTACTGTATTTTATTTCTTACACTGTTTTTATTGTTTCAATGAATGTTCTTAATTGTTTTTAAATCTCCTTTTCTTTTGCCTTATGTTTTGATGCTTTTAATGGTTTTATGTGAAGCACTTCGAATTATCTTGTTGTTGAAATGTGCTATACAAATAAACTTGCCTTGCCTTGCCTGTGAAAACAGTTGTATAATGTCTTCCGTGGCTCTGGTGGAGCTTTGGCACGTCTGACAAAATAATCCTGTAGATTTCAATAAATTAGTTCCGAGACTTAACTGTTTTAAAGAAAGCCTGCGTTACAAACCGAGTTGATGGAATAGGTGTTTACCTGGCAGTAAAGACCAGTGAAGGTCAAACTCAGGTCATATGTGATGGATGGTAGAGACGGGAAACTGAACCGTGTGTGTGTTGACGTCACCAGAAAACTGAAGACGTCTGTGTGATTGCAGAGTGAGGGTTAAACATACTGTACACTAACAGTATAGCACTATGTCAGTGGAATGAGTTTCCTTTTCTTGACCAATGTTTTCCAGTCATAAATACAACTTGGATATTGATGTGAAAGTTGGAAAATGGTGGTCGGTACTTTGGCCTCAGAGGATTCTGGGTTGGAACTCGCCAGCCGGCTCGGCCCTTCTGTGTGGAGTTAGCATGTTGTCCACGTGTCAGCGTGGGCCCTTCTGTGTGGAGTTAGCGTGTTGTCCCCGTGTCAGCGTGGGCCCTTCTGTGTGGAGTTAGCGTGTTGTCCCCGTGTCAGCGTGGGCCCTTTTGTGTGGAGTTAGCGTGTTGTCCCCGTGTCAGCGTGGGCCCTTCTGTGTGGAGTTAGCGTGTTGTCCCCGTGTCAGCGTGGGCCCTTCTGTGTGGAGTTAGCGTGTTGTCCCCGTGTCAGCGTGGGCCCTTCTGTGTGGAGTTAGCGTGTTGTCCCCGTGTCAGCGTGGGCCCTTCTGTGTGGAGTTAGCGTGTTGTCCCCGTGTCAGCGTGGGCCCTTCTGTGTGGAGTTAGCATGTTGTCCCTGTGTCAGCGTGGGCCCTTCTGTGTGGAGTTAGCGTGTTGTCCCTGTGTCAGCGTGGGCCCTTCTGTGTGGAGTTAGCATGTTGTCCCCGTGTCAGCGTGGGCCCTTCTGTGTGGAGTTAGCATGTTGTCCCCGTGTCAGCGTGGGCCCTTCTGTGTGGAGTTAGCGTGTTGTCCCCGTGTCAGCGTGGGCCCTTCTGTGTGGAGTTAGCGTGTTGTCCCCGTGTCAGCGTGGGCCCTTCTGTGTGGAGTTAGCGTGTTGTCCCCGTGTCAGCGTGGGCCCTTCTGTGTGGAGTTAGCATGTTGTCCCTGTGTCAGCGTGGGCCCTTCTGTGTGGAGTTAGCATGTTGTCCCTGTGTCAGCGTGGGCCCTTCTGTGTGGAGTTAGCATGTTGTCCCTGTGTCAGCGTGGGCTGTCTCTAGCTTCCTCCCACAGTCCAAACACGTGCAGCTGAGCTTCAGCAGCTTCCCTGTTGACTCCGCAGCAGAGGCTTCGTTTGGTGGCGCACATCCAAAACGAAACACAAAAAGGCCGATTGTGAAAGAGGCGATATGATGAAACGTTATGAAAGGACATTGTATACAACTTGGTGCAATGAGCAGCTCTCGGACACGCTCATTTATTCTAATTAGCTGTCAGAGGAAAAAAGGCTGGAGACCCCCGATTTAAACAATGAGCGGATACAGACCATGGAAGGATAGTTACTCTCACATGACACATTAAAAAGATCCTGAAGGATTGCGCTACGGGAAATGTATGATCGCGTGTCTTGGGGCTTCAGCCTTATTAGGGAAAGGTCAGGATATCTCACCCTCTGGATTTGGGCCCCATACACTGCTAGTATATGTCAGTCCACCACTCTGGTCTATTTTAACTATTGAATGTATTGGTACAGGATGAAATGTAACATGGACTTTTCATACAGCGCCACCATCAGGTCAAAAGTTGTGGCTTATGGCCAAATACCAGCAAAACGAATAGAATGTCTTCTGTCCCACTGTTTACTGCTAATGTTGGCAGACTAAGATAGGGACCATGGTAATTATACCTGCATGACATTAGCACAAAGCATCTCCAACCTCAATCTGTTAGCATGGCTGTCCGCTGTAGTCCTGTGTTAATGTGCATCTCACAAGCCCACCGACTTAAAACCTGCATATCTCCTAAAGCTAAACCCACGGATAGAAATGAACCAGAGGAGTCACCTGTAAAAGCAGAGCTTATGTGCGTAAACAGAGATATGTGAGATACGTTGAGTTTTTAATAGGTTTCATTTGTACATTTTGAACAGCAATGAGTGCCACAAAACCAGACAGTTAGCCCCAAGCTGGCCAACTCAAAAGATAGTTTTCTTGGTATACATACAGAATAATTCACAATCTATACTTGAAAGTACAGGAAGATTACAGTAGAGTTCTCGAAACTGAGACGCAGTCTCAAATGAAGCCACTAGTTTACATCATCTTGTTTGTTTATTTGGCCCAGTGTGATCAGAATATGCGCCAGTGTTCTCCAAGACATGAACTGCAATCTCCAAAGTTTCTTTAACAAAGGTTCATGCCATGAGTAAGTCATCCGAACAACTGAAGAGCTTCAAAGTAAGAAAACTAAAGTACAGCCACAATATGGGCTCAGAGCTAAGCTATAGCCTGCAGGCAAGAGCCGCGTGTGTACAGGAGAGGAAGAGTAGCGACCGCTGGGGGAACTCACCCTGACCCATTCTGTTGCTCACATGTGGAACATGCCCAACGCCTCTACGGTCACTGCACACCAGTCACACGTTCTAGTGGCTTCTTTACTCTCATGGCAACGCGCTGATTTTACACTTCAATTTTAAAGTCGTAACAGCATTTAAAGACAAAAAGGCAACTTCTCAAGGGTCAAAAATAGATCTTTTTCACTTCCCTCTGGTGACATCTATCCATGCAGTTGGGCTCAACCCCATGTAGGTCCCTTGTTCTGGGGTTGGAGGCAGAAGCCTCAGAGACAGAAATGTCCAAACATAAACCAGAAACAATCTGAATGGCACTAAAGAGGAAGTGAGAGGAACAGAGCCTTTAAATGCCAGTACATACAGTGAATACGTTTAAGGACCATACAAGTGTTTTCCACCTATTTACTACAAATAATTAGCCTGGGCAACAGTCACCGAGTGTCCGAGTCCAGCAGGTCACATGACGTACTATTCAAACCAGGTATGACCTTACATTTAAAGTATGCAGTGCATTCCCACTGCATACTATGTGGATTTAGTGTACGTACTGTAAACATCTGAAATGAGTCATGTCATGTGGATTTTCATTTGTGATAAACAATTGTCATTCAACGGTAGACCGGACACGACGTGACCGATGCGATCCCGAGCTGCGCGACCGATACGGTCACATGATATAGAGAAGATGTGGAGTTACTTCAGACTGAACAGTCTGCTGGTAATCACTCTACAAACCTTGGAAATAAACTCCACTGAAGGCTGTGAGATGCGCCTGAAGTCAGAATAAAAGCTCGGAAGTAGATCTTGAGAAATAGAGGTTTGATGGGAAAAACATGAAAAGGTCCACATACTAGTTTCCCTTTCCAGAGCTTTCAACAGCATCTCAAGCTTATGTCCAACACATACTGTAGAAAGAGAGTGGGTTATGGTTGAAAGTGTCAAAAAGAAGCTTGCAAGGGACTTTGGGAAAAATAATTTTGTCAAACTATTTACAACTTGACAAAGCAATCTGAACTATAAACTAGTATTTAGGGTAGTAGGGACTGAGGGAAGTGGCTGCAAGCTCTGGAGAAAGCTAGTAAGAGGACCGTGAGTCTAATGTTGATCACCCCCGATCGGCAGAGAGGAGACATTGTAACGTTTCCAGGAACAGAACCATGTTTTCTGTTTATCAGTTTGAAAACTAAGGCATGTCATGGTGCACATGTTTCTGCAGTGAAAAGAATGGAAATAAATGGCGATCTAGAAATGAGAAACAACTCATTCAAGTACTGCAACACTCATTGTACTTAATCAACCGTTCAGCTGAACCGAGCTGTGCACTATTTGTGTTAAATAGGCTGAAATGTGTAAGAACACTGGTATGATCCGAAAAGAGCATTAGAGAGCAGTTTAGTTTCACAGCACATACAGTAGCACAACGCATCAACACCACAGAGCTGGTGCCACCTGAACACTTCTCTCCCCTCTTTAAGACCCCATCCCTCCTTTGTGAATCACAATCTGTGCTACTGGCAAAGAATATGACTTATGTCTTACTTTTCATATGACTTTTATTGCACTTAGCCAGAGTAAGAAGAAGCGAGTGTGAATTAAATGAATGTGAATGGATTTAGACTTCCTACCCATGTGGAAATGGAAAGGAGATCACTGATTACCACAACATGCAACTTCAGTTCGGTTCATGATCTAGGTGACCTGAGCACTTTCATGCCTCTGGAGTTCTACTGTGATATTCTTTTAATCGTGTACGTTTCTGAAATAAAATATCTTGGCAGATTCATTTTTCTAGAGACAGGATCTACATTGATAACACGTACAACTTGACTTCTGTTAACCAAATCTACCAACCATCTGAATTTCTGTTGAGACAAACCAATGATTGTGGAAGCAGAGAAGCGTCTACATTAAAAAAACAATACAGTCATTTTAATATAACCTTCAATAAATAGTCTCGAACAGGGCGGCCACCTGACTATATTGTGATTTAGTGAGGGTTGGGGGAGGAGTACTCCTGACTCATCTCACAGACAGTACAGGTGATGAGTGTTGGTGGGCTGGGCAGGACTTGGGGGAGAAGATGTGATCAGTCGGACCTCGAAACCAAAAAGAAAGCTTTAACTAAATGACACACCGAGTCTCTTATTTCTTGCTGCGCAGCCGTTTGGACTGTCGTGGAAGGTCTGAACTCTTTCTGGTGCGTTTGAGCGATGACCCCCCCTCGCCCTCCGGCTCTCTGGATAGAGAGGCTGTGGCCACACCACTTCCACTTGCCACAGTGGAAGACACAGCGGCGCTGCTGGACGTGGAGGGGGCGGCTGCGCCAGGCCTGGATCCTCCCATAGCAGCGGCACTACTGTCCATCAGCTCGCGGAGCTTGTGCTCTAGCTCGGCGAGGCGGGCGTTCTGCTCACCGATCACCTGGGTCTGTTCCAGCAGCTTCTGCTCCTGGTCCTGCAGCTGCTTCTGCTGCTCCAGCTGCTTGACCCGGATTTCCTGCATCTCCCTCCGCAGCACTGTCATTGACGCCCCGTTCACCTTCACCTGCTGCTGCACCTTGGTCATCTCAGACCGCGACGGCGTGTTCTTGGCCAGCAGGGACATGGTGGTTAGGGAGGTAGATGGACCTGCCACTGAGGGAACAGGACAGAGGTTCAGAGGTCTTCAGGAGTTTACAGCTACACAAAAAAACAACTCAAAAAGCTGAGATCCTGCTGGGCAAAAGTAAGAATGCTTCCGGACAAGAGCTTTTATTTTGGCGAATATTCTAAGTAAGCACTGATGTTTGCTCTAAGCAAACACGGGATCCAGACCATATCAAGAATGTGAAACTGCTTCTAAAAACCAATCCATATACAATGCTGATATTTGATCAGGGTGCCACTCTTCTCTACAGATCTTTTCCAGTGATGATGTAGCTGGTTTCACAGTCAGGAATCATTCTATTCAGTTATATGTTCCTCTCTGTGGAAGTCGGATTTCAGAGACTGTAGTCTATGGTCATGATCAAAACCACAAGAGCTGACATTTTTATCTCATTTTGTTGATGTCATATTGAGAGCAGCAGTATTGAGAGCTGCATTACGGGGATTTTTCTTTTGAAATGCCAAGTCTACGAGTCAGGAGAAACACATGTCTGTTACCTGGCGTAGAGCCAATGAGACGGCCGGACAGGTCGGCCCCCGGCAGCTTCTTCTTTAGGATGGGGACAATCTTCTCATCGAAGTACTCCATGGCCATGGAGGAGATATCTCTCAACTCCTGCAGGACCTCGTGAGCTCGCTGGGGGGCTCGAGTGGAGTTCACGTAGCGCAGCACGCGGTAAATCTCATCTATCACCTGACAAAACATAATGGCACGTTACATAGCAAATAAGAAAGGAAAACAGAAAACACACAACAGATATGGCTGAAAGAAGACTGAAAACACGGATGGCTTTTTTACACCCCTGACTGTCTCTGTGGGCTCTCTGCTGGCCAGGTCTGAGAATGCTGGAGTCTTATTTGTCTTCTTTAAAAAGGTCCAGTATGTAGGATTTGGCAACATCTAGTGGCGAGGTTGCAGATTGCAACCAACTGAAACCTTCCTGTGTGCTAAGCGTGAAGTAGACGTAGACGGGCGATGTTTTTGAGATGAAAGAAGGCGGTTTTTGTGATGCGATTGACGTGGCTTTCGAAAGAGGGTTTGATCAAAAATAATACCAAGGTTACGGATATGTGTGGAAGCAGGAACAGTCGTTCCATCAATGCAGAAGGAGAAGTTGTGGTGTGATTTGTTTAGTGATTTGGGGCCAATGATGAGGATTTCAGATTTGTCACTATAGAGTTTGAGAAAGTTGGCTTGTATCCAAGTCTTTATGTCTTTGAGGCAGTTGGTGAAGTGGATGGTGGAGGTGATGGATTTGGTGGAGATGTAGAGCTGGGTGTCGTCAGCATAGCAGTGGAAATGGAAACCATGGTGGTGTCTGATGTTTCCAAGGGTGAGCAAGTAGAGGATGAAGAGGAGGGGACCAAGTACTGAACCTTGGGGGACACCTTGAGAGACTGTCAGACTTGAATTTATTGATACTAATGAGCTGTTCATGGTCAGAGAGGTAAGATTTGAACCAGGAGAGGGCTGTGCCAGTAGTGTGGAGAGAGGATTAGAGACGAGAGAGAAATGAGGATGGAGTGGTTGACGTGTCAAAGGCAGGTCGAATGGTATTAGGATGTTGAGGGAGTGGTCATCAGAGGAGAGGAGGAGGTCGTTGGTGACTTTGATGAGGGCAGTTTCTGTGCTGTGATGAGATCTGAATCCAGATTGAAATGGTTCATACAGTTGGTTCTAGTCAAGGTGGGTTTTGAGTTGGTGGGCAACAGTGCGTTTCAGTATTTTAGATAGAAAAGGGAGATTGGAGATGGGTCTGTAGTTGTTGTGGATATCAGGGTCAAGGCCAAGCTTTTTGAGGATGGGTGTGACTGAGGCTAGTTTGAGGGCAGGAGGGACAGGCTGACAGGGATGAGGGGC
This sequence comes from Anarhichas minor, assembly GCF_050575085.1. Classification (NCBI taxonomy): domain Eukaryota; kingdom Metazoa; phylum Chordata; class Actinopteri; order Perciformes; family Anarhichadidae; genus Anarhichas; species Anarhichas minor. The sequence continues at coordinate 264,169 of NW_027466504.1, forward strand.
AAATGGACTTGATATTACGGAGAGTGATGTGTGTGGCTTTAGGTTCTGGGATGGGGACGTCGATCTCCATGATGATGGCTAGGTGGTCGAAGATGGTGAGGTCAGAGCGGGAGAGGTGGCCGATTGTGATTCCAGTGGAACCAGGTCCAGGATGTGACCGCGCTTATGATTGGGGAAATTGATGTGTTGAGTAAGGTTGAAACATCTAAGCATGTCCAGAAATTCTGTGGCTGTTTTACAGTCTGTGGAGTCGATATGGATGTTGAAATCACCGAGCAACAGGATGGAAGGGGAGATGGAGCAGAGCTGGGTAAGGAATTCAATTAGGTCGGAGAGGAAGGCAGGGTTGGGTTTGGAAGGGCGGTAGATCATTTAAATGAGCAGGGTTTTAGGACTACAGAGTTTGAATATCAGGTGTTCAAATGAGGATTGAGTTTGGATGGTAGTCAGGCTGGTTTTGATGTGTTGGCGGTAAAGAGTGGGAATTCCTCCACTGTGGCCATCAGGGCGTGGTTTGTCCAGGTAATGATATCCAGTAGGGGTGGTTTGGTTGAGTGCGTAGTAGTCCAGGTGCTTTTGCCAAGTTTCAGTGAGACAGAGGATATCAAGGTTGTTGTCAGTAATGAATTCAATGATGATTGGGCTTTTGTTGCTTAGTGACCGGGTGTTCAACAGAGCAAGTTTCATGGAGTGTTTTTTGATTGGTTGTGAGGATTTGGGTAGGGGGTTCACTAGATTCACGTGCTGTTTGTTATGATGACGTAATAAGGGAGTGGGTGTGCGCCAGTGTTGAGTCCACAAAGACGGGATGGGGTTGACATAAGCAGGGTTGTAGATGATGAACTTGCGCTGGAAGCCGATATGAACATAACTGTGAAGGATGTAAGAGAGGTTGTTTTTGTTTATGGCTTTGTGAATGCGGTGTGGACGGGGCAGCCTCTGTCACAATAGTCTGAATGGGGAGAGCTGCGGCTGAAGGGGGAGGAGTCACGGGAAACTGGTCTTAGATGGCAGCATGGAAGGGGGTGGAGATTAAATAGTCAGTCGCGCGGACAGGCACGTACAACGTGCTGCAAATTAGCCGCGAGCAGGCGACTACCCAGCTTATTGAGATGAATACCATCGTTCTTAAAAGAGGAAGAGCGGTCCCAAAACAGATTGAAATTGTCAATGAAGCCTACGGTGTGGGTCCTGCAGGCGGAATGGAGCCAAGTGTGGAGGCTGAGGACTCTGCTGAACCGCTGTGATCCACGGCCGAGTGTTGGAGTTGGACCACTGATAAAAGCGGAAAGTCCACGACTATTGAAAAAGTGTAAAAGATTTTAAAATCAATGTTGGTCATCTCAGACTGTTGGAAGGCTGTATCGCTAATTGCCACATAAACGATGATTCTCCGAATGATGGTCGGGAGTGCGTGCAGCAGGCATGGCAGTTTTAACAGGATGTCTTGAGCCGTCGCTCCGGGGAAACAGTGTGTGGCTGCGTTGAAGAAACGGATATTCCTGATTATGGAATCCCCAACTATCAGTGTGGTCGGGGAGAAGAGGGGACGAGGAGATAAGATGGAGGAGGCAAAGATTTAACCAGTGGCGGCGGAATGTACTGGGAAGGACAGAGAACGGTGGACAGGAGCATGCCACGGTGCTGCTGTAAAGAGCGGTATAGAGCGCAGAGTCCTGGTGCGAGAGGAGGGCTCGGGAATGACTGGCGTAGGGATCTCGGGTGACCCAGAGCTGTGGGTCTCGCGAGGCGGCAGGTGGGATGGTGGAGGAGGCTGGGAGTCTCTAGCCAGAGAAGCCAGAGAAGTCGTGAAAAGGCAAGGATGTCGTATTTATTCTCCAGTTTGACGTTGACGTGATGAGGGATCTCTCCCTCTCCAGCAAGCATGGACCAGGGCTCATGATGGGATGGAGTGGAGCTGACCAGGGCTTTAGGCTTAGCTCCGAGTCGTAGGCAGGAATCCTCAGGGATTGTGACCGGAGGAGGGGCGGCGGCAGCAGCACTGGAATCATGTACACGGTCGCTGGTTGTGTCGGCTTGTGCTGGACTGAAGATGATGGTGTCCATGAGCTTCTCGGCATGCTGGATCTTGTTGAGTGTGCATATTCTTCCTTCCAGCTCTGTGATTTTATCGGCCAGGCAGGCGCAGCTGACACAGTTAGATGGGGAGGTGAGTTGAGCAATAGTAGATGTGGGGGACGCAGGGGGTCCAACCCGGAGCCCACAGCGTTGTTTAGGTTTAAGCAAAGGTGAGAGCTGATTCACAGAGGGTCCAGTTTTCCGTTTACTGATAGTAGACACCCTGTATCTGTGTTCCCCGTAGCGTTAGCTAGCTCCAAAGTAAAAGCTAAAAACAAACTGGTAGTAGCCTCGGCAGGCTGGCAGGCTGTCCGCCCTGGGGAACGTTAAACTTAAAAAGGTCTAGTATGTGATGGCTGACATCGTACGCCTAGTTTAAAACATATGGAATATAACAGCCAGGATCTAAAAGTTTAGCGTAAAATGTCATGGCAGTAACTATACACTAAAGAAAACACTAATATATTATATTTCTACGGATAGAGCCATCTAAATGCTACACACTGGACCTTTGACTAGAAAAGCATAAATGCTGATCACATATTTGACTAAATATTGGCAGATAACGATCGTCAGTAAAACTTTATTTCACACTGTAATGGTTAACGTTAATCTTTAATTAATCCACGTTTCACATGTGTGCCGAATCGTGAGGAGGATCCATATGGTCCACGGATCGACGGTGGTCCGTTACACCACTAGTGGCTGGTTGGGTTTTGTCATTTAATATCCCTTTGAGCTCTTGGCAGGCACCTCTTGTCACCAATATCCTGAGATGCCAAGATGCTCAGTAGATGATGTGTGCGGTTTTAATCACCTTTACCAACCTCCTGTCCTGTATTCTATGATTAAAATTTCTGTTTTTAACAACTCTAGAGCAAATTTGCTTAAGACTCGCTGGTTATGAAAGAAGCATGGTGAACATGACGGAAATGTTGATGTTGAGTTTGAACTAAAACATTATTTTTGCTATTGAGGAAATGTCAATGATATATCAAACATCCACTGAGTGTAATCTATGAGTGGAACCAGGACATCACATCCCGGCATCATGACAGCATGTGATTAATGCGAGCTATACTGTACTGTACTGTACTGTACTGAAAAGAAGCTTTTTAAAGAAGCGTTGCCACTGGCTCTCTGTCCGTAAGACTACCGTTGCTGCCGCTGCACAGAGGAAGCTGAGCTAACCTTTCCAGGGATGAAGCAACAGAGGTTGGAGTCAACGTATTTCATGAAGGTCATGTTGAGCAGAGAGAGGCGCGTCTCCACGGCAGCCAGGATGTCAGCGTGACGGGCCAGTGAATGGTTTCTCCTCTCAGACTCTCGCCTGCAGACAATTCATGAGGAACACATTGGTCAAGACCTGGGCCCTAGTTTTCAACAGAGAACTTTTTTTTAAATGTCTCTCCCCATCAATGACTTCACTGATAGCTTTAGTTTGAGAAACTGAATCTTCTTTCTAGATCAATAAAAAGAAAGTCACAAACCATACTTCCAATCTGGTTTAATTAGGTGGGAAAAACACAAGTTTAAGAATTGTATTTCTCCCTTTAATGAATCACACAGCATGTCACAATTAAAAGAGTTCCCAAAACATCCTCAGCTGGCTCAGTAGGTAGACTGGTTGTATTTACAATCTATGTGACCAAAACGTGAGATGCCTTGTATGTATTGCCAATACATGTCTGACTATAAAAACTTTTGTCACAATTATAAATATATACCAAACAGAGAGGTAAGAAAAGTGTTTTATTTCTCTGTAGATTATTTCCATAATGTTGTCAGACACTTGGAATAACAATGCGAGTCTGTCAGTGGCAGACACACAACGCTCATTTAGTGGACATACATCGACGGCGAGGAGTTGCCCTGATATGATTACATCACAGCACGTTTAGCGGCTGCAGTCCGCAGCGTTGTCCTTCAATACTGGACCAATTTCAAAAACTGTTGTCACCATCAGTCACTTACACACAAAAACATGAAAACAAGGTCTAGGTTGAAAACGGGACAACTGAAAATCCCATTTTTGTATAATTTATCATGCTGGATTAAAATATTCATTAAGGTTTCTGTAGAGCTTTGACTCAAGTAACTCCCGGGTTGGAGCTGAGATCACTCAGATAAATATGTCCTAAACCAGTGGTTCTCAACCGTTTTTTGAGTATTGGACCCCAAAAAAGTAAAAGAATGAAGGAACAGGTCCAGTATTCAGTTTTAAGCAGCACAGCTGTGTACCACTGGCTTCATCAGCTGTTCCTCTACATTCCTAATATCTGCAACCCAAAGCATTCTTTCAGGCTTCAAGTCCATTTTCTTCTGCTGTATTGGGCTGTAAGCTCTGATAGTCTATGTACAGAACACATCCAGAGTGGAGAGGACTGGAGCTGCTGCTGACGAGCTGCTTTCACTACGGGGCCAGTGAAGACAAGTCGTAGCACAGAATTTAACCTTAACTGTCGTCAGCATGACTAATGAGAAATATATGCGAGACACACATTTAGTCACTTTTGAAATGTAATAATGGTCATTTTGTCTACTTATTTTATAAAATGACAATGACCCTGGGAAGATCCAGTTTTCAAAATGTCCCTTCAGAGACATATATATATATACTTTATTAATCCCACAAGGGGAACTTTTTTCACTACAGCAGCATTTAGAGATACAAGTAAAGCAAAAATAACAGAGTAGAAAATATAAATATAAAAATGCACAATATATACAATAAAATAGAATACTACTACGTTAACTACCTAAACAATAGTGCAAAGACTTAACCAATATGTGTGATTTCACTATTCCACTATATTCTACAGTGTGTGGCTTTCCCTCAACAGCAGTGAACACACAGTGAGCTTGTGATACTGACCTGGGCAGCTGGGCTTTGACTTGCCTCTGGCACAGACTGTGATAACGCTCCACCTTCAGGAAGCCCTGATTCAGGACACGCTGGCAGATCGCGTCCATACGCTTACACACCTGGAGAAGACGGACAACATAAAACAGGTGAACAACAGGTAATCCGTTTTATGACATTTATGACACAAAGTTGCATTTCCGCTTCCAGCAGCAATCTACTGTGGAGCTGGTGGAGTTTGGCATCTTTTTCAAGGCCACTTCAGCAGGAAGACGTCTGCCTAGTTAGGGTTCTTACCAGGCGGCTACCTCCGGTTCTGCCGAGTGAAGCCGATGTGGGAAGTGTCTTAAAGCTGCATTCTCTCTACTGACCAGCAGGGGGCGACTCCTCTGGTTGTATAGAAGTCTATGAGAAAATGACTCTACTTCTCTCTTGATTTATTACCTCAGTAAACATTGTAAACATGGGTTTATGGTCTCAATCTCTAGTTTCAAGTCTTCTTCAATACAGCATGATGTTCATTTAGTACATTATGGTCCATTTAGAGTCAAACAGAACATAAAGCAGGGGATGCTTTAGGGCGGGGCTACACAGTGATTGACAGGTCTCTGCTGCTACCAGAGACGTATACGGCTTCTCTACTTCACTCCTCCATATTCCACATATGGTAACTTCTGTTCATCGGTTGCAATTTACCAACATGACGATGGCCGTAGTGCAAGATGTTGACGGCGAAATCTCCAAACTCAAGGCTTCAAAACATCAGTCCACAAACCAATGAGTGACGTCACCATGACTACGTCCACTTCCACAGTCTGTGGTTCTTACCCAGTAGTTTGGATGGAAACAGAGATGCTCTCTGTGCACTCTGACCTTTCGATTGACACCTCACTTGACTCATTAGGAGCTTCCATGTCCTGTCCACAGCCTACAATAGCCAACGAGAGTCCGCGTTGAAGGACAGTGCCTGCCCCTCTTCTTTCGTGTAAAGCTCGATCCAATTGCAACCGATCGTTCTGATGACTGACGCATCATATAGCCAATGAAATTTCAAAAATAACGATATACAGCTTCAGGGGTTAGATTTAGAGCCAGAACCCGGATGTTACCTGTGTAACCGCGAGTCAGGTCCCTGCGTCTGTGCGTTAAGTGCAAAGTATGGTTTTTGAGAGTTTTGGAGATTTTAGGAAAGTGAATAATGGTGAAATAACTTATAGATTACTGCATTTAGACATAAATAAGCTTTAGTTTGAATTATGAATGCACATTTTTACACAGCCTAGGTATGTGACCATGGTTACCAAGCATCTCCAAATGTCCTTTTTTGGAAAGCACCTAGACATACCCTTAGAAAAACATGTGTAAAATATTCATTTTCTGAGTTATTGTTATCAGATTTGAACTTGGACTAGGTAAGGCTTCATGCTGTGGTCCCATTGTGTTTCCATCTAATAAGTCACAGCTATAGTCATCTGCAGGCATCTGTTTGCAAAGAAATATTCAGGCGGAAATAAAAACCTTCTACTTCAGTGTGTTCAAACTTCTATTACTCAATGCCAGTAGCACTTACAGTGATTCTGACAACACTTCAGAGTGTTACCTTTCAAGAGAGACCAAAACCGTGCATGTACTCCAAATGGTTCAAGAACAGCTTTCAATTTACTTTGGGTATGCCTTGGAAAGGCGTTTTAGGCTAATTTTACTGGAGTGGTAACAGGTTAACGCCATTTAACAAGATGTGCGTGCATTCCTTGACCCATTCATTCACCAAGTTTGTTTGGATCAAATATAATTGAGTACATTTTCTTCCATTGACTTACATTCAATTGAAAGAATTGAAGGCCACATTTACTTGACATTGTTGGGGATCCTTGAGTTGCAATTAGAGCAGCCTAGATTAATATGGCATAGATATCTCATATTTTTAGGAGGCAGGAGGGAATTGAGTCATCCTCATTTCAGAATGATGAAGACAGTTGGAGAAACATTAAATACAAAATCGGATGTAGGTGCTACAGGATCATTGGCAACTACCATGTTTTTCCCAAATGATGTGCAGATCTTTAGGCATTCTATCATCAAATGGCTTGAACATACAGTATAAAAACATCTCCCAGGGGGAGGATGCCCCCCTGACCCCCCCGAGATTTGGGCTGAGCCCTGAATGTTTACATCTACTTACGCCCCTGAACCAGAGGACATATTTTCTCTTGCAGAGGATAAAAGAGGCGGCATGTTGAGGATTAGAGGATAGACACGCTGTATACGGCTCTGGTAGAGACCTGTCAATCACTGTGTAGCCCCGCCCTAAAGCATCCCCTGCTTTATGGTCTGTTTGACTCTAAATGGACCATAATGTACTAAATGAACATCATGCTGTATTGAAGAAGACTTGAAACTAGAGATTGAGACCATAAACTCATGTTTACTGAGGTAATAAATCAAGAGAGAAGTAGAGTCATTTTCTCATAGACTTCTATACAACCAGACTTTTTTTTGCAACCAGAGGTCTCGGACCTGGTCAGTAGAGAGATTACAGGTTTTAAGACACATCCGCATTGGCGCCACTCGCCTGTATACAATCCATGATTTAAACCAACAACAAAACTTTCAGTAAACCTGCAAATTACCAGCCACAAACATGGACACAGTCATGAATAATGTGGAGCATGGGGCCTGTACCCTGTCTTTGCCCAGGGGCCCATTTGCACCCATGCAACACAGAATTACAAGAAAGGCACAGACTGAGGCTGGAAATGTTGCACAGCAATAACACGTATTAAAGGAACACAACTGCTGCAACTAAGCCTGCGTGACCTTGAGGACCTGACGCATTGACCAAAGCTCTAACTGTGCACGTGACCTTAGCAGAATTAGGTGAGGGGACTGCTGCGAAGAGCTGCAGTGAAAAGCAGACTAGTGTGCAAACTGACCAGTGAATGATTTCCAGCTAACCTCACGAAAGAACTTCTAAAAGGGGCCGGCAATGTCTGAACTGCAGGGATACCAAAAGAGGAGTAAACGCATCTAAAGAGTTCGGTTCGAATCTCTTATTAACAATTCAACATTCCTCTCTTGGTGTGTTGGTGGTGAGCCGTGCACTCCGTGTCTGCTCAGCTAGGCTGTGCTGCAGATTAGCCAACAGTGCACTAACCACTGCGGGCCATGGCTGCAGTCAGACGGCTGCACATTCAAAACTGGCTTTAAATACTATCCACACTTATTTCTACGTAGAGTTTACATAACTAGCATCCACGGATACGTGCATGTGGCTAGCGTTAGCTTTGTTCACCTTCTAGTCGGCTTGTTTTTGTTCTTACCGAGCGCAGCAGGCTGATTTCATCGTAAGACAGGAAATTGAGAACGGTCTCAATGGCCACAATGGGCAGTCCCAACAGCGGGTTGTTCTGGTGCGGCTGGTCCGGTGGAGGGCTAGACTGTCTCGGCGACGCCGCGTCTGAGTCCAAGGACCCAACACATCCATCAACTCTCTCTACGACGGCCGCCATCTTGCTTCGCTAAGGAGGAGACGGAAGTGACGATTCAAAGAGAAGCTGGTGAGCGTGCCAAGTGGTGTTAAAAAAGTGTTGACAGAAGAAGAGAGGGAAACCTTTCAGGGGACTTGATTCAGTGGAAATCCTATTGAATAAATTTGAGTTAGTTCCATAAAAACATCAGTTTATTTGACAAACCTGAGACTCTAACTAGCAAAAGAAGAAAAAATAATAATTTAAGATTAGAGCAACAGAAATATTTGCATTGTCTCGCTCACTTGACCTTATAGTTTGATAATTTTTTGGTAACCCAAGCAAAATCACTCTAACATTGTAGCAAACTACACTTTCCACAAAAATTGAACAATGATTGACGCCATGGCCACACACTGCCCTGTGTACGTAACACTTTATTATAAATTGAGAAATTGCTCACAACCTGTCAACCAAAAAATGGTCTTTTTGATAGCTTACAACTGTACTTGAGTTGAATTTTGAGGTACTCGTTCTTGAGTATTTCCAGTATCACGCATTGATTCTTTATCCGACTGAGGATCTTGCCCTTGGAACTGATTATGGCCCTTCCACACAATCCCCATGATTCCACCAAACGCACCGCAGCACGTTTCAGAAGCTTCCCAGAAATAGCTAGGTACTGATTGATGTGTATTTATTTAAATTGGTTGTGTGTATTAATAAATCCATGGTGCTGAATTAGGTGATGGATTTCTGAGTCCTGTCCTTTGTCCCATGTGGAGCATTTACAGGGTCCAACACCCCAGGAAAGGAATATAAGCCCCCTACTGCCTCCACTCCTCTACTCTGGAGGCAAACCGTGTACTTTTTACTACACCACATTTATTCGACAGCTTTAGCTACTTTGTAGATTTAGATTAATACAAAATATAAATCAACAATAAATGATGATGCATTATTATGGGGCTAATGGTCCAGTGTATATTTTTCAATTGGGAGAAATGGAATGTAATATTCAACTATGTTTTCTAGAGTGTATACTGACCTGAAACCAGCCATATGAAGTGATGGAGCACCACCCTCAAAAGAAATGACCACACCAGAACTACAGCTTCTGATCAATATCTTGTCACTCATAGTGTGTCCTGTTTATCTAAATGTACACAATCTATACAAGGTCTATAGCTTGTTTTGCCACAAAGACATCTCAAGCTTTGACAGTTTATGTTGCAAAATGTGTTTTCACTAAAGACGTATGCCCGTTACCAACCATAAAGTGTATCACTGTGGATAATAGGTCAGTCTCATTTATGCTTTTATTCCCTCATCATAGCCTTCATAAACACATTTTGGGCTGCTTAATCTCACCAGCACAATCTCTTCTTAATCCTGTTGAGTTCAATGTTATGTTATCTTATCTTTAAGTGTATGGTGTTGTCAGAGTGATTGAGAAGTTCTTTAACATAGATATTGTTGGTATAAAGTACTGCAGCAGAACATTTCTCTCTTTTGTAGTTTTTTTTCGATCAGAATCACACGTCAACCAGCCACACTGAAACATGGGTGATGTTGTGCATCTTCAACAACAGTAATCCAAATGTTTCAGTTTATACCCTGACTTTCTTTGCACTTCTCCTAATTTTGAGAATGCACACATTGACCGTAGAGATCGCACCTTAAATAAAGCCCAGCAGCATTCCTGTGCAGTGATGGTGATCTCGTTTGCACAAGGCTTTGAAACTACAAGGCTTTACATTTTCATGGCACAAAATAAACATTTACAACATTATACAGACTTCATTCTGTGTCTGGTCAAATCCTTTCAAGGGTGGGGGGACTTGACTCACGACCCCAATATTTCTAAACCCTGATTATGGCCCATAATGCACAGAGGGACATTTTACAGTTCAAAAATAAATTTGTCAGCTGAGAAACAATGAAACTGAGACGATATCTCTTAATTAGAACAGACATCTAGTTATCAGCAAATATATACACGGTATATCTGATAATATAGTGTTGGCTCAGCTCATACACCGAATGGGCCTTAACACAATAAATCAAGCAGCCCATTTTATACTGTGCATACATAGCGTGTTCATATACATGTGCTGCTGTAAATAAGATATGAAATAATAGAAATACATTCTATGGAACAGGATGGAGGACATTGCTGTTTGAAGTTATGTTGGCAGCAAACAAAAAGGCAACCAGAGATCACACTGACATAGAATATCACATCTATGAATTTATCATAATAAAGTCGTCTTTATTGATTTTATATTAAAACTATATATACTGTTGGTCCACTAGTACGTTAATAATAATGGTAAATGGACTGCACTTGTATAGTTATTTTCTAGTCTTCCGACCACTCAAAGTGCTTTAACACTACATGTCACCATTCACACGCATTCATACACTGATGACAGGTGCCCCCTGCCCATCAGGACCAACATTCATACCCATAAACAGGAACAGCCTGCAGGACCAATTTGGGGTTAAGTGTCTTGCCCAAGGAAACGTCAACATGAACTAGCGGAGACGGGGATCGAACCGCCGATACTCTAATTGAAGGACGACCCGGTCTATCGCTGAGCCACAATCACCCCTAATATCTAATAATACGTTTTCAAGGGTCGAAATCCATACAGAAAGCTCAAGTGCATATCTGGGCGTGTAGATATTACTGGTGATGTTTGTTTGATTCAGCATGTTTATTTGAGAACCAAGAGCGCTTTACAAAATGCTGGAGACAGCCGTATATACATACTTACAAGAAAGTCAAACCACCATGGCAAGTTCTGCTTTTTGAACATTCAGAATGGGTTTTATCACTACAGCCACGTTTCAACAGAGCCACTGAGAGCACATAATCAACCACACAAGCCCTCATAGACACGTGGATGGCATGTTTCAACGTCATATCCTCTGTGGTGGTTCTGAGCATGCTCAGTCATCACTTCACTCCAGGTCAGTAGAGTCCAGTTCATTGAGAAACCTCTGGCACTTGACCATGAGGACTTTGATGGCCTCTGTGACCAGGACATCTGGAGGCAGGATGCCAGTGGACTCCACGGTAACTGTATGAGAGAAGAGCTCCATCAACCGATATACAGTAGAACTACAGTAATGCAAACTGCTATTCCATCACAACAGATATGTTTTAAAAGAACAATTGCGATGTGTACATTGATGGTTATTTAGAAACGGCAGGTTTGTGCAGAATGTTCTGTGTCGAGCAAGTGACGGTTCTCTGACCAATCAGTAAGCTACTAAAAAGTCCCAGGTACTATCCACAGCTCCTGGCAATGGAAACGTGATAATAACCGTTCTAATGTGGAACGGACTGGACTGATTTGTGGAAACATGGCTAAAGAAACTCCAGCATGTCATTGCACCGGCCAAGAAAGCACATAACCCCCATGTCAAACCTCAACATCTCTACACTTTGGTCTTTTTACGGATTGAACAAATAGAACATGTTGATTATCTTCAGTCAGAGCTCCAGTCTCTATGCTAAGCTGTCTCCTGGTGGTAGCTTCATATTCACCCTAGATCTCATTTCACTTTAGAAAAAAAGTGTTTTACAAGAGCCCAGAGCAGCGCAGTTTTATCAGATGGAACTATTTACTGAGTTCATGTTTGCCATGGGTCCTGACTGACAGTATCACACACCATCAGGGGAGGAGCACTCCGTCACAGATTAGCTCATGTGCTCCGTCTGTTTTTGTTTTACACAATATGCAAATTGGTTGTAACTTTCCTGAAATAAGAATGACCCGCTTCTTTTTCTTCAGATGACATTACATACACAACTAATAATGTTTTGAGGACATGTTGCTATGATAGTTGACTCTTACACTAGTTTCTTCTTTAGTGGGTAGACCTTGTGAGTTCCTCATGTTGGTAGGATGTTAAGGTGACCTCTGACTTGTTGAGTTGTTCTCATTCACTTGGATTTGTTTGGTGCTGCAGAGTCTGAACGCATGAACAAGGTCTATGAACTTACAGATGAAATGGTCTCGAAGTCTTCCAAGCTTCACAACATTCTTCAGGTCGTCATGTCGGAGGAACTCCCTGCTGCATGTATCCAAGCGACTGTTCACTACTTTGGCAACCTTTTTCCCTGAGAAGGGGAACGCAAGAAGTCAGATGGCTGCATTTAAAGACTTCAGGGACTCACAACAGACTGAACAAGAATTGAAGTCCTCTGCCATCCTAACATCTTTCCATTCTTGCTTGGGCACATACAGTGGAAACCTATGTCATAAAAATGATGAAATGCATTATTCTGGAAGCTTATCCGATTTCTTTCTACATTTCACTGCGCCCTTCCTTAACGTAGTGTATACCTATATCTGTTAAAAAGCCTCACCCTAGATGAAGGACAACATGTGGAAATGTGCTGCATGCTTGCAGAGTTCTGTCCTGAGACTAAGTTGTGTCATCATGCCCTCAGATTTGTGAGGTTAGTTCTCTCTTACCATCAACATCTTGTATGTCTATAACTCCTCGTGAGAAGCAGCGTTTTAAGCGTTCTGCCTTCTCTCCCTCCACCGGCTCCAGCAGGGTTATGTCCGGGAGGAGGCGGTAACTGGCTGTGGCCACTGGAGAGAACTTAGCATGGTCCTTACCTGAACAGAAAACACACTTCAGTATCAGACAGCAGGAAATACGGACTAGAAAATGTTAGGGTTTCTGGATCAGGCGGCAACCTCTGGTTCTGAAAAGTGAAGCCAAAGCTTCATGTGTTAAAGCTGCATTCTCTCTAGTGTCCATCAGGGGGCGACTCCTCTGGTTGTATAGAAGTCTATGCGAAAATGACTCTACTTCTCTCTTGATTTATTACCTCAGTAAACATTGTAAACATGAGTTTATGGTCTCAATCTCTAGTTTCAAGTCTTCTTCAATACAGCATGATGTTCATTTAGTACATTATGGTCCATTTAGAGTCAAACAGACCATAAAGCAGGGGATGCTTTAGGGCGGGGCTACTGTGATTGACAGGTCTCTACCAGAGCGTTGTCCGGTCTGGGAGTTGTCCTTGTTTTCGTCTTACAACTTTAACCGTTTCACAGTGTATTTTCACTTCATGAAAAGTTCATTGTAACATTTTAGTTGTCTAAAAATATCTCACTCAGGATTCGGTTGGTTCTGAAAACCAAGATGGTGGCGGCCAAAATGCCAAACTCCAGCCTTTAAAACGTCAGTCCCCAAACCAATGGGTACATGGAAATGTACTAGTTACATTACACCACTGCTAGAACAAGAGCACAATGTTCGTAAACGACCTAGCCTCTTAATTTAGCTCTCACAGTGCAATGTTGGGGAATTTGTCAAAATGTGGATGCAATTTAGGAAATCAGGTTCTTTACATTATAACACATACGTGGTTTTTCAGAGCACCGAAGGCAAAAAAAAAAGAATGCTGCTATACTTTGGTGTCACACTCATGCACACACGGATCACTTGCAGAGCCCCGTCCCACATCAGATGCAAACCGCTGTTGGCTCGGAGACCGCAGTTGAAAGACCAGAGCAGAGAGGCTCACCCATGCATCACCTAGCAAGCTAAACATTTGACCTGTCAGGGAGCTACAGCCAATGAGAGCGCAAGACACGTGTTGAGGAGAACCTTGGGGGAGGGGTCGCCTGTTAGTCATCCAGAGGAAGACGCTACAAAGAATTGAATGCAACTGTATTAAATCACTTTCTTTGATTTAAAAAATAGTGCAATGTTGTGTTGCACCAAATGAATTGATATTCATTATATTTTGAATATTTTATGATAAATTGCTTTTATTCATCCACCACATGATTTGACACTTTCTGATGGCAAAATGTGCTTCAATCGTAAAACATTCAGAATTCAGAAAAAAAGGAGGATTTCATCGGGCCCAACACTGAGATCTCAGGTCAAGAATGAATCCTCATACTCAAGTACTTTTTAGATCTGGAAACGCATATAGGTCAGAAAAATAAACTTACTTAATAAAAGTATAAACAGAAATGCCTGTGTTCCTTTCCCAGGTCTGTATTGTGTACACTGAGCTCACTCAGAAGCTCTTACCAATTCCTTTGACACAGTGCATGATGACGTCCAGCTCCTGTCCCGGTCGTAGCTGAGCTATCAGGATGTCGTCATGCACCGGTCCGATGACGGCGTCTGCAAAGACGTCTGCCTGGTTCCCAATCGGGACCCACGTGATGTCCTTGGAATAAACTGAGACGAGACAGCACGGGACAGGGGAGGATAAGATAATCCCATTAGTGTTGGATGCTCTTTCTTACTTAGTCATCAGTGCCTTGGAAAATGTCCTTCCCTCAACTGAACATTTTCAACAATCACTCATTTGTGTGTATGGTCTGGTGTCAGCTACTGGTTGTGAGTCTGTATCTGCAAACATCACCAGCAATTGCTCATTCATTTGGTGTCACCGGAAACCTACCCATGTGGTTCAGATACAGCTCTCGGGGGTCAGCGGAGTCTTTGCTGGCTCTGGGGTTCCTGCTGCATTTAATCTTCAGCTGCAGCTGAATTGTGTCTATTTCTGAACCTTCCTCCTCGGCAGACTCTTCACCTGTAATAAACAAAGCATAACCGGGGGGTGTTACCTTCCCTCTCAAGACCATTCAGTACGGATCTCGACATGTGGTCGATGCACCGATGGAACCATTTGATAAAGTTTGATTTATACTTTTGATACAATCTGATTCAACTGCAATTTGATACCATTCTGTTGAAGTGATTTCATAGTGTTGTCTTGACGCATCATATATTTCCTTTTTCATTGATCATGGTTGTTATTTAATGATAATAGCTTTGAATTTTAACTGGTTGCTTAATATCTGTAATGATGATGTAATGGAATACTATGAATCAGTAACGCTGTGTCCCACATAGTGAAACAATTCCCCTCAAATTTGGAGTCAGATTCAGATTTTTGTATTGATGTAGCCGTATTGGTTACTCTTAAAGGAACAGTGTGTGAGATTTAGTGACATCTAGTGGCGAGTTGCAGATTGCAACCAACAACAAACCCCTCCCTTTCCAAGCATGTAGAGAACTACGCTGGCCTTCAGGTAGAGAGTATCTTTAGGATTGTATTACTACAAGGAGCTACTTTTATCAATACTCTACTTCTTCAGGACTAAATGATTTTCTTTTAAAAAACAAATCGATTCAGAACAGGACAGGGGAACAGAACCCCAAACCTCCTCAAATGGCTTGAAGGTGAACCACTGCAGCAGAGTAGAAGGGAGCCCTGGGCTCTCCTGTTACATGTGTGGGTGAAGCTTTACCAGCACTCCTGTACTCAAACAGACGAGGGTCGGCTTTGATGGGGACCAGGCCCAATCTGTGGGCCAGGACTTCATCCTGAACGATGGACGTGTTGTTGTAGATGAATACCTTCTCTATAGCCATGGTCGGCACCTACAACCAACAATAATGCAACTTGCATGAAATGAAAATTTCCAAGACTCCTTTCTCTAAAGAAACTGCGACAAAATGTACAATTTCTTCACATCAGGACTGAAACACAAGTCACTAGAAAAAGTCCTATGTAGACCTAGAAAGACTTGTCCTACCTCTGCTAGTAAGATCCTTCTGAAGGCGTTGGCGATGGCTGCATCTATCCCCACCATGTCAAACTCCATACTGCTCTCATCCAGATGCACAACATCAATTCTGAAGTTCTGCAAATGGAGAGGACATCTGCATTTAATCACACACCGGTTGGAGTGCTCATTGGATCAAAGCAGTCCACGTCTGACTGAAAATACACTGACAGTAGTAACTTCATTAGTTCTTTCTGGACATAAAGCATGAAATGATGTTTCAGTTTGACCACACTTCACCAATCACCAGCAGCCACCCTCAGGTCCAAAATAACTCAAATGTACCTTTTGAAATTTCTGCATATCCCAGGCGTCATCATAGCCAGGGTAGTTGCCAGGGTAATCTGATGTATGAACCTAAAAGCAACAAATAATCATCCAATCAATAAGCAGAAGAAGTTAACTATTCATTATATTTATGCACTGGTCTCATAAACGTCACACCCAGGCTCTGCTAGGGTTTTTTGGGGGAAGGAGGGGTGGGGGGGGGATTTTCTTTTGTACAAATTGTATGTTGGAAATGTCTATGTTTATGTAAAGGAGTATTTACTGGTGAAATAGAGACGTTAAGCGACATAAACCTGACGTCTGCCTATGGAACACGTTAGAGCGCGCGGCAGTAACGTTACGTGTTCCGCTCTCGTGAGGTGACTGAGCGGGTCCGTGCAGCAGCTCAGAGGAACCTGGACGCCACAACTAGCAGATAATGTTGTCATAAAACCATTAATAAAAACGGACTTACATTCGTTATATTATATTCCCCCAGTATTACTCGACTCCGAATTTCTTCCACGTTGCTCATGGTCGCCGCCATTTTCCCAATACTCTGCTTAGCTCCGCCCACATTTCCGCTCCAGCTTTGAATGCTTCACAAGTGGTCACATGGTGCATTACTGCCACCAACCGGTATGGAGTGAGATAATCCATAAAACTCTGATCTCTGTGAAATATATATGATCTGATGTTTCTTCTCCTCCACAAAAGGCACATGTTAATTGTAATGTTTTCCTATTTTAAATAATGTGCTCTTTAGTTCTGTAATCTTAATCTGGATATTATTGTATTATTGTAAAAAAGTCTTGTTTAAATGTCTCTATAGCTCACAACAGTATGATGGTCCAAAAACTTTCACCAAAAACAGTGTTGGTTCGAGGAATGACGTCTATAATTTATCTGCATGACCGAAGGTTGCAGCTTCTGAGTCAGTAGAGACTTCTATAAAACATCTCTCTTCTCTCTCTTCTCACTGCTTCTGCTACCTTTCTGTTAATCTGTGCTTAACTAGCCTGAACTCTTCATTTCTGTTTTTAAGTTATATTATTGTGGTTCTTGTTCTTGGCTCCTTTTCCAAATTCATCAATTGTTTTCTCAAACTCTGCAACTTTTTCAGAGATGCATAGGCTATTTGCTGTAGATCCAAACACCATGTTAAAATCTGTTTAATTTTAATATAATTATATAAAGCACTTTGGCCGGTTCCACATGTCCTCTCTTATTCTTCAACACGCTAGGGTACATCCCAAGTCTCTTAATTGCATCCCCGTTTCCCTCACTTGGGTCCTTTCCTTGCGTCTTAGTCCCTCCCACCAGGGATGCATGGAGGAAACCATGCAAGGAGAGAGGAACGAGGAGATATCTTTTAAGAGACATGAGACGTCCTTTCCTCAGTTGCGTCACGTGAAGCGACGTCTGTTTCTGATGACGGATCAGATGATCACAGCTGGATCAGCTGTCAGTCGGCTTTAACAGCTGGAGAGACTTTTGATAAGTTTGTGTCTGTTCACATGATCACTGTACTTAATAATAGTAACTAATAATACTAATAACTAATAAAGACACACAGTAATCACCACTGTAGAGGTGTTTCTCTCTGTAGTCTGTTAACAAACTGTGTTCTGTGTTCTGTTTATAAGCTCAGGATCCATTTCTACCGGTGGAATGCGATCGTCTTATTTATGAATTATTTGCGTCTGTACGTTTTGAAATTAAGATTATGGCGTCATTATTAAATAACCCAGAATATGATTATTGTTTCTCTTAAATGATAAAACTCATCAAACCCGACAATCAGGAATGAACAGCCTCACGTGACTGAATGAAATGATGATAAATGATGTAAAAAGTGTTTCGTGTTTCGTCTCTCCAGCTCTCTCTCTCTCTCTCTCTCTCTCCAGCTCTCTCTCTCTCTCTCTCTCTCTCTCTCTCTCTCTCTCTCTCTATATATATATATATATATATATACAGACGAGACAAAAGTTGAACTTTTTGGAAGGTGTATGTCCCATTACATCTGGCGTAAAAGTAACACGGCATTTCAGAACAGGAACATCATACCAACAGTAAAATATGGTGGTGGTAGTGTGATGGTCTGGGGCTGTTTTGCTGCTTCAGGACCTGGAAGACTTGCTGTGGTAAATGGAACCATGAATTCTGCTGTCTACCAAAAAATCCTGAAGGAGAATGTCCGGCCATCTGTTCGTGACCTCAAGCTGAAGCGCACTTGGGTTCTGCAGCAGGACAATGATCCAAAACACACCAGCAAGTCCACCTCTGAATGGCTTAAGAAAAACAAAATGAAAATCTCACTGTGGTTCGCTGGAGTCCCAAAGCTTTAGAAATGGCTTTGTAACCTTTTCCAGACTGATAGATCTCAATTACTTTGTTTCTCATTTGTTCCTGAATTTCTTTGGATTGCAGCATGATGTCTAGCTTTTGAGGATCTTTTGGTCTACCTCACTTTGTCAGGCAGGTCCTATTTAAGTGATTTCTTGATTGAGAACAGGTGTAGCAGTAATCAGGCCTGGGTGTGGCTAGAGAAATTGAACTCAGCTTTCCAAAGATGTGATAAACCACAGTTAATTTATGTTTTAACAGGGGGGGGCAATCACTTTTTCACACAGGGCCATGTAGGTTTGGATTTTTTTTCCCCCTTAATAATAAAAACCTTCATTTAAAAACTGCATTTTGTGTTTACTTGTGTTATCTTTGTCTAATATTTAAATTTGTTTGATGATCTGAAACATTTAAGTGTGACAAACATGCAAAAAAATAAGAAATCAGGAAGGGGGCAACCACTTTTTCACACAACTGTATATATAAATAAGTGTTTCGTCTCTCCAGTTCCCTCTGACTTTAATTGTTTCCATAATAAAAGTTCAGATCATGAAAACACAAATCTTTCTAATAAATGAAGAAAGTTGTTTGTGGTCCTTTTGTTGTTCAGTCTACAATGAACATTTATTTAAACCAGATGTTGAATCAGAAAACGAATCAAATATAAAGCTTGAGTTTATTCTGTGATCCGTCTTCACTGTTTACATGTTGAAAAAAATCTCATCAGTCCGATCGGCTGCAGAGTCTAATCACATAACAGATGAACAGTGAGGGGGCGTGTCGGCCGTTAAAAGACTTCCTGGAAGTCTGTTCTCGTGGGTCCTCGCTCATGGCTCCTCGGAGATCCCTCCTCTCTCCTCGATCCTCTCTCCTCAGAGCTAAATAAGAGCTTTGGGACGGCCGTCAATATGGCGGCGCAGAACAACTTCCGGTTCAAGCGAGGATCGAGGAGCGAGGAAATGAGAATTAAGAGACTTGGGATGTACCCCTAGTCAACGCTATCGGACTCCTACTCTCAGTCCCAAGGCGCCTGGTTGAAATGGGATCTGCACAAGCACAAGATCACATGGTCAGAGCTGTGGAGACTGAAGCCCTTCCGTATTTCCTTCCTCTTCGGATCCGTGTACGATACCCTTCCTTCGCCATCACATCTGCACACGTGGGGGCTGAGAGAGGACCCTTACTGCAAGCTCTATAGTCAGAAAGGGACACTGGTACACAAACAGTCCGGAGTGCAAAACAGAACTTTAAGGGCGGTACAGTCGCCTGCAGCAAACTGCCATGTCCTGGAAGGTGACAGTCCAAGAGGGAAGCAGGCTGCCACACAACCTTCCGTCCGGACATTGTATTGTGGTCAACTAAGGACCGGAAATTTATTCTGGTTGAGCTGACAATACCCTGAGGAGGGTTGTGAAGAGGCCCATTGAAGTACCAGTCCTTAGTTTGAGTGTAAGGACAAGGCAGGCAATGTTTTTTCCTGTGGAGACTGGCTGTAGAGGCTTCCCAGCCCAATCAGAATGGCTGTTGTTGTCAAGTGTGGACCAGGACGTAGGAAGTGGGGCAGAACGGCATGTTGAGAGACATGGGGTACATCCTAAGTCTCTTAATTCTCATTTCCTCGCTCCTCGATCCTCGCTTGAACCGGAAGTTGTTCTGCGCCGCCATATTGACGGCCGTCCCAAAGCTCTTATTTAGCTCTGAGGATGGAGGAGGGATCTCTGAGGAGCCATGAGAACAGACTTCCAGGAAGTCTTTTAACGGCCGACACGCCCCCTCATTGTTCATGAGATTTTTTTCAACATGTAAACAGTGAAAACGGATCACAGATTAAACTCAAGCTTTATATTTGATTCGTTTTCTGATTCAACATCTGGTTTAAATAAATGTTCATTGTAGTCTGAACAACAAAAGGACCACAAACAACTTTCTACATTTATTAGAAAGATTTGTGTTTTCATGATCTGATGTTTCCCTCAATAACTTTATTATGAATACAATTAAAGTCAGAGGGAGCTGAGAGACCAAACACTTTTTACATCATTTATCATCATTTCATTCAGCTGTTCATTCCTGATTGTCGGGTTTGATGAGTTTTATCATTTAAGAGAAACAATAATCATATTCTGGGTTATTTAATAATGACGTCACAATCTGAATTTCAAAACGTACAGACGCAAATAAGTCATAAATAAGACGATCGCATTCCACCGGTAGAAATGGATCCTGAGCTTATAAACAGAACACAGAACACAGTTTGTTAACAGACTACAGAGAGAAACACCTCTACAGTGGTGATTACTGTGTGTCTTTATTAGTTATTAGTATTATTAGTTACTATTATTAAGTACAGTGATCATGTGAACAGACACAAACTTATCAAAAGTCTCTCCAGCTGTTAAAGCCGACTGACAGCTGATCCAGCTGTGATCATCAGCCTCCGTCATCAGAAACAGACGTCGCTTCACGTGACGCAACTGAGGAAAGGACGTCTCATGTCTCTTAAAAGATATTTCCTCGTTCCTTTGTCCTCGCATGGTTTCCTCCATGCATCCCTGGTGGGAGGGACTAAGACGCAAGGAAAGGACCCAAGTGAGGGAAACGGGGATGCAATTAAGAGACTTGGGATGTACCCATGGAGGCAGTGAGAGGAAGGAAGCTGGAAGCCAGGAGCTTCCTTTACCACATCTTCTTACACCAGGAAGCGCTGTTCATGTTCATGCTGCATCATCACAGTGTATTAACTGTGTTTTATTACCTTTTACGCATCTTAAAAAAGCGGTTGCTAACTACAGTCCATGTAGTTAGCATACTCCTGGCTGTCTGATGTCCGGTTGAAGAAAAATAAGAAGGATGAAAGCAGCGTGAGGTCGTTGGCTGCTGAGTCCACATCTTCACAGAGACCTGGATCCATGGTGGTCCAGGATCAAGCTGAACTTGATTGGACATGAGGACAGAGAGCAGGACTCTGGTGGACCAGAGGAGGACTCTGTGTTTACATCCTGATGCTTGGTGCTCAAACACAGTCACAGTTGATGAACAATGTTTTCTTCATGTTGAGTTCTTAATGTGAAGATGTCGGCCATGTCATCTGACCAGAGAATTGTTTCTGTTGCTGCAGTCTACATCGATGATGATGAAAATAAAAATAAATGCACTACAGGAATGCACTACTGTTTGTGTTTTGTTTGTCTTGTGTTTGTTGGGTTACAAATGGACTACAACTGCATTTGGTTGTGCATCCCTGTGTTGCATAATGACAATAAATGATCCTTGAATCCTTCATACCGAATTCTCTTTTCAAGCAACACATTCTCACTCATAACTTGTCAAATACAGACGCTTGGTGCACTGCCTCTTGCACCCGGCCTAGCAGACTCTCGGGCACCTTATACTACGTCACATGCTTTAACCTTCCACTAATGCAGCAGGAGGGTTTACATTGGAGTTCGTTGAAAGCCTGGTGCGTCGAATACAGTTGCTAAACGGTCGGTGACAAAGCGGCGGCATTTGACGAGCTGGGAGTAAGAATGTGTCACTGACTTTATTATGAATGGCTCAGCAGTCGTAATGGTCTTTTACTGTTCATGTCAGTTAATTTATGAGATTTTGTGCAAATCTTAACAACATGTCTTCAGCTATATACTAAACCATCAGATTTCACAAGTTGTTGCCACTTCACATTACCTCGTGGAATATTTGTGTCTGAGAATCTTTGACATTCGCACTCATCCATCAAGACAAAGGCACCACAGAGTTTCAGTCATTTATTGCTGGCATCAAGATTTGGACACTCAAATTGCTCCAACTAATTTAGACAACAAGACTTTCAACTGATAAGCAGTCAGTCGACATTCTGCGTTAATTCCTGTGTGGAACCTGAAATATGATTAAGGAGGGCCTCAAACAAAACAAAGGTTATGCTGCAGTGATTCTCAAAAGCAGCCATCATGTGTAAGGCAGAGTACCAAGAAAACAGAGAAAGAAAGTAGTGAGTCAAAGAGGCCGTCTTGCTCAATGCTACCTTAGTTTCAAAGACGTTCTTCATCTCTACCGGTGGAGAGCGTAGTTCCTCATAACGTAACATAACAAAACGTTTAACACAACACATAACAGAACATATTATATGTCAGATATTTTTCAGCCAGTCAGATGAGCAGATATGAGTTTCATCTCTGTAAACTGATTTGTAGAGAGCACAACATCAGTCACAGCTTCAACCTCATTCAGGCATACTGTTTCTCCTTTGATGGATCTAGGCTGGTAGTCTACCTCCAGTCTTTATGCTAAGCTAGGCTAAATACTTCCTAGACCTATCTATCTCTGTACTGGACATAAAGAGATGAAACTGATATTCATCTTCTCATCTCGGGGAAGATGGCAAAATAATTCCCAAAATGTCCACAGATTTCTCAGAACGTCACGCTGTCCATTAAAACTTCAGGCAAACTATTCGTCAGTTCAGGCCCTGACACACCAGGCCGTCGGAGAGCACCGTCGGCACCAGTCAGCCCTTGTCAGTAGCTTTTCCACCGATTTAACTGGTTGAATCTGCGGCGGAGCCCGTCGGTGAGAGAAGTGACTCTGATTGGCTGTTCAGCTGAAGCAAATCAGAGTAAGAGGACATACACAGAAGGCTCTTTTCATCTTTCATTTTTCATCTTCATGTCATCTGATCATTCCATTACACAAATATTTTCACAAGGACACAATAGTCGCCC
Source organism: Anarhichas minor (assembly GCF_050575085.1). Taxonomy (NCBI): domain Eukaryota; kingdom Metazoa; phylum Chordata; class Actinopteri; order Perciformes; family Anarhichadidae; genus Anarhichas; species Anarhichas minor. The sequence continues at coordinate 287,534 of NW_027466504.1, forward strand.
TTCGTCGCCGCTTAGTTCTCTGATGTCGGTTTGGTGTGTTTGGGCCTTTAATCCAGTCTGTTTGCAAAAGCTTTACACTGAACTGACACAACAGAGTTGATGACGTCACATAACCTCTGGCAATGGATTTAACTAGACACAAGTGGAAACAAACAGAAAGGAAATATGAATAATGGAGCTGAAGATCACTGGAGAAAGCAGAAATACATTCAATGTCTGTTTCACAAAAATGAAGACGATATATCTGTAAATCATTAAGATACAGTATACCGAAGTATGATATATATAGTAAACTAAAACATCTTTACGTTTTACACAAAATAAAACCTGATAACCTCACCCTTCACATGTTTCATTATTCAAGGGTTTCTTTCTAATAAAAAAGTTATGGCATCAGGAACGGAGAAGTCTGTAAAACAGGATTCTTCAGCAGCAGGAGGAATACTGCAGCACATGCTTGTGTTTCACAGTGTGTTAGACACTTAATGCACAGTCACGTTTCCTTCTTAGTCTCTGCTTCATTCACAGATGACACTGATGAATCCCACAGTGGTGTACTGCGTGGCTCGGGTCTGGAGCTCTATTGTCTTTGCTCTATGAAGTGAAACAGTTTGATTTACTGATTTCATACCACCTAAATTATGTATTTTCCATTACCGGTGTTTCTGATACTTGACTGGGCAATTTATCAGCTGATGCTTTGCTGATGCTTTGCTGTATTACATTAACATCAGTTACACAGTTGTGACAAGGAAGTGGAGAGGCTTGTCTGGATCATATAAACATGATTAAAGTAGGCTGCAGTGTTCATTTCACCCCACAATGAATACTAATGTGTTATTGTAGATCTGTGCTTCCCAAACCTGCTTTCTAGGGACTCATTTCTCAAACAAATGTGAGAAAAGCAAATTTGTGCATAAATGAACAGTCCTAATAATGTTTACTGCCATTTCCACATCACCATATATCATCTTGAAGAGGTAAAGCAGATATTTAGAAAAGTTATATGTTTGAAAAATCACAACTCGCAATGTCATTCTTTTCATTTCCTCTCATCAGTTAAACGATATGCATTTAGGTTGTGTTAACAGACCCTTTTCCCCCTGTCATCAATTAAACAAACAAAACGTATGCTAGCCTTTCATATTATTTAAGTAGGCTAATTATCAGAATACTACAAACACTCAAAGGTGTACTGTAGATAGAAATGTGTAAATAAAAGACTATGGATGAAATTCTGTTCATTTATTTGACGACCCAAATAGAATCTCCTGCAACCGACCTGAGGGTCCCGACCCAGTGTTTGGGAAAGACTGCTGTAGATTATGAGCTGGTGCCAGAGCCATGAATACATAAAGTACAGCAGCCTCAGGATTGAGAAGTGACCAGTGCTTTGCTGTTCTTCAGGTAGCACTCCATCCATCCATCCATTTTCCTCCGCTTATCCGGGGTCGGGTCGCGGTGGCAGCAGGCCAAGCAGGCTGACCCAGACCTCCCTCTCACCGGCAACATGTTCCAGCTCATTCTGGGGGATCCCGAGGCGTTCCCAGGCCAGCTGGGAGATGTAATCTCTCCAACGTGTTCTGGGTCTTCCCCGGGGTCTCTTCCCAGTTGGACGTGCCTGGAAAACCTCCAGTGGGAGGTGTCCAGGAGGCATCCTAATTAGATGCCCGAACCACCTCAGCTGACTCCTTTCGAGCACTCACCATAGGCATATATAAGCCACTACTGATTATGACATGTTACTGCTGTGTGCCATTTAAAAACAACATGTCACAAAACACCACTCTCCAGCATCGTATCAATAGAAGGCTGATGTTTTAGTATCATGTGGTGATGCTTTGTGAAGAAAGGGGTGAATTGGACTCTATGGCTGTTTCAGAGGCCGTAGACTGGAATGTTAGATAAAGCATCCCCTGCAATGTGTCAGCGCATGTCACTCAAGAGGCCAAACACCATGTGGAGCCCCAGTCAGCCAGGCGGAGGCAAACCAAACCCACAAAGTGGTGGGGATGGGAGAGGGAGGAGGAGGAGAAGCAGGGATTAAGAGGGTTTGGTTGCGCTGCCCTCTGAAAACACTGGCAGTGCACAGCTGCAGGAATCATGATTCCAATAGTTGAAACGTTGAACCATTAGACATCAAATGATGAAATATAACGCCGCTGTTAGTTCATCATTTGCTTCCTTCTCAGCGCTTTTTCTTTTTGCTCTTTTCAAACCACAAATCTTTAAATGTCATTTCATAACAAGCTTTTCCATTGGTTCTGGTATGCAGATTATTCTATCTTCCATGGGCTGAGACTAGCCTTACCCATGTCCCGTTAGTCTACAGTTGTAGTGCTGCGAGTGCAGCAGGCGGGGGTTCGGATGGAGCTCATCATCCTGCTCCTCTTTCTCTGACAGCCGGCGTTCCCGACCTGCTGAGAGACGTTGGTGTCCTGACGCAACAGCTTGGCCGCCTGGCTCGCTGTCTCCTTGATCTGCATCTCCAGGTGTTTCTGGATGGCCACGCCCAGCTCCTCCGGGTCCACAGAGGCCCCGTACACCTCCCACGTCATCCCTTCTGCATCCCACTTCACCTCCTTTACTGGCGACTTCGGAGCACCGCCTGGCTTCTTGAGAGTCTGGCTGCAGGACGTCCTGCTCTCCTCTGCCAGGCAGATCTGGGGGAACACATGGGGCGTGACAATATGTCCTGTCTGCACCCCGACATCCCTCAGCTCTTTGTGGGCCGTCATAGTCCCCGCTTCCCGAGTTATGGTTCTGAAATGGCTAACGGGACTGATGCAGCACTCTTCACCACCAAAGTGTTTTTGGGACTGTGGCCCAGCACCAGGAGGCAGCAAGCTGATCCAAGAGCAGTTGAGGTTGCAGCACCGCAGCAGGTGTTTGGCATCCAGGCCCGTCTCACTAACAGAGGAGATGAGGCGAGGTAGGGTGAGGTGGTTCGTCGCTGAAGGAGGTGCCACCGCATCCTGGATGTCACAGTCTGGCTCTATGCCGGCCGGGCGGTGCAGCAGCTGAGAGGGGGCTGGGATGGGCTGGGGGTGACAGTAGGCAGCGAATGTGTCCTCAAAATTGACATGATGGTTGTAACAGCCATAGCAGAGTGTCTTGTTACATTTAGGGGGAAGAGGACCCATTTCTCCAACACCCTGCACTTTGGGTTCTGCCTTGGGCGACGAGACACAGACACACCTGGTCTGAGGCTGCTGTGCATCACCTTCTTCGCTGATGGCCCCTCTGCAAACGGTGGTGATGATGCTGCACTGCTGCAGCGGCATGGGCTGCTTGCAGGCTAACATGGAGTGAGTCTGGGCCTGTTGGCTACTTTTTTCTCCACCGTAGTAAGCAGGTGCACGAGTCCCGCTGACTGGAGCCCGGGGGGCCACTCCCTGTTGAACCAGAGGTAAAGTGTCTGAGTGGCTCCTGTGAACAGGGAGGGAGGCCGGCTTCATGCTCTGCTCTGTCTTACCAGCCCAAGGGTTGTCATCGATTGCATTCACGGACTCGTGGTGATGTGTGGATGTATGCGTCTCAGCCAGACCATGGAGGTGGCTTGAAGCCCTGGACGGCACCAGGCATTCTGATTGGTTTCGTTCTTGGTCGCCAGGCTCCCCGCTGACCCTCAGACTGCTGCAATTGGTTTCTCTGGTCGTAGAAGTAGCTGGATGTTCTTTACAGATCTCTCTGACGGCCTTTTTTGGTTCCTCCTGGGAGGTGTTACCTGGTCCTCCTGCCAGTCTGGAGGGTGTTATTGTCTGTGTCTTGGAGGTGTCAAAGAGCGACTGATCAGAGAGGGTAGAGTCCAAGGAAGCAGCGTCCCCTAGTGGGAGCTGCTCTGACACAGGACGCCTGGCATCTGCCATGGAAAACCTTTAATAGAAATAAAACAAGTGAGTGTGGATGTCTCACACTTAGAACACAAATAATCCTGTTGTCCTTGCACTTTTAAATTTGACTATTTTGCATCAAGAGTGTAAGTTTAACTATTGCTCACTGTATTGCCTTTAACAATTTAATAATACAAAATTTAAAAAAGTTACTAAATAAAAAAAAACATCATGGACTACTTTTTTGTAATATGACTATAATAAATACTATAAATGTTATTTTATGTAGAGTTGATTATTGTGATACTCAAATTCTGAAATTACCAACTAAAGATGTAAAACCAGTCCAGAGAGTGGCAGCTAGACTCCTAGCTGACAGGGGGGCCCAGGGCAAAAAGGCCACATGCTCCATGTACATAACTCCTGTGCTAGAATATCATTAAGATCTAATACGGACGTATGTCTGATGAAGGTGTCTAATAGTGTCCCATATAAGCACAATATCAACTGAAATTGCCTCATGATCAGGTAATAATGGAGAACCCGGCCTTATGATGCCAGTAGATATCGTGCTTTATTACTGCATGTTCCCACATAGCCAAACTACATGTTTTTCTATTTGCCTCACAATGAACCTAGAGAGTTAGTGGGTCCTAGTTGTCTGCTTTGCCCAGTTGGTGGAAACGGGCATCAGCGATCATTACCAAGAGTAATCAGATGGAACATGCATTACATGGTACAGCCCAGGGGCATTTCTAGGATTCAAAGAAAGGGGGGGCTGAGCCACAAGGGTGCACGTCAATTTTTTTTGGGGCCCATTTGGGGCCGCGGATATCCATTGTTTCAGACTGTTCATAGATTGGTTCAATCAGAAAGAGGGTGATTTTGCTCTGTAGTTTTGCTTGCATTCAGTATATGATAACACAAGAGACAGAATTGCAGGGTCATAGTGAAATTTGACAACACAAATATGAATTTTTCTCAAATAACGAGAGAGAAATAATTTTCCTGCTTGTAAAGGAAAGACGGATAAACTAGCTTTCTTATCCGCGTCACTCCCAAATCCTAATTCTTAAAGGGACCGCACACAATGGATGGAGAATGGACCTGACAGTGTCAACTTTTGAGTTATAAATAACTTGTCCATGTGAGAAACAATAGTTTAATTTAATGACATCACCAAAATAAAATTTAAAAAAAAGATTATTTTTTTTTTAAAGCCAATAATGGCAAATTATTTGGGGTGGCTGAAGAACATTTTAGGGGGGCTTCAGCCCAACATCACAATGTGATCTACTGCACCTTTGACGCCACCTAGAGGTGATGCAGCATGGTACTGTACCGCAGTACCACGGTACATCACTGCTAAACAAAGTGTGGAAAAAGTCTCTTTACCAGCGTCAGTGACAGCTGGTTTGGTGTGGTATTGCGTGTTATCATGGCCAAATGTGGTCCTGGAGACACAGGAACTAACACACAAGAGGTTTTGAGTAGATGTTCATGTCTGTGAACAGATTCTGTCACTGCTATAGAGTCACAACCTTGCAAGATGTAGTCATGAAACTACGGGAGTGTAGTTGAGATCAAAATTAAGTCTGAATTTTACGACCCTGATCCAATTTGGCATGGGGGCTGGTGTGATCCCATCACAAGATGGTCTCTAGTTAAAACATGCATCCAAACCTCAAACACACCTGACAGGTCTCAGTTAGAGCAAGAAAGTTGAGGGAGAGCAAGGAAGCGTAGCCTGAGATGAACTCAGCTTTCGGCACTGCCGACTGGCAATTACAGAGCCCCCCTGCAACCACTTGCTCGCCATGAGCTGAGAGAGTAGGATGGATGAGGTTAGTGGGGTCACGGCACCTGGGAGTAGCCCAATGTCTACGTGACCACCGGGCAGAGGAAGGGACAGAAATAGGATGCAAACACATGGTAGACAAATGGAAACCCAATAAGTACACGCTCGAGAAGTCTTAGCTTGACGAAGTCGGCTTGAAAAAGTTGCCATGTTGCCTTTGTTCGCCCTGGCCTTCGTTTGCCTGGTGGTTGGAAGCGTTAGCTATTGATAAAGAATTGATTTTTTTAAATTTTCAACTCTGTTACAAATACAATTTCAGAAATGTTTTGAGTTCCCGGTCTACCAGGAAAAAACTAACATGAAAAGCAATGATTTTATAACTACTATAACTAAAATCTATAACCCTCATGATTGTCTATCGGTCTGACGACAGATCAGCCTCTGAGGTCAAGGGGCTATATCTCTGGGTTCCTCTGCCGTGCACTGCTCATTGTTTACAAGCCAATTAGCAGCTTGAGATGTGAGACTGGGGCTGCAGTTGAGTTCAACCGGATTTTTTCACAAGTAAACACTTCAGAAGCTAATTTTAAACCAATAAAAATCCAAATCATAGTCAGCAGTTCTGCCTCTTTTATTTCCACATGGACTGTTTACCTGCATTCAACCAAAGCCTGCTCGAACATGATTGGTCAATACCACTCAGACTAAAAACAGAAACCAGAATGCTTCAGAGGCCAAAATCCTGACCCGTTATTTTAGATTTATGTTTGTGGAGAGATTAAACAAATGAGGTGCAGCGTGTTAATCAGCGAGCTTTGGAGTTGTTGCAATGTGTTAAAGTTTGTGGTTCACGATGGGTGTTCCACAAGGTTCAGTGTTAGGTCCCCTTTTATTCAGCCTATATTATTGATGTCCCTCAACAGTGTCATGATATAGAAGTGCAATAGTATGCAGATGAAACTGTTGTAAACACACATGCAAAAACAGCTGAGTTAGCAGCTGTCAAGCGAACGATTGCATTGGAGAGGGTTACACACTGGCTTGATCAATCATGGACAAAAAGCATTCTCATCACTGTAGGGTACTGGAGAAACACAATTTATTGAGCTTTGAGAGTTTGAGATTGTTTTCAAATATGTGCCTAGTTTATACAATATTAAATGGTTTGGGCCCTCCTCCACTATCTGACTTTGACTTACATCAATCAATTCATTTTATAGAACCGTAAAACAGTTTGTAAGATATATGATATGATTGGAAGTACGGAAAAGTGCAACAGCTTGTCAAGCTGTGCAAGGGCATTAACTACCAAGGATGGTAAATGCAACCTAAATAAAGTGCTTTACAGACCCATGTGCTGTTAGTGAGTGGGTAGAATATATTAGCAGAGCCCAATATTTAGTAGCCAGATATATGCATGTATTTGTTGGAGAAACCTATTTCCTAATCATTTAAATTGTGTATTTTTATGCAAATAATTGCTATAGATGACAATAACAAAGTGAACTGTACTGTTTTGCTCTCCTGCTTTCTTTGCTTTCACCTGCCAACGTACTACAGATGTGAGTTAGCTTAAAGCTCAAATCTGGTACGGTGCATCAAATGGTGACATTTATGTTTCAAACTGTAAATTAGTCCCTTTTAAATAAAAAGAAATGAAAAGGAAAAACACATATTGTTCTTCTCATCTCACTGTTAGAGGGATTCATGTTAAATTATTACATTATGAGAACGCGTAATGTGGTAAAGTGTCATGAAGCAAGTGACTGGACCCAGACAGCAACAGGTCCGTGTGCTAACAGTCTGATGGTGGGATACATCCCTGCCTCAGTGCTCAGTGATTTGAATCTAAATTGTATAACTTGATTTAAAAGATGTTAGGCTTTTAGAATTTAAACTTTTGTAAATATTGTTTTTTCAGATGCCAGATCTACTACATTGAACTTCAAAACTTGATGTACTAATTTTCTTATTTTTAATTAGATTTAGCAGATTCAGGCAGACAGATAACATGTGTGGGACATTTCCAGGACTCATTCAAGGAAACAATGAGCAGCATCTCTGGGTGCTAGAATGACCTCAGGAGGTGGGCTGAACCTCCCTAAACCAGAACCAAAGACTACGTCTCATCCTTCTGCACAACATTCTCACAATCAGATTGACACCCATGGACACAAATCAGACACAGAACGGCTGCACAAACACATGCAATAAGAATAGCGTACACACACACACACACACCCATGTGATCCACATATGATTCTAGGAGCGAAGAGGGTTAAAACATTTTCATCCCCCAGCTTACCTTTCACAGTGAGATACTTGCTGCTGAGCCTATCTTTTTCTCTTTCTTGTCGGATGTGTCGGGTGATGGGTGCAGTTCCTTAGGAAGCCCTCATTCTCTTCCTCCTCCTCCTCCCTCTCCTCACATCCACAGGTGACCTCTCCCCTCTCTCTCTATCTTTAACTACACTCCATTCACTGCGTTGCATGCAATCCCTCTGCTCTCTCTCCTTTGTCTCAGCAACCCCCCCGGCTGTAAACAAGATGGAGGAGACCTTGAGATAATCCTTCCCTACATCTGATTACAAATGTGAGGATGCAATCTTCAAATCCCTGTTCTGTAGGAGAGAGTCGAGCCGGTTAGCGGCTGGCTTATCCAGCTGTAGTGGGAGAGGGATGGAGGGGGTGGGAGAATGATAATGAGGGGAGATAGTCAGGCAACCAGCGTCATCGTCCCTCCACCTGGGAAGAGAGGAGCAGGGCGGATGCATGAATGTACGCGTGCACGAGAGAGCAAATAAAAACAAACAGCCTGTTTCTCTGTCTCCGTTCTCCCACCCCTTCTTCTTCATCCTCACTCATCACACACTCTGACCAGTTACCGCTTTAGTTTCACACCCCCCTCCCCCCACCAACACCAACACACATCACTATCCCTGTTGCTATGGAAACTGCAATACTCAATGGGCCTGTGCATTTTTATTTTCATTTTTCGTTTTGTTTTCATACAGCAATGAGAGAGCTGCAGCCAGTTTCACACACCAGCTCATCTCTTTTCATTTCCATATCCTGTATATATGACATATGTTAACAGATGGCAGCACAATCAGTGACTGTAGAGAACATGGACGTAGCTTCTGCAGTCACACACAGCGTCATGTTTACCACCAGCTGCTCTACAGGAGCAGGAAAATCTCCATTTGGTCAAGTGGGAGGAAGCGTGGGCGGGGCTGAGCCGGGATCAAGTCGTGGTAACCACCACGGCTGACTGTGATTGGCTGCAACACGTGTCAATCCTGCAAATATACCACAAAACACATGCTTGTCTTGAAGCCTTATGGTGCTGTCACACTGAAATACACTTCCCATTCATTTCTATGTGGACTGGGGCGAGACACAGTTCTTCATATCGACACAATAAAGACAACACAATGGATGCCGAGCAAATATTAAAGATGCGTATTTTTTGGAAACTTCAAATACTGGGCTATCTTAGTCTTTTTCACACACACATTATTAACCCAGGTGTCACACTGCACTTCTACTAGCCCTGGGTTAAATGTCCATTATAGCACGTCACTGCTGTTTACATTCTAGCATTTCAAAGAATTCCACTGTTTACTTCAGCCCCGTCTCGCATCGCTTAACTTTTAGTCCCAAGTTTAGTCGATTTTGCTGAGTAGAGTCAGCCAGCCCTGGGCTACAGTTAGGGCTTGCCTCTTTGGAATACACCAGGATTGTGCCAGTGTGAAAGCTTTCTCCCCTGCTGAGCTCCCTTATAGTCTGGGGCTAAGTGCTGTGTGAACAGTGATGCTGTTGTCGGAGGAGACCGTTGTCCTTCTGAGACAGAGCCACTTGGAAAGATGGAGGATACTGGAATACATCCAAGTAGCCTTTGCCCATTCTTACCTGCTGTTTGCTCCTCTCCCAAGTGTTGTGGTTTTTTCGATGTCGATGATCGTTGGTTTGAAGTTGATTCAACCTTAATATCTAAAAGCTGATTTAATACGTATTTGCTATCTGACTCGTGGTGAGATACCACAGGATTCTCACTAACACAGGAACTCAGTGACGAACACCAACAGAACACAGGAGATTGAAGTTTCTTCAGTTCACGCAGATTTATTTGTACTGTACAGAATACAAGCAAATCGAGTCGTCCGGAGTCAACTAACTAGAACAAAGAAATGCAACTTACTTTATAATCTCCCCCCCCCCTCCATGCAGGATGACCCCCCTTTTACTCATCAGCCCTCAATGTTCACTAAACAGTAATTTCGTTCATCAAGAGTACAGTGGGGGATTTGATTTCTAAAGGCTATATGCATCCTGTTTACCCCGAGGGATTTTGGGGGACTTCTGGACCGATGAGATAGGCAGTTGGTTCACTAATTAATCAATATCATGAGGGATACCTGTCAGAAGATGTTACTGATCTCTGAAACTGTGGTCATGCTAACGCAACAGGAAATGCAGTCCAATGTCCAGTATCTGTGCTTCTACTATGCATGGGCCTATGTGCTGCTTGGATGGCAGCGTTGGATCTTTCCACGCGGCCTCAGTCCCCCCTCCCTTCCTTCTTATTTATTTATGCTCCTGTCAAACTTCTGGAGACAGGATCACTGCCGTCCGCTGGTCACAGCGACCCAAGAAGAGCCAGATATTCTGGTCCCCGGGCCCATACACAAAGGGCGTCCTGTTTTCCTCGGGCGTGATGGGGGTGATATTGAGGCCAGTCCCTACTGGACTTTACCTTATTTTTAGGACTCCTTAGACACATGAATCCTGTGACTAATCCTATGTCAGTGACTGTATGACTTATGCCGGGGCCTGAACTGAGTTTAATACAAAAGAGTACAACAGTAAGAAAGATAAAGATTATCAAAGTAAGCTTATAAAGATTATCTGAGCAAATGTATAATATAGACTCAGACCCAGAATATAGATGTAAATGAATACATTTTACAGATATATGAATAAACACATAGGATAACCTTGGAGAAAAGAATATAGTGGCAAACGCATACATTTTGACTCAATTTAATCTCAGACTGGGAAGATTGTTCTACCCATACCAACAAAAGCTACACATTTATTAATAAATGTGTTTTTTTATTGCTTTGTTTGACCTGCTCCTGACTCAAACACCAAACACCCACATCGTCTGCACCTCACATCCAGCACGTTGAACACCTTTATCAGCTGTTCTCTCTATTCTTGTGTTTTCTGAGCTGGTCTAAACACCAGACAGCTGTTCTTTCTGTGCTGGACAGAAGGAACCACCAAAGCTTCACCAAAGCATATGAAAATACCCTCTGTGTGAGAAAATCGTTTTGAATCTTTGTATCTTTTATTTTGTTACATTTTTCTAAAATCATTTATCAATCAATGAAAAGCCAGGATGAGAATGTTTTTTTTCTACCTTTATGGTCACTGCTTTCCAGACTACATAAACCACATATCCCTCGCTCTACAGTGGAATATTCACACATATCAACACCATGTTAGTATTTGGAGGCTGACTGTGCTCGACCTCTTCAAACACAGAACTGTTCATCTGGAACTGTTAGATTTAGATAGAAAGAAAATGAAGTGAAATGGCGATTCAGTAGACCTTCATCTCTCCTGGTGCTGGTTTTATGTAAAGGCGACTGCATAAGAACATCAGGACGACCTGCATTTCTACCATTGGTTAAACTGAAAATGAGCATTATGTTAAAATAAGCTTTGAACAGGACGAGACTAACTTAAAGCCCTCAGTGTCACTGTTCATCCACCATCTATCATCATTTTGGAGACTTACATAACTATGAGAATACTCCAAATGGATGTAAATGTCTTCAATGGTTGGCCTTGGTATATTAAAGGTGCTAAATCTGAAATTTACATATAGTGCCATAATCTCTATTAACATATTCTGCATTTATATACAGAATATGTAGGCCACAGGACACTTTTAGTATAGTTTGAGGTCCAAGTAGAATTGACCAATAACGTATCAGGCTTTGGTTGAATTCAGGTAAACAGTCCATGTGGAGATAAAAGATGGAGTGGAATGTACTCTGTGAACCCAGCGGCTATCGTCTGCCGATGATTTAGCTTTTTGTTTTGTGGGATAAAAGTGGGTGTGAAGTTCACCTGGGCCTTTCCTCCTGAACTCAGACAGAGGCCAGCCTTTTTGGTGACTGGTGTGATTCCAGTCACCTGCATGTCTTCAACTAGGGGAGGGGACTGTGTTCCAGTCTAGAAAGCTTTAAACAAAGACACCAGAGGAGCCAACCACTGTTTTTCCCAGACTTATTATTGTGCCGTTTAACAAATCAATTGAATGGGTCATTTTCTGTTTCTTTTCTTGTGGGGCTTTGTGCTGTGCTGAAGGGGGGCCGAGTGGTAGAGTAGCTGTCTTGCATGTGTATCTTATTGTGTGGGTTGAGTCACCTTCGTGTGCCGTGAGTAGGTACATCTGATTTGATTTTGGTTCGTGTGCAGTGGTTTATTCATAATTTGCCGACATATTTTCTGACAATTTACTCTTTTTACGCATAACTCTAGACCAGGGGTCACCAACCTTTTTGAAACTGAGAGCTACTTCAAGGGTACTGAGCAGTACGAAGGGCTACTTGTTTGATACAAACTTCATGAATAACAAAGTTGCACAGATCACCTTTTAATAATAATAATACATGTGAAGAGACTGATCACATGTCAATGTTAATTATTCCTCACAATAATTATTAACAATGATTGTGTATTTTGTTCAAAATCGCACCTGTTATATTTTTGTAAAAATTATCACTTCGAAACAAATTTAGTAAATCATTAACTGTCATATCTTCACATCATGACTCGTTTGTACTCGTCACTACCTTCGTAACATTTTTTAACAAATCATGAACTCTGTCCCATGTTTATACAAATTATCAGTTATGTAAGATAAAAAAAATCAACTCTTTCACATGTTTAAATGAATCCTATTACATTAGTACTAATCACCACCTTTTGGGAAATCTGGGTCAACTTTGCATTGCGCAATGAAGCCTGCATGCCGGCCTGTAGTCTGTAGTCACCAGCTTTTTTTGGGTAGGCCTACCTTTTTCTCCACGAAGAAACTAGTAAAAAGTCTCGTCTATAGCCGAGGGGGGGGGGGATCCAACCCTCCGAGGCACACGAGCGTCTTTGAGCGCCTGCGTTCAAACCTCTAGTCTGGGCCTTTTCGATCGTACTGCGTTGCCTCGCCTCTACCCCCGCCACCCACGAGTTGTTGCCCCGCGGCTTGTTCCGAGGACTGACGGACCTGACGACGGTGTGCGATCGCGGCGGGGGCGGCGCATCCGGTGCCAACGGGAAGCGCCCGCCATTCGGAACCTGAAAACCTAGTGCGGTGCGGCGGACTCTTCCTTTTAAAATCTACATAAATGCAAGCGTTTTTGATTCAAAATGAACAGAAACTACAATTTTAGACGGAGCTCCATGGGGACCTAGTGCTATTTTTAGAACACGCCTTGCGGGCGACTCACATGGTCCCTGCGGGCGACCAGGTGCCCGCGGGCACCGTGTTGGCTACCTCTGCTCTACACTGACCTCCCTGATGGTGCAGTTTAGCCCCACCTGGTTTCTTTTCTTATTCATTTGTTTTAATTTATCTATTTTATAATTTACTCCATCCCTCCTTTATTATGATCGTACTCGTCGTCTCTCAACTCCAACTCCAGTCTCACATCTCAACATGCTAATCGGACAGTAAACAATGAGCAGCACACGGAGTCTTATCCCGGATACCCGCTGGCTACACCAGAACCCACGAAACATAGCCCCCTGACCTGAGAGACTTATCTGTCATCAGACAGGTAGACAATGGGTCCAGAGAGCTGGCAGCTAGCAGCTAACAGAGCTAACAGTGTTGACCTGAGCGGCAACAGGAGTGTGGGTTCAGTCGCTGTCAGTCTGGAACGACGATATCAGCTGTAACCACCGTATGAGAGCAGTGCAGAGCGGTGACTGTGCGCTAACCAGTGGGGCACACTCACATGCACGCTCACATGCACTTAAAGGTACGCTCATGTGCACTGAAAGTCACGCAGCCAGGCGGCTATGTGAACAAAGAGAGTAGAAGCTCTGATAACAACACACACAGAGGGAGAGAGACTTCATTCTCTGCTCAGGTAGACATTTCTCCTCTACATCTTTACATAGATGATAGTTGTTGATGAGATATTACAGTTTTTTGTAATTGCTAACAAGCATCGGTCAGTACTGAAGAGACTTTTTCAAAACTCTTTCTACAGTCTGCATTACCAACATGCATTTTGGCCAATCATTTAATCTCACTTACAAAACTCAGTCAAACCACCAAAACCTTCATAGCTGTCTCAAAATCAGCTTGTTGGACCAAAACATTGGCAACAATTGTCCCTCAGAAAGGAAACACTGTCACTCATAACACAAAAATGCAAAATGTCTGTCTTGTGTCTTCATGACAGTAAGAGCATGTGACTGCAGCTCTACTGTTCATCAATATAATGCTGTAACTCAGAGGTGATGATGGTGACCCAGCGATGTCCAGTAGTCTCCAGTGAGAGCAGCAGCTGGTGCACGTTGTAACGCCGTCGCTTTTGTAGGCCTCTCCTTTAATACAACTCCTGTATTCTTCTTGTGATGGTGCGTCTTGAGGCTCATACGTGCCGTCATTCGTTACGATCCTAAGAACGTTCCTCAGACCTACATCTTCCACAATACTAATCGGCTGCAGTTTGTATCCACTTCGCTGTGGCATTTGTTAGCTTGTCTTGCTGTTGTTTATCTATACTTCTCCCACACGCTGCATCCAACGTAGTCTGCCGAGGCCTCCCTCTACCGTTTGTTTGTTTGGGTGATTTGCTGGCATCAACGGTGTGTATTGCATTTAAGTGATACTTCAGACTCGAAGTACTCCGGTGATAAGACAATATGCCTTTGCAGTGGATACAAATAACCTTGGTTCTATCAACTCCGCCGTCTGGAAGAGATTTTAATGAAAGTGTCCATGTAAGAGTTCGGTACCTGTCTCCATTTCTGTCCCCGCCAGTTCTTTTCTGTTCCCAGTTCATGTGAGCGCTGCAGCAGTCTTAGGCCCACCCCAAATGCTCTCATTGGTTGAGACGCGTGATGACGCCCATCCCAAGCCAATCCTGATCAACATCCCACCCCTCCTGTGACCCATGGTTTGTATGTATGTGTATTCAGAGCCAGTGAGCAACGGACTTTCAAAATAATAATAATTAAAAAAAAAAAAAAACTGCGTTATAAGGCGATAATAACGCGTTAACTTGCCCAGCACTCATTTTTATATATAATGCACATAGTAGTTTACTTGAGCAAAACAAAGATTTTAAACAAAAAAATAAAAATTCATGAAGTTCCAGATCTCTCAAAGTGAGACTATGGTCTGTAAATGTAGCCCTTATCTCATCAGAGACCACCAGTGGCGGGCCGTGCATTTTATACCTGGGCCTTCAGTGCTGCAGTTGGACCATCTCCTAATAACCTCATTTTGACGCTACAGCTACTGTTATTATTTGTTTCTAGGGGTGTAACAATACACGTATTCGTATTAAACCGTTCGGTGCGAGGCTCACGAACCGAACAAAACGTTTGAATAATACTAGTGCATTTGGCAAATGTAGAAGCTTAAATTGTGGGAAATATAATGTTTTCTCGGTGGAGCCACTGCGCTCAACCTGGCAACCCACCCAACGTCACAGACAACGTGCTGTCTGACACGCCCACCACGGAAGAACAACATTGTACTCTGGTGAGGCAAGTGTGTTCTGGGAGGCTACGCTAAACTAGCTTAGCAGGAAAACCAACAGCAACACACACGCTGAAAACTCTCCCCGCAGTGTTTAGCTGTTTCCTACTGATTCAAACAGGGCTAAAGCAATCGCCACACAATCCCCATTTCTCCAGACCATGATTCTTGCTTTGTAAAAGAAAACAACACCCCAAACAGAGAATCAAATGTCCGACCCCTAACCCCTACAGGTTATTATTTGTTTTGTGTAAAAATGAAGCTCAACACTTACCAGGGGCGTTTCTAGGATTGAAAGACAGGGGGGGCTTAGCCCCAAGGGGAGTGGCATGTTTGCGTGCTTAGCGCGGCAATTTTGGGGCCCATTTGGGGCCGTGGATATCCATTGTTTCAGACAGTTCATAGATTGGTTCAATCAGAAAGAGTGTGATTTTGCTCTGTAGTTTTGCTTGCATTCAGTATATGATAACACAAGAGACAGAATTTCAGGGTCATAGTGAAATTTGGCAACACAAATATGAACTTTTCTCAAATAAAGAGAGAGAAATAATTTTCCTGCTTGTAAAGGAAAGACGGATAAACTAGCTCCCAAATCCTAATTCTTAAAGGGACCGCACACAATGGATGGAGAATGGACCTGACAGTGTCAACTTTATATCGTTAAGTATGATGATAGGCTGTTGGATTGTAATTTGAAGGGGGAGAAAACATACAAATCACATATGTAGCATGTTAGAGTTATAAATAACTTGTCCATGTGAGAAACAATAGTTTAATTTAATCACCAATTTTTTTTTTATTAAAGCAAAATTATTTGGGGGGGCTGAAGAACATTTTAGGGGGGCTTCAGCCCAACATCACAATGTGATCTACTGCACCTTTGACGCCACCTAGAGGTGATGCAGCATGGTACTGTACCGCAGTACCACGGTACATCACTGCTAAACAAAGTGTGGAAAAAGCACATTGCACTAGTTGGCAGGGCAAAGCTTACTAAAATAGGCCTAACGACGCCCCTGACACTTACAAATACACTAACTGCAGAGTGCAGATTCATGAATACGCGCATGACGGGCTGTTTCGTCATTAATGGACAATGCATATAGTCAAGATCAATGTAATTAACACAATGACAAGAACAAACTCACAAGAACCAGTCACATATATTTATATGACAACAAAGCAACAAATCAATCCAGCAACACTGCAGCGCTAAAACACGTATTCCACCGCACACTGAAGAGCACGAGCCATTCAAATATTATTCACATCAGAGGGAACAATATTAACCATATCATAAAAACAACATCATAGACAAATGAACACAGTAGTAACGCTACTGCAGATGTAAAAACACAAAAGCAGTTCACTTACCAAAGCTGCTGTTCACTTCAAGAGGAAGTCCATCCTCCTTTCTTTGATTACAAAGAGTTTAATGACGCGGTTGTACAGAACATCGGTGCGGTTCAGTTCCAGCCAGAGGTTCTCCTGCGAACGTGTTTGTTGAGTTGTTGATCCACTCGGGTTTCAGCAAAAGTTTTCAAAAGCACCGTAGCTTGTAAGTGTCCTGTCGTGCTATGGTGTCTTGTTGCTGCCTTGGTTAACAACCTCAGGTTAGCGTAGCGTAGCTCCAAACACCAAGACGCTCAGTCGCAAATAAAACACATTCCCAGCCATAAAATGTACAACGCTCCTCCGACGCTGTCAGCCACGATTTCCTGGCAGGGTCAGGGCTGATGTCCAGCTTTTCTTAAAATGTCCTTCTCGAGAAATCCGTTTCTCCTCCTCTTTCAGCCAAACAAAGCTACACAAAGCAAAACGCTAAAAATGTCATGTCAATGTCATAACTTCTTACATATCTTTCAACTTGAACTCTTACTACTACAAACTTCAGCTAGCTAGCTTCAGCTTCACAGCAGTCACGCTAGCCCACTGACCAATCACACCGCACGTTAATGCTGACGTACTTGTAGGCAGTGGTGTATAAAGTACTCAAAAGCCATACTTGAGTAAAAGTAAAGATACCTTACTGGAAAACTACTCCAGTAAAAGTAAAAAGTCACCTATTAGAATATTACTTGAGTAAAAGTCTTAAAGTATCTGATATTTATTGTACTTAAGTATCAAAAGTAATTTTCTGATATTAAATGTACTTAAGTATTGAAAGTAAAAGTACAAGTAAATGCTGTTAATAAAAAAGCAAAGGGTCAGAATTATGAAGTTTATTCTTTTAAGTGCTGTGGCACCATGACCAAGGACATGGAGCTGTGTTGACAATAATTGGGTTGGCTGTGATCCATCCAGGAGCAACAATGTTCAACATAATATATTGTACATAGTATACTTTTGCATCTACTATGAACTTATCATCATAATTCTCCAAAAAGCAATATGACACTATGAAGGAGTTGTAACAGTGCGTTTATAAGTATGCTCATTACGACTAGAGGATGTAGAGGGCAAATGCATCATATTGTGTTCAGCAAAAAATATCCACTTGATGCATCAGGTCAGTGTTTAGAGAAAGGACACCTGCCTTGTAAACTCCTATGGGCCTGATTTGAACACAATAGGCAAAGGTTTTGCTCAAGCTGAATCTGCAATTGGGCGACTGCTGCCATCATAACTCCATCTGATCATCCACAAAATGACTCAAATATCAAAACATGATCAATACTAAGGCAGCACCGAAAGTAACAACCCAGTCATTACTTGAAACTGAAAAATGTCCTGTTCATCTTCAAAAGAAGTTGGTTTTCAAAATTGCGAGAATTCCGTCTCGCTCTTCTTGGGCTGAAGACTAGTCCTGCGATACCAAATAGCCTTTCACAGGCCGCTGAGGCAGGTAGAGGTGTGTTCAGCTTCACAGACAGCTTGCGCACAGCTGGGAAGGATTTCCCCTAATGCTAACCATAATGCTAACACTAATGCTAACCCTAATGCTGCTCTCTCGCGGCTCCTGTCAATCCTATGGTGTGGTGGCTAGCTATAGCTAACGTTAGCCAACTAGTGCTGCACAACTGTCAACACTTCCTCAGCTCACTAACTCGCTAGCGATCCACGGGTGTTGGTCTTCGTCACCACCGTCGTTTGTTGCGGGAGTAGCAGGTGCTTCCATTTCTGCTTCCATCATGAAATCAGTCATCGTAGAGTGGAATTCTGCTCATGTAGTTGCTCGCTAGCTATAGCATATAGCATCCTGGGCATCACTGGGAATCTAAACACCGCGGCTTTGAGAGCACTTGTTTGCAATTGCGCATTAACGATATTATGATTTAACTTGCAAGCTAGGACCACTGATTCGCCAAACCTGCTCTGTTCCACCACAGTCCCCGACGTTGGTCTTATGATTCATTTTGTTTTTAAAGATAGATTTGGTTTTGTAGCGAGTAACGAAGGTTTCAGGGGAAATGTATCGGAGTAAAAGTATCAGTTTTCTTTGCAAAATGTAGTGAAGTAAAAGTAAAAGTCATCAGAAATATAAGTAGTAAAGTACAGATATCCAAAAAAACGACTTAAGTATTCGTTACTATACACCACTGCTTGTAGGCCACCTAGAAAGCTTTGGCTCGTCAAAGAATACGCCCAACATGTCAAACTAAAAATCTGATTGGTTGAAGACTATGACAATCAACAATATTGTCCCCATTTACTTACACTGCAAAGGCTTCCTATCGGGCCTCAGGCCTCTGTTCTTACCTAGAGACACAGAGGTGAGATCTGATTGGATAAAAGCTCTACTTAAAACAAGCTGCACTGGAAGCAGAGCAACTGAGGAAGACAGTAGCTGTGCAATGAGAAAATAAGATAATGGGAAAAAAAATTTGAATACATGTAGTGTATTTGTGAAAAATTATTAAATGATAAAATAGCTATAACTGATTCTGTTTAGGCCAGCAGAGAAGGCTTTGCTGGCCCTGACGGCCCACCACTGGAGACCACCGGTCCTGGTCTTCCTCTCCCTGCCCTTCTTCTGTCCCCACCAACCGGTCCTCCTTGATCCATGTTTTCAAACTAAATCATGGTGAAGCCGTCCCCTTTTGTCTGTTTGGTAACAAGACTCAAATCAGGACACCTGGGTAGGTTTGGAATGATTATTTTATTTCATTATATTTTCATATATTTCAATACAGTCAGAAATGCATTAAATGCATGCATTAAATTAAATGTGTTTCTAACAGTTTTGAAAAAGTGTGTTAGCATTTGAAAGTGTTTTGCAGGTGGTGCAAGAGAAATGAGAAAAGAGTTCATGGATTTTAGAAAATTTGGTCATTAAATGCATTTTGTGTGAAGCAAAAAAAAAGATTCAAAGTTTGGTTCCCGTAGACTTCTGTTTCACTGACTGTGTGAAGAGTTTTGACAGTGTGACTTCAGTTTTTGACGAATGCTTGTTAGCAGTCATAAAAAAACTGTAATGATCTGAATGTCGTATAGAGAACCTTTAAGGTTTAGAACATTATTCATGACGCCAGTGGAGATTAGGCCTGTGTGCTACTGAAGGTATGTGTTTGTGTGGGGATATAAAGAGTTCATCGTATTGCCTTCCAGAGAGAGAGAGTGTGTGTGTGAGTGTGTGTTTGTGAGTGTGTGTGTGTGTGAGTGTGTGTTGGGTGGGGGGGGGCTAACAGCTGTGCACAGATTAAGACTAAAATATTCTTGGAACAGCTCTGTGTGTGTTGGGCAGAGGATGTGCAGATGGTAAGCTCTCTGAGGAGAGTTTGTGGTCTGCGATATTGGGCAAAACAAATACAATTGAATTATTTTTGTATGAGAAAATCTACAGAAACACTGACTAAAAAAAGAAAAAAGCTCCTCCTGGATTTGACTTCTAACAGTCTCTCAAACCACCCCCACATTCTGCAGACAAGGACGAGCTGGTTAGTTACTGTCACTATACCAAGGTATTTAATAGTATCTGTTGTTGTTGTGAGATTAAGTTTTTTACATGAGTGGTAGAATTTAGACCAGTTCATGGAATAGTCAGTCATTTTTGAGGAAGGGGATATCAGAGTGAAGACTTTTGGAAGGGCTGTGGATGGATGTGCAAAGTATAGCAGAATGTCATCTGCATATAAATACTTTTGTGGTGAAAATATCTTGTTTGAATAAATGTGATTCAAGTGTTCGGTCGACTGGTTTGATGAAAGAGTAACAATAACAGTAATGAAGTGAGTGGACGTCCTTCTCTTGTGCCCCGCTGCCCTGTGAGGCATTGAGAGGTGTGATTGTTGGTTATAACTGATGCAAATCCTGAGTTGTAAAGAGTTTAATCCACCGAATTAAAAACTTCAAACCCCCCCCCCCCCCCCCACACACACACACACAAATCATTAGATTACACACAAATGTAATATATTCTCAATACTTTTGGATTACAACAGGTAAGGACGAAGCCTCCAGCCAGAGCCATGAAATCAGAACCACTGCTCACTGTTTACATGAACCCTGGACAGCCAGTAACACCAAACCCATTCATCACTAAATGAGTTAGTTATATTACTTCATAAAGAGCAGTGAGGTGAAACCTGAACTTTCATGTTCTGGTCCAGAAGTATGAAGACTAAAAATCCAGTACTACAACACAAGCTCTGCTCAGCAGCATGGTTCCAACATGGATGGTATATTTAAAAAAATACTACGCTATGGAGGTTAAAAGCTAGCGATCTTAAAAAACCACAGACCTTAGCCAACGTGGAGAACAGTGTCATCATTCACAAAGCCTCTTTACCTGCTGCTCACTGACAGGATGTTGGTGATGGGCGGAGCCTGGACCACACCTGGCCTCCAGTCACATACCCAAACACATGATATTTACACAACCTGTCATCTAAACCTTTATAAAGTGTCCGTCGCCGCAGTCAACGGACTAGGAAACGACTGCAGGTACACATGTATGCATGTGTGTGTGTGTGTGTGTGTGTGGACCAGGATGTGGACCGGCTCTTTGAACCGGCTTCTTCAGGCTGATGGACATTTTGTTTCCCAGCTTTCCCTCAAACCTAACAAAGACAACTGCTTTTGAAAATGCTTTACAATCATTCTTGTGGAGATGATACGTGTGTGTGTGTGTGTGTTTGTCCTGTGTCCACTCATACACTCCACATCAGCACGCTCTCTCTCCTCACATTTATGCCCCAAACCTGCTGGTCACCCAGTCCTCTGGATCCACAACCAACTGATGCGTTCAGTGTCAGCTGCTGCCCCCCCCCACCCATCCAACACACAGTGACTGAGGCTGAGGGCTGCCCAGTGCTGACATGCTGGCAGGAGGTTGGCAACAGATCAGGGGTTGCATGGAGAGTTGGCACACACACACACACAAAGAGATTGGGAAAAGTCAGAGATCAGAAGAACTAAAGAAGAACATTTACAGAACATACAGAAGTTGAAGTTGCAGTGATAGTTGTTTTTGATTTTTTTTTAAAGTAAAGAGCAAAGAGCAGTGCAGTAAGAAACATCCCATCATGGAGCTTCCAGTTCTGTTGTGTGTGGCGCTTATGGTTAACTAAGGATTAAAAATGAAACATTCAGCCTCTGACTGACTATAGCAACTGCAGCCCAGGCTCAGTAATATTTAGACAGAGCTGCCATACCAAACAACAAAATCAACATGCACTAACATGTGCACTAACCGGTCGGCTATAGACATAGTTGATGAGATATTAATGATCTGAATGTTAATACTTACCCTTGAGCACAAATGTAAAAGCTCTTCTCTTTATGGCATACCTCTGATGTTTGGTTAGGTCCTCCGGAAAGCGATTATGGATTTTATAGTCCATGATTTCTTTGACAATGTTTGCATTCATTTGTTCTTTCTCCTCTTTTTCGTACATGCTTTCTCTTTCTCTTTTTTTTCTCCATACTTCCGATACTGTTACACTTGACTGGTCTATCTTCATCCTTTGCGTCAGCCTTGGCCTGTTGTATAACAAGTGATCGGTATTCAAATCGGAAAATCATGTTTTTCACAATAGGAAGTGCCTTTCAATGAATTGTTAAGGTGCCATATTGCCTTTTTTGAGATACACAAACATGTTACTGTGAATGACATTTTTATTGTGGATTCATTCTTTTTTGTGCTGTTCCTTACTGTGATGTCATCTATTTCAGGGGTTCTTAACCTTTTTGACCTCGGGGCCCACATTTTCAAGTACAAAGTGTCCCGGGGCCCATTCAAATATTAACACTATTAGTTTAACTAATTGGTCTCACTCTTGGTTTGATTTGTATTCAATAACTATATTGTTACCTGTTCAACTCCACCCCTATTTTGGAGCAAAACCGCCTAAAATGACATACCCAAATTAAAATGGCTGTAGCTTCGGAACCACTCTGACTATATGCATCACAAGTGTCAGAAAACCTGTAGGTCATACAGAAACAGAGCAGTGGGCCTTTGGAGTCAGTAAAAATTGAAGATTTTTGTCCGCATTAAATAAAAAAGTATCTTTCAGTATAAATAACTGCCTGTGGCTGTATCTGTACAGGTAAATGACAGTATAGGGCTGTAACTACACTATCAGTGAACAACTGTCTCAAATTTGAAGAAGATTGGACAAAGTATGACCATTCTACAGTGTTTCTTCCATGAAGAGATCCAGGCGGAGCTCTAAAAGGATATTTGAAGACCCAAATGGACACATGGTGACCAAATGATATTCTGACACACTAAAGGTGTTTCTCCCTTTATATTTTGATATTATAGTATTTTCCTTTTATTTTTTTGCAAATACTATGTATATATGGTCAAAGACGTGGTGTGTGAGTAGCGGACTTGCTGTGCGTAAAGGCTGCGACCGAGCATGCGGGTAGCTCAGTCACGCAAGGTTATACGTTGGTTGACAGCTTATAGAAAAGGAAGATAAGGTTTGCACTATAAGTACTAGCGTTTTCTGAAGCCACTAGCTCCATGGTAACAGCCGCTAGCACATTGTCGGGTCTGTAATGTGTCTTTTTCAGTCGAAATGCTGCAAGATCCGACTTGCAGCGGTTATGGCGACTTTGGAGAGTGTGTGTTTGGGCTCCTTTTGTGAAAAATCCATAAGAAATGAAAGACAATCGATGATTTCTTTGCAAAGATGAGGATTTTGGGCATGCTGGGATACCAAACACGGCCATGTTTTGTGACGTAGTTTGCGCAAGCAAGCCGTAGGAACGGAAGGGGAGGGGATCGAGGACGCCGGCGTCCTCGCGGAGTTGAACAGGCAAAACCCTTGTCAAATAAATGAGATGATACAATGTGATGATCACAAAGACATTTATTTATCATGTGTATGTAAATCTGCATACACAACAAGAAGCCCAACAGGCTTTCCCACGAGCGTTGGATGTTTCGTCGCTAGGTGTCGCTTTATTTTTGAAGGCTTCAGTGCTTCGTTTGATAGCATTAGCCCACATTCCACACCCGAGCCCTCGGCTCTGCCTCGTTGCCTCCTTTTTTGGAGAGCACCTAGACATACCCTTAGAAAAACATGTGTAAATTATTCATTTTCTGAGTTATTGTTATCAGATTTGAACCTGGACTAGGTAAGGCTTCATGCTGTGGTCCCATTGTGTTTCCAGCTAATAAGTCACAGCTATAGTCATCTGCAGGCATCTGTTTGCAAAAACATATTCAGGCAGAAATAAAAACCTTCTCCTTCAGTGTGTTCAAACTTCTATTACTCAATGCCAGTAGCACTTACAGTGATTCTGACTGTTGGGGAAACACTTCAAAGTGTTAACTTTCAAAAGAGACCAAAACCATGCATGTACTCCAAATGGTTCAAGAACAGCTTTCAGTTTACTTTGGGTACGCCTTGGATAGGCGTTTTAGGCTAATTTTACAGGAGTGGTATCAGGTTTTAAGGTTTATTTATTTAGAAATCCTGTCTCAAGAATAAACTTCAACAAATTGGGCCCTATGCAAGACCCACTAATATATGAATGGATTGACTCTTCAGTGGCTTGTACGAGTGATTTTGGAGAGCTTGCCATATTCACCAGATATCTCGTATTTTAAATTTTCTCCATATGAACACAAGTTCTGAGTGTTCCAGGCCTCATGTATCACCATTCATTGAATTTGGCTATTGATGCTACTGTACAAAACTAAAATATCAATATGAACATCTTAAATGTTTTGACCCCCTGCTGTTGGGTCACCTTGCTGTGGCGAGACATTTTATTATGGAACTATTTCTTCATGTTTTCAGTGACAGTATGACCCTTAGGTGCCACAGCTTTGGCAGCACTCGTTATTTTTTTCCCATTTCTTGACTTAAGCAGGACAGTATAAGACATATGGATGCATAGCCTTATATAGTAATACTGCGGCAGTAATTATGCTATTAGGGCAATTTATGCTTAACAATTTTCATGAACTCGGGCTTATTTACTTACGGGTGGCATTCATCATGTTTATGCTGGAGTGTTTATCTGAAGTTAGAAGCGTTTGCTGAATCTGACGTGGCTCACTCGTACAAGCCCGCCGACCGCAAAAAAGTTTGATAAAGTTAAGATAAGAACACGAAAATGTTCCAGCATGATGTATTCAGGGTATCTTTGATTTAGCTGGCTCTACAAACATGTCTCACAAAGGTGGTCAACTATCTGTAAATCTGCATACCTATCTCTAATGTTGTTTCAAACTGTGTGAAACGATATAACAGGTCACATGTAAATACCTGCAGAGATTGTTCCCATCCACATTTGGGAATAACTGACTATGTGTCCGCACACACTGTATTTTACCCATATGAGTGCCCTGACCACAATCCTATTTTTGTTGGTAGTCGTATGCATAGTAGTCCATTATCTGTGCTTATTATTTGACATCAAGTGTTATCATGATGTTCGGCTAGAAAGAGATCCGCGCCTATAGCTCACATATCTTGTTGTCCAGAGACTGCACGTTCGTCGGTAACATTTTGGGGAGTGGGGGTTAGTGAGCTCACCGCCTCATTCAGTCCAGGACCCCAGCTCGCCTGCCTCTCCTCCTTCACTGGGTCTTCCTCCGTTTGGGAAATTGTGAGAGGGATGTCCATTGTTGGTTGTTGTTGTTGTTGTGAACGCAGACCAGGTCTAAGTTCCTTAACTATTAAATATGAAACTACTCTGGCCTTGACATCAGTGTTTTCCTACTGTGGCATCACCAGAGGCCAGGTGGTAGATGGGTGCTACTTCCCCTTTAAGGAACAGCAGCCACACCACAGGATGGCCGCCGAGGCAACAACTACAGCTCCCAGAAGGCCACACCACTCACCCAGGTGATTGAGGCCAGACTTAAGGCCTGCAGGGGGAGAGAGCACACGGTGTTAACACCGAGAACTACATGGAGTAAAGAACCAGAGTGAGAAGGATTTAAAAGGAAGAAGACCCGGTTGTTGGTGAAAAGCCGAGGACACTCTAAGTTGAGTTTTTTGTCTAATCTTCTTCTACTTAGCGAACCATTATCTCCGCTTGGAGGCTTTTTGTTTGTTTTGGATTTTTTGATAAAGAGACTTCCCTGAGTTGACTAGCAGAATAAGAATAACACGTGAACTTATTCTGAGAACTCTGTTTTTGTTAGTTCTCT
Organism: Anarhichas minor; assembly: GCF_050575085.1. Taxonomy (NCBI): domain Eukaryota; kingdom Metazoa; phylum Chordata; class Actinopteri; order Perciformes; family Anarhichadidae; genus Anarhichas; species Anarhichas minor. The sequence goes on from NW_027466504.1 coordinate 313,513, forward strand.
TGCACCACCCCACCCTAGCCTGCCCTAGTGACCTCTCATGACGTTACACTACATTCCTATATTTTTCGTGTCTCCTCCTCCCCTGTCAATCATTATGTCTGTGTCTTGGGGGCGCTAATTACTAATCATCCCCACCTGGCTTACCTGCACACCTGGTTACAATCACCTCAACACATCCAGCATAAAGTCTCCAGGGTTCACTCGTCGCCAGATTGTTCCTCTGTGGTGTTGTGACTCTCGGCCTCAAGTATCTCCAGTGAGTGTTTGTGTCGCTACAGTCTTGCAGTGGTTTTCCCCTAATGTCTGCTTCCTGTGCTTAGGATCTCCTGTCTGCGCCTGGTCTACAACCACTCTCAGTTCCTATCATCCTCAAGCAACATCATCGCCCCCCTGCCTGCCTCCTGCCTCCTCCCTTTTCCCTCCGTTAGTCATTAATAACTCTTCTTCACTCAGTTACTGTTTTTGTTTGCATTCTGAGTCCGCCAATAAAACAAAACGTAACAACTCCTTAACCTATACAAAAACTAATTTACCTATACAGAACTACTTAACTTAAAAATAAGCCTTAAACTAACTAAGTAGCATATAACCTAAAATAAATAATCTAAAATGTAACACTAGTGTTGTGCTATTTTGCAAGAGCGGGATGACAATAATTGGATGGCTTGCCATGAAACGGTCGAAAATTCAATTTGTCATATCACTTCTATTGTTTTTTGCCCATTGTAATAGTGGGATGCAGCCAAAGTTTAATACAACTTAGCTGTTATTTCTGTAGTTTTGGCTCATTCTTATTTAATTACACTGTATTCATCAGTGTAATGTAATCTGAGAAAGCAATGATGGTGCTAAAAAAAAGGCAGTAAAACAATTAAATTAAAATGATTATCCAAAGTGTCTGTTGTAAACATCCATCGCAGTTTACACCCACTTCCTGTTTCATCTTTGACCTACTGTCAGAGCTGGGCTGCGGTCGAAAAGTTATTTTTGAACTGATTAAAATGACCATTTAGTAACTTGGTCAAGTTAAAAAGTAAACAGTTGAATCTACATTATTGCACAAAAGAAATATTGATATTGAACGGTTTCATTGATATTGCACATGAGTGAATTGTTCCTACTGAAGCAGTGTTGATTCAGTGTGACAGCAGCAGGAAGGAAGGACATCCAGTTCCTCTCCTTCACACACCACGAGTGAATCAGCCTATATCACAGAAGGAGCTCTTTAGAAAGCCTGCATGTAACAGAGGAATAGATTTCATCATATTTTTGCTTTTAGTATTCCTTCTTCGTTGTGGTTTCGCCATGGCAGACCTACATCAGGGATATCTACCGTTGCATCATAATTAGGTAGCTTAGTGAAAGTGGAGTCGGATTCTCTGAGCACCACGGTTCTCTTTTCCTGACTCCTCATGAATTCTCCTTCACATCTTCCTGGACCTCATGATGTTTTCCATCGAGGTCAAGGAAAATTGGTTAGGATCAGACGTTAGGTCATTTTTAGATTCTTTGACCACAGCCATGGCCCTGACCAATCTGGTGCATCTTTCCACCTTTCCCTAATGAATTTAAGGTGGGAGCAACTGACGTTAACTCCAGCTATTTATTACTTTTATTGTCTTTTTTATACTGCCACTGACTGCCTGATGGCTCCTTACTCATGATGACTCCTACTGCCCCCGCCAGTAGGAGTCGTTAGTTGTACCACAGCTAAGTGCATCGCTGACCCCCACACACTACTCTGCGATAAGAGACACACAGCGTGGGAGAACAGTTTACTCACTTTTGTTGTGTTGGACGGTGCATTTTGCTAACAGCTAATGGGCTACCAGTACTGCTGTAACTCTGCTATGCGGGCAGACAGCTTGGTGAGTTTAATTTTGCTTTTGGTATGATTGTATGAAGTGTCTTGTACAGAGCCCAATTACCTGCATCGCTGCTGGTTTTTCGTTTAAATGAAATGTGTTTGTCGAGGCCTTACAGCCCATTGGTGTCTGGATGGGCCATTAGCCTATTGTGGGTTGCATTCATTTCATTTGCTAACATTACTTTTGTCCAGAGGAAGCTAGTCTCACTCTGCAATAGATCAAATATTCATTCATCCCATTATCCCTGTCTTTTCCACACATGTACATGACCTATACATATGTACTGTAGTTTGCTGAAGACAGACTGACATTACAAGGCTATCAGGCAGGGAGACAGAAGGAGGGAGATCATTTATCTTCATCGTGATCGGAGAGAGCCGTATGTGGGTGTGTCTGAATTCCATGACTTAGCTTTGTTTTTCTAGCTAGTGAAGAAGAAACAAGGTGATAATGTTGAAAAAAAAATGCTAGGCAAGGGAATATCCAGGAAAGCGTCAATATTTGGAAGGAATGTGATGTTGAAATAACATTGCTAATAGAAATACAGCCCACTGGTGGAAGACAGATGTTCAGACACACAGTTTGTTGCAGTTTTTTCATGTTTGCTTTTTGAAATGAAGTAATAATGACATTGTCGTGAAATTGTTATCACATCATCTAATACTTCCTGGCTTATGAGAGTTAATGAAAGACAGCGTTGCTCACTCCCCTCAATGTTTTCAATGATACTGTCAGTCAATGGTTCCTTCATGGACACCTGGTGAAGATAGAAAGAAAAGCTCTCTGCTGAAAGCTCAGGCCATATTTTATTTCTGCAAGGGATTTAGCAGAAGGCATGATCTCAGCTTTCCCACAATATTAACTCCTAGAATACAGTTGATATTTTGGCTGATATCATTTTGCATAACCTCAATTCAGATTATGTACACCTGTGGCACATAACTTCAAAATTATGTAAGTTATAAGAGGAGATGGTCCTTTTAAAAACTGCTTTGAAATTAAATGAAAAATACTTCATGGCTTTTTCTATAGACCCCTGTCACCAAGTTTTTATTAATGCTTGAAAATCCCTATAGTAGTGATATCATTGGTTGTTCTAGTGAGAAAAAGAATATATTGTCCACACACAGCAGGTATTTCAATCAGCCACTGTACAGGGAAATGAATGCAGTTTGATCAGGTGTAAAATTTGCTACAGACATTCATTGTTCCCAGAGAATGTATGCTAATATTTGGGTGATCACCTGAATTTTCCTCATCAGGATAACGTGTGACTTTGTGCAACACTTTGATTTATGACGAAACACCTAACAACCTAATGACCTCAGCTTCAGCTGTACTTGTACGTGTTTTGTGCCAATTAGCAAATGTTAGCATGATGACATGTTCAGCTAAGATGACAAGTGTGAAGGACAATAGTTGCACACTCGTAGCCACGACGCAAAAAGAGATTTACTGACTTACCAACGTTGGCAAATGATTAAATCCTATTTTCCGTCACACTTGTACCGACACCGTGGTCAGCACCTCTCCATCGCTGGTGTGTGTTCCTCCTCTCTCGTCCTAAAAAAAGTTGACAACCATTTAGCACTATTATTATTATTAGCTCGTTAGCTTTGCCATTGTTAGCATGTTAGCATGCTGATGTTATTCAAAGTACTGCTGTGTCTTGGTGTATTGACAATAGCCTCAGCTTAACACAGGAGACTTTCCAAGATCAGTTCAGTTTTATCCAGGAGAAGTCCTGAGACTGTTCTACATGTTCTAATTGCCTCTCTACGAATGTCTGAATCAACAAATCAAATACAAATCAGCTTCTCCAAAATGCAGCAGCCAGACTTTTCACCGAAATCAAAAAAAGATAGCAAATCACACCGGTTCATTTTAGAATTGATTTTAGGACTTTATTGATAAGTACATCTCAGATCTTCTGACACCGAGCTCCTAATTCTCTTTGACATCCTTCTTAAAAACATATTTCTATAAGTTGTCGGAATTTTGACTTTTAAAACCATTAATATACAAATGCATGGTCTTTTATTTCATTGATTGTTATGTTATATTGTTATTTTTCTTATTTTCCTTTTTGTCATATGTAGCTCTTTTTCTCTTTGTTGCATAACTTTTAAACGGTTTTGAATTGTTGTTTTCTTTCATTATTTGTCCACCATTTTGATCTTGTAAAACAATTTGTAACCTTGTTTTGAAAAGTGCTAAATAAATAAATACATTTTATTATTATTATTAATATTATTAATATTTACGAGTACAGCCTCACAGAGCCCCTAGGTCTTCTCTGCTGTTATGAAAGATTTTTCATGTGTTGCCTTAAGCATCTCAGTTCCTCCTTGACCTTGGAAACAGCTGTTTTGTACTCCATGGAGTATACTGCCATTGCAACAGAACAATCTCCATCCACTGATGAAGAAGACGCTGCATGTGGCCGAAAGCTCCTAATAAGTTAGTAGAGATGTTGTAGTTGTCAAACAACTACTTCCCCAGTCAAAAAAGCTGTGTTAACTGTTTAGGACAAAATGGCTCGCAAATCAGATGTCTCAAAATAAATAATTCAACCCTAAGTTTTGTGGAAAAACTTGTGCGGTTGTTTTGAAATATTTAACAGTAACAATGAAAATGTCAATCCTGTTGTTGGTATAATTCTGCTGTGTAAGGACGAAGACCATGTGTTTCATACAGCTTTAGGGTGGTTCCATCGTACACGGGTTATTCACTGTACCTGTTTGAAGTCTGAAGCTGTGATTGGTGTAAAGGGGGACTTCAAATCATTGAACTATTCTTGCGCTTCCTATAGCTCTCGTCGCTCCCTGTTTTGTAAATCTCAGTCCTCGTCTGAGGCTACATCCACCCTACTATGTTCTCCGTCCGCACGGCGGTTCAGCATCGTTTTCAAAATTATCTCCGTCCAGACTAAACGCCTGAAAACAAATATCACTTGAATATTCATGTGCACTGGGCATGCGGGTGAGTGTCGATGTAAACAGGAAGTAGATTGGTTCCTTTGTTAAAAAAAATACGACAGAGTAATAAAGTAGTCTTTAATAATGAAAGGTCGTATTTGATTCTCTCTCTCACATCAAATTCACTTTAAAATCAACACTTACACGTAAAAGTTTACTAGATTATGATCCATAAATGTGGTCGACACACGTCTCTCACTCGTTTCCTCGGTTTCATTGTTGTTCTCACTCGTAGCTCTGCTGGTGGCTTAACGATCTGTCCTACTGGAGAGCATTTACTGTTTTTGTTCCTTTTACATTTTATGCGGACTTCACAATATTTGTGCAGAACAAAATAAGCATTAATAAGAAAAGGAAATTCCTCCATTTTGTGTCCATCCCCCTCCCTAAAGCCGCTAACCATGACTTCAGAGCTGGTCACGCCGCTCACTAATCGCTCCAATAACAGCTGCGTCCTCCGTAATAATGCAGACTTTAACTGAACAACAGCTGCTAGTAAAGACAACAAGGTCAACAACACCTGTAATCAGTTCTCCATGTTAAATTAACCTGGTAGTCGATCGGTAATCAATGTTGTTGTTTATGATTGCCGGGAAAGGGTCACGTGTAGGGGCGTGAAGAACCACTCAAGCGAATGTGGGTGTGGGTCGTTTCCAAACGTATCCGTTTTCGACCGTCCACATGAATACGCAACCCCGGCGTTTTCAAACTTATCCGTCGTCAGGAGCGTTTTCAAACTCCTCCGTTTTCGGTGCTTTGAAAACTCCGGCGTAGTGTGGACGCACAGTGTAAACGTAGCAAAACATAGTAGTGCACTTTTCCCTGCTCCACCTCTCTCCCTCCAGCCAGCTGCAACTCCTCCTCCCCTTCCTCCTCTCATTGCTCTGAGTGGAGCCCAGCCCCCTTTAACTTTTCTCAGCTGGAGCTGTCTGACACACAAGCGCTCAGACCGTCCAGCAGGCGAGGAGACACAGGTATCATGACCCCGCTCGAGGACAACCTCCACACTGAATTCCCCAACAAAAGACAGCTTTTCAACTTGAAAAACATGATGAGGAATCTCTAAGGTGGGGGTTCTTCTTTCTGCAACTTGACCACATTTGCATTGTCCTCAACCTCAGGGATTGTTACGGGAAGATGAGTGTGAAGAGGAAGAAGACTGGACTGGTCATCAGCTGGCAGAAGTCATTCACCATCCTGGCTCCTTGGAGGAAAGGTACGGTCACCTTCTATCTGGTTCTCCGTCTTTCCATGGCAGCATGTGTGGTCTAACCCTCCCACCAGCTTGTAATTTCTCTATGTCATGTGAGATGAAATGTAGCAGTAATTTCAGTCATAGGGTGTGTTTTATTTGACCTCTGATGGCTCTCTGTTCAGGGCATTTATCTCAGTGAGCAGAGGGATGATCAGCACTCTGACGGCCTTTGTGCTGACATTTTAACGGAGAAGAAGAAGTGTGAAAAACCTTCAGGACTGACTTAGCTGTGTGTCTACGGGGACACTTTGATGGGAAGAAAATCTGCAGTTGGTTAAGTGAGACTAGCAGTCTAGTCTGTTTCATGAAAGTTTAATTGGAGTCCCAGCCAATTCACTTCTCTTTCTTAAGGGCTGTAAACATTCAGTGGGAACTTTTAATACCTAAGTCTTCATCGTCAACACAGACACAGAGAACTCAGGCCTGTGTACCTCCTCCTCCATCAGAAGAGAACTTTAACTTATTGATGGTGCAGTACTACTCCATACGCGAGCTTGACCAAAAACAGCCAGGGAAGCTGGAGTTACTGCTCCATTAAAGAAGCCTTGTATGTAAAGCTAATAGCAAGTTACATAACGTCATAACTGTAAAATATTACAATATGTTGCTTTAATAGAATCAAAATAACTATTCTGCTCGTGTGATTCATCATCATTTAAAGTTGCATTAACTGTTTTGGGCACTTGGAGGCAGCAGAACAAGCTGAAAATATATTATCAGCAATATGAAGTTATTGGTTAATGTGTTAGCAAATAATTAGCTATTTACACGCTCCGCATATAAATGGATGGTAATTGTTTAGCGCCTTTCTAGTCTTCTGACCACTCAAAGCGCTTTCACACTACATGTCAGCATTCACCCATTCATACACTGATATCAGGAGCTACCATGCAAGGTGCCACCTGCCAGGTATAAGTAAGCTTCATACCCATTTATACACCAAATGCACAGCATTCGGGAGCAATCTGGGGTTAAGTGTCTTGCCCAAGGACGCATCGATATGGACTAGCGGAGCCGGGGATCAACCCGCCGAACCTCTGATTGAAGGACGACCCGTTCTATCACTGAGCCACAGTATATTGCCTCTGTTGATCTGTCTGTGTCACACCCCACTATGTTCACCAGCAGGTCGTGTAGAGGTGTTATCACAGCCGGCTGGAAACTAGGTTGGTGAGCGCGCTGGGAAAGAAATGAACATTAGCTGACTACTGGTTGTAAATATAGACAGTGCAGGCATTGCGGTTGCACTGGAGGCCCATGGAGTGGAGGGGCCCATCGAGAGCAGGCCCCCATGGTTTTTAAAATGATTTGCCCTCTGTCCATTTTTTATAGAAACTAGAAACTATACAAATATTTGATTAAATAAATCATTTCTTATTTTCTCTGGGATTTTCATCACATACAGATATGCAATGGGGATGTCACTGTGACTATGTCCACTTCTTGTATAGAGTCTATGAGACCGAAGAGCTGAGCACACGTTGTGCTCCATGCTTCATACAGTATCTAGCATGCTCTGGGGCCCGTCGTAGACACCTTACACCACTGCCCAACTGGAAAACCAACACAATTAGCTAGTCCATGCTAATAGCTGTGTTAAACTGCAGACTCTGTGATAATTCCTTTTTCATTGAGAGCAACTGTTAAGAGAAAAGTACTCCAGTTTTAAACATAGCTGCAAAGAGCTGTCTTCATTCTTCATCATTACACAGTCATTTGATCCATTGCTAATATGAATATATTGAAAAGTGGAGCTCTAAGGGGTTTGCATTCTAGCATGTGTCTGAAGATGATGAGGATGATGATGATGAAGGTGATGACGTTATGACATATTCAGCAGTATAAAGTTAAACAGTGTTCGCCTCTGTTGAGTTAGTGAAATCTCCACAGCGAGAGTTGTCATTCTCATCCCTCTTTCTTTCTAATCTTGGCGTCAGGTTGCCTTGCATTCCATGAGCCTCATTCAGATATCACTGTCAGCTCATCGACGGTACGCGCAGCCACACCGGCAGAGCAGCAAATCCTCCGGCCGTTTTGTTGTTGGGGCGGCGGGAGGGGGGGTAAATCTGTTCATTGTTGTGGCTGCGAGGAAGCCCCTACGCTCTGCTTGACAGCGTCCACATTGTTTGCCATGTTACTCAGAGTAGGAAGAAGAGGGCCATTGTTGAGATAACACTAAACAGTGTTGCTGTTTAGGAGCAGGAGATTGTCTGGGGAGCTGAAGCTGTATGTTCTCCAAACTGTAACAGAATCACTGGCTGGAATCTGGTGTCCTGTGTTTCATGAGACTGCAGAAAAGTGAAAAGTTTGTTGGCAGCTGAATGTGTACATATATACATTTAGCTGCCACCACAATATGCTGCCAAGTTCATCTGAACAGAGTTATGTTGGTGACAGACAGATAGCTTTGCGTTACACTCCTTTAGACTGCAGACAATACATAAAACAGATTACATTAGAACATACATTGGTAGCGAGTATGAGTGGATATCATGGACAAGGGAGAGGACGGTTCCAATGACATATTTCACATCCTGCAGCGTTGGCAAGACTTGTGGGAATTTCGGAGAATGAAAGTTCCTGTTGACCTTGGAAACAGAAGTTTGACTAAAACCATTATGACTACATTCAGCACAAGATGAGCTCATGCATTATCATAGCATATTAATTACCCTATTTCTTCCTTTTTGTTTTATTTCTTCCCTTTTCCAATTATTCCCTTCTTTCTTCAGCTGATATGAAAATACCCAAAACCGTAAATATGAGTCAGCACTTTCACTTCAGATACTTGAATACATTTCTTGATTAATATTTTGAATGCAGTTCTTTAATCAGAGTATCACATCACGGATCATTTGTTATGCTTGGCCAACACATTCTCACTAGTCCAGCAGCTGGGTCAGTGCTTCTCACTGGTACTCTACTTTAGTGTGTTCACTCTTTATATGCATACACTGTGTTCACAGGAAACCACTTGGTCACTTTTAGGAAAGATTGTGGTTTGGGTTAAAGTAAGTCGCTCTTTAGTTTGTACCTGTAAATCCTTGCATTTTTAAAAATAATTTTCACACTAACCAAATGAATTAAATGTAAGAGCTCTAGAGTGTCAGTTAAAGTCCCCATATTTGTACTGTGAGTGTACTGTGAGAGTGTTGTGGGCATACGGGCCTCTCTGGATGTCTCACTGAGAAGACTATGAGGACATTGGCTGCTTAAACACCATGTGTCCTGTATTTTGAAGGGATGGAAAGTCAAACGCGGAACTGTCCGAGGAAATTAGTCGAAGGAGATTTTACTTGAGTTACAGTGCTCCTGCACATTCTTGCCTTATCTTAATGGTTTCGGAGTTGGGGGGGGGGGGGGGGGAGGCGTTAGCTTTGATAAAGAGGGAGTCTGTGTATCATCGTTAAGGTTGATGACGCCATGGTCAAGAGAGAGGTGGAAAACAGAGCAGGCATCCCAGCTGGGCCACGTGTTGAGAGATGAGCCCAGAGGAACACCATCTCCTGGGTTTAGAGGATGGTGATGGTTTGTGGGGGTGCAGTGGTCTGTCCCACCTCATCACACACGTTGAAGCTCCTTAAAGGGCACCAGAAAATGATGCTGCTTCAAAACTTTTTAGTAGAATCACCAGTGTTGTCTGAAAATGTATTTTACTGTTAAGATAATACTAAAAGTGAAAAAAACAAACAAACGCGCTACCTGAATCCTTTCACTTAGAATGGCAATTTGCTAACAGGGTTCATTTGACAGGTATTGACATTTAATTCTGTGCATGTGTAACAGACTTGGAATGGCATTGAAGGAGACAACTCAGAGGGTAGTTTTCCAGCATTTATTCGCTGCAGAAGACAACATAAACCACATTAGTTTCTTCCTGGTCTCACTCTCTCTTTATGCATCCGCTCCCTCATCAGTACGAAACACCACTGTCTGGGGAAGTCGGGACTAACAGCGACATCAAATGGACAAAACAAACAACTACATGAGGTGGAATGATTAACAGAACCCGCGGAAATTATAACATTAAACAAAGGAAAATACATACCTGCAGAAGACAACATAAACCACATTAGTTTCTTCCTGGTCTCACTCTCTTTATACATCCGCTCCTAAACATGCAAGACAACAGAATTCACACAAAGGAATGCTAAAGTATCTGCGTCGTTACGTTATATGACAGGGCCTGACGTAAAAGTAAATGGCGCCAAAAAGGCTAACTGAAACAGCCACTAAACTTATATTTTCCACAGTCAAAACGGCACGTAACAGCTTGATAAGGTCATCGCCTTAGCAGTTACTAAAGTACGTAGCGTAAACAGTTACATTCCCGAAGAAAACAACAAAACACTGCAACAACATTATTCCACACAATTTACCCTCAACAGTACGAAACACCACTGTGAGGGCAAGTCGGGACTACGGGTGCTTTGGAGGTACAAAAGAGGCGAGACGCCGCTTCCGCAGGAAGTATTAACAAAATAAAATGCTAAATACAAATAGCTCATAAAGATAGAATTCACACATACTCAACAGAATAATAAAGTACATTTTTAACTCTGTTACACATGTTTAACTATATTTAACTTACTCTGTGTTCAGACAGAATGCAAAGTCAGTCGTATACAAAGTCAATGCAAAGATGCAAGTAGACACAAATTCACACAAAGACGTCCACAGACACAGGTATCCCGGGCTTCATGAACCTCAGACACAACAGGGAAACAACAGACAGAACCAGAGCTTCTGTCAAATTGCTGTGAATGAGAATGATTCATCCCTTTGGTTAGTTCATAGCGTGACTAATCATGTTTCCCGTACATGTTGTCCACTGTTCCATCTTCCACCATAACTCATCCTTTTTCACAGCAGACATTTTGACTTGGTGTTAACATTTACATCAACGATGGCTCTGTGCTTGTCAATCATGACAATAGAGGTTAAGTCCCGCCCCCTTTTGGCATTCCCCATGGGACGTGTAGCTGAATTTGTGTATGATAAATAAGTATCAAAATTGATGCTGCATAACGAGAGATATCGTGTTTTTTATTCAACACATTCTTCTTTCCTGACAAAACCCGGCACCAACCCACAATGCACTGCATCCACTCACAGACAGGTAGAAGATTTGAGTGTGTTATGCTAATGTCGCATTGAGTGTCTAGCCTCAAGCAGAGATGAGGGGTTTGCTATAGAGCTCTCTGTTTGTTGTTAGCACCTGGGTGTAGGCTGTTTTCCCTCTAGGCAGCTTAGAGCTTTGTTCTCATGGTGTCCATTAGAGAGGGCAACAGGGCAAATCACTTAACCCCTTTAGGCCTCTAAACTCTGACTTTGTAAGGAATTCACTTGAATGACAATGCTAGCACCACCTGGAAGGTGAAATTAACATGATGGGAAATGTCTGAAGGACGTTTTTGGACAGAGGCTTAAAGATGGGTGGGGAAAGGGGGCCGTCTGTAATCATATGTTGTGGTTCTGAGTTAAAGCACAGAGACTGGAAATAGGCTGAGTCAGCCCATGTAGACAATTACAGGCTAGAATATCTGTTTGTGTTGTTTGGGAGGGATGAGGACAGCTGGTTCTGGGGGCCGACACCTGTCCGGCTGACGGTGGTTGCTTAGAGAGGAAAAGACTTAATAGCAAGAAGTCAGATTACACAGCTGAGTTGGCTGGATGACTTCAGCGTATAATTAAAGTAAACCTGCACTCTTTCTTATTTTCTGCTGGTAATTCAGGAACAGACACAGGCACTGAGAAAACTACATAAGAAAAGGAGGAGGTGGCAAGTTGAGTAAAAAGCAATGCCTGATGTTTGATTCCGAGAGCCTGTAGTGTGTTCAACGTTCATGCAGGAGACCACAGAACTTGTTTTGACAGATATGCTTTTTAACCTCGTCTCCTGCATTATAATGTCTGTTGAACGGTTGGTTCGTCACCACTGGTTCAGACTAATATATCTTCACAACTGTTGGATGGATTTCCATGAAATCTGGCTCTGCTATTCCTACTGACTTTGGTGAAATGTCATCTAGTGCCACCATGAGATTGACATTTTGGGTATTGGGTAAAATGTCTCCACAGCGGTTGGATGGATTGTCATGATATTTGGTACATTTTAATTTGTCCAGGAACAGGTTCAATTTTTCTGTGTTTTTTTCACATCTATTAGAGTTCTTTGAACACCCAGAGCCACCTTACATGTAAACGTCATCAACCAAATTAGCAACTGATAAGCTAATTCACTTTTTTCATTGATTACAGTACAGCTTGGGGACGACAGGGACTGATTGCAGCTAAACCAAAGCCTTTGCTAATATCATTCATGTGGTAGCCCCGTTTGGCACTAGTGCTATCCATTGCACCCACGAAATTAATTCAGTTTCGTCTTGTATTGTGAATTTTCACAACAAATAGAATAATAAAACGCATAAGACGCAGTGTAAAGATATTGTACTGGATAAGGGATTAAAAAAGGCGTATATTCTTGTTCCATTTATTTTACTGTTGGCACAATCTTTCCCTATCCGAACCATCCTGTGGCTGCCAGGCAGAAAGAAATACAATGTTGGCATAGAACGCTACAAAGGGAAGGCATTTAAAGTAAACTTTTTACAGATTTTTCTAGTTGCGATGTTCTTGTCTGGCAATGCTGGCATGGTCTCTGTGTGATTTGAGAATAAATGATTAAGAAGAATAAAATGATCCAGTATATAAACTAAGAAATGCAAATGCGATCTGGCTTTTGATAGACTATGAAGTTAAGAGAGAGACTGGGGGCTGACTACCTACTTTACTTTTCCTGTTGAGAGATAACATCCTGAATAAAGTTATTGTTTGATGGGAACAATAATATCTTATCTGTTTCATATCTGGCTGAGACCTGAAGCTGCTTGACCTACATTCTGTGTTTCATATTTTGCTCCAACACATGTCTCATTATTCATGCTCCTGGAAAGGTGCATTACAATGTCTTACATTATTGAGATTCTAGGCCGCCCAGTGTTTGATTTCTTTGTTACTGGGGAGTCCAGTCCACAACTTAACTGAAGCTTCAGGGTTTAGAAAACACAATGCCTTCTATATGTGACGCCCACCAATGTGTTTTCGCATGTGTGTTAATGTATATGTACAGCCGACATGTTCTTACAGTGAGCACACTGGTATATTCTGGCAATAGTTTTATAAGTGACTGACATGCCTTCACTTTGTATAGAATGTACATTCCATCCTGTAGCCAGCAGAGGGGGCAGGGTGGTGCTTTATTTTGCTTTAGACAGTAAAATGATTTACAACCATAACGTTGCGATGCCGTGTTCCTCATTCTGCTGAGCGAGGCGAAATGAACAGACGCTGAAGTTGCCCTGTGTCATTTATGTGTCCTGTTTGCAGAAACTTTTATCTGGCTATTTTACCAATCCTGGTACCTGTAACATATACTTTAACAATGACCCAATACAAATCATCAACACTTCCTATTTGCTAGAAACTGGGTTAGTGTAGGACAGTTTAACAGTCACATGTCTGGGTCAACCGATGTCGACACACAGGCTGACACCTGAATGAAGCAGCCATAAGTGTTCTGGCAGAATTTACCCAAGCAGCAACTTCCAGGCTGAACTATGAAGCTGCAGTTCCTCAAATGTCCACTTGAGGCTCCACATCTAGTCAATCCCCATAGACTTCCACGTTAAAATTGCCAACTTTACAGCGGAAATAAAGATGTTTACAGCCTGGTACAAAATGGTTTTGATCTCTAAACTAATACCCTCGTTCATGACAGTCCTGTTTGGATTATATTAAGGCTTAAAGTTATGCATAATTAAGGGCGTGGCTGCTAGCGTTCTGCTAGGTGTCACCTCAGCTAATTCGAGTCACTGAACTTAACCTCTCTGTCGTGTTTGTGGTTTTGGTGCCTTTTGGAGAATTTTTCAAGCAAATATCGGTCAAATAATAAGGCTTGCAGTTTGGTTAATTGTACACTGGGCATCCTGCTGGCCAATGTGCTGCCGTTCAATGATGAGCAGCATCTGGATGACATTCATTCTCGCAACTGTTTTCAATGGGTTTCAGTAACTGTAATGTCCATGAAACTTAAAATCCTGGAATACCAGACAGCGCCATTCAACCATGACTCTTTCTAAATGCCGATTTGACAAACGGAGGACTCTGGGAAGAAAAAAGTGTGTGCCTTATTTTGAATCACGTTAACGCAAATTGAAGAAGATGGCGGGATTGCATTCCGCTGGAGTTGTATCTATCTATCCCTCCGTCTATCTATCTGTCTATCAATAGACACAAGGGTCAAAGTCCACATTCTTTATTTTACTAAATGGTATCAAATGGCATTTGAGTTGAGAAAAAGTGTCTCGAGGTTGGACAACATGAGGAACAATATCGGCCTTTACAAAAAAACTGAGAATTGTGGCTGCACTGCCATGCACTGAGCACATCCTGCACAGTGCATGGCATACGTTAACGCGCGGTAATAGTTGTCGGCGTTAATTAATGAATGCGTTAATGCGATAATAACGCGTTAACTTGCCTAGCACTAATATATATATATATATATATAGTATAATATATAATGACAGCTGTATTACTTCTTTCTATTCAGGTTGTTTTGAAAATACCAAATGTATCTGAGTACAGTATATGGCTGTTAATGTACTCATGTTATCACTGCTGCCCTGTGACCCTCTTGTGTGACTCTCAGCAGATCTCCTGACACACTGATTACACAACTGTCTGTATACTGTCATGTCAGTATACATGCAACCAATTATAAAAGAATCAGGAGCTGCTGCTGGAGACTGGACATGGCTGTCACGTCTTTCTATCTCCCCTCAGATTACAGTCCTGTCAAGATGTTTAGCTGGACTTTTCACTTTTCAGCAAGTGATTTAAAGCCATACATACTGTGCCTGCAAATCCAAAAGCACATATTATGATTAAAGAATTGGTCATCTGCAAAACACATAAACATGTGTTAATCTGATCTCGCAAAGTTATATCTTAGCTGTATGGTATATTACTAGAACCTACTTTCCCAATTTATATTTCAGGAATGTGGTTCAATGTTGAAATAACAGATACTGTTCCCCTAGATGACTCAACAATTGTCTGTTAGCAAGCCTCTTAGCTTCATAAATAACTGGATATAGGTTAAAATTGTATATTTAAGTCACATATTTGTAGCATTTACACATTTCACTGACTGTAGACAATTCTCAACCCAGAGCCAGAAAGAAATGTTGGTATTGTATGTTTCTGCAAACCACGGGATACGTTGAATGTCAACGTTTCAGAATCAAGCGAACGTATCATAAATATGTTTCAAACCGACCTTGAACCACGCTGGCAGAAACACACAATGCCACGCAGGTGATGTTGTGAAACTATTGGTTAGGTTTAGGCGATATTAGGTTAAGGTTTGTGTTCAAATAATAACGTAGAACTAAGCATCAATACATTAACCTGCCCTAGGTAATGTTGCATAGAAAGCATAAGACCAACGTTTACTTTTGGTTTCACATGATGCCAGATCAGCGGTCTCCTGGGTGAAAGTCCTGTGTTTGTTTAACTCCCTCCCACTCTTTGTGGACTTTCGCGCACCTTATACTCGTTACTACGCCACATAGCGTTCAATAATGGCTGCTCAATGTACATGCTCTTCGCGTTGCTCATTGTAATATCTTGCTTGCTCGGCCCAACGGCAGATATAAAACAAGCAGTTTATACTCCAGAAGAGGAGCTGTATATTAGACTAGATGGTGCAATATAATTATGAGAATTAACATGTCACAATTCTCCAGAGTTCAACTCCATGAACATTTACTTTGCCTCTGTGAGCTAATCTCTGACTGCAGCATTGAAATATATCAATGAATTATGCCCTAAAATGTTGCTGATATCAAGGCTTTTGTGCACAGGGCTTTGGCCTTTGATGATCTGACACTCATCTGGAAAAACTGAGAAACATCAGGAATAAATGTCAAGTAGAGGAGTTCTATAAAAGATACATGTTTTTTATGAATGGATAATGCCATGGATTATTTATCCCTGTGTCAGCTGGAAGCATTTTGCATTTCATGACTATTGTTTGCATTGCTGGTCACTCTTATCATTTTAGATCATGCTCTGGTCAGAGGTATTGCTCAAGAGAAAATCAACGTTGATTTAGGCACCACAGCCATAAACACACAATGGGCTTCACTCGATACAGTGAGGTCAGTGAGAACAATACGCCTCAGAGGTGACCTGCTGAGGCAACGACAGAAATTGTTGTACGCGTTCTTCTATTTTTCCCAGCGTTTGGCAAAAACAGGAAATCATTTTTCTAGTCTACAAAGAAGAGAAGTTGTTTTGGGAGTCAAAAGCTTGAGTTAAGCAATCTAAAAAGAAAATGTAGCTTGTTGCATAATCGGTTTGTGGCAGATTCAAACAGAAAGAGTAAAGAGGAGTCATTGCAGACTATTTTAAAACACACTGAAGTCACACAGAATCTTCATAGTAAGCAAAGAAAATACACTTAGGGCTTTGTCATTGCCTTGATGAGGTCACAATGTGATCCAGTTGGAACGTCAAGAAAGTGGGAATTTCATTTTCTCCAAAAGGCCATAATAATAATAATAACCTCTGTTGGACATGAATTTGTGTTTTCCAGTGTGCTGCTTCAAATTAAATTCTGTTTGTAAGTACTGCAAAGCATACAGGGAATACAATGTGTGCCATAATGCAGTAATCAACTATCACATCTAATGATTGACAACATATCAACGAATGTTATTGCTGTCAATACCCCCAACAAGTCCTCCAACTTCAACGTTTGTCTTTGCCTCTGAAAACAATGATCATATTACCTTTTCTGCTCAGGCAGAAGGGGTAATTGCCATAATTGGCAGATGGGGTGTTGCCATTGTGTCAGTGTTTTCCACCAAGTCTTTATCTGATTATGGATCATGTAAACAACAACGTTTTTAGTTTGGGTTGACATTCTGTCCTGACAGTCATAATTCATAAGGCAGGTAAATGTGTGATTTGAATGAAGAACTGAAGCTATTGTTTTGGAGGGGGAGTGATACATTATTTGATGGTAAGCACATTCATTATTTTTAAAGAGTTGAGTTTGCTACGTTCTGACCACTGTGTAAAAACAGGAAAAGTGCACTTTAAAAAAAGCCCACGCTTTTTGTTTTTGTGTTCAATCACAGAGGAAAACACAGACTGTGTTTTACACGGGAAGAGAGCTGGGCCCCGTTCCTCGTACGTGGCTAACTGAGTTAGCCGGATACTTTTCAGGATAAGATGACGTAGATCAGGCTATCCGGTTCCACGAAGCAAGTTTGGCAAAATCACCATGGCAACACATCCATAAACTTGAACATGCTCCTTGAGCAGGCTAACTGAAGGTAGCTGGATAAGCTGCCACTCCCTCGGAAGAAATGGCAGCTCCTGTCATATACGGTAGTCTAATGCGCTTGCGCATATACTGGGGGTTATACGGGAGTTCCGGAAATGCATGTAAAGTGAGACACACGGTGATCCATTAAACCAGCTGAGCAAACTAAGAAGCCTCTATTGCATTAATGTACAGCTCCCTTCCTCAGAGATCCACTGATGAAGGAGGATATTAGTTAGATTAGCGTTTTATAGGGAGGGAGTTCTTCCACATCGCCAAGATCCGTTATCACATCATGATGACTTCCTATACGAGCGCTATCCATTCTGCCCACAAGGAGTCATTTATTTACTTCTGGAGCATACATTGAACACCACACGCTGCAGCCGAGCATTGACTCTCACAGACTGGATGCAGCCTTGAGCTGTTCTGCGAGTGGTACATTGTTGTTCAGTGTCGGCGATGCGGAGAACATGGGGAAAGCCGCTGCATGCCGTGCTGTTCGTAAAGTTTATTTGGCGCTTAATAAACTTATGGATGTGTTCATTACATCACCATGGCACATATTGACTCACCATTCTGAATAATGTGTGTGTGCTTAGTGTTTACTTGCTCCCATGTCCTCTTGATGGCTGGTTGCATACATGAGGGTTAAAGCACTCATAATGATATGACAGTGTTATTAGTAGCATATCATTACTGTAGAACATGATGAAGGTGGACTCATGATAAGAATAGAGAGAATCACACACTATTTTCTTTTCACTTTTCGTCTGATTATGAATAATACATACATACTGATCCGCCCACACACAGATTCAAACTCCTAGTTCTATATGGTAATCTACACAGACATGTATATACACATATATAGTAGGCTACATGATACATACGCGCATACAGTACATATATCCTCATATTAATCCGTATCAATTAGATCCTCTTTGGGCTTGTTTTAATTACTTATTGTGAAAGAGTTGAGATCATTATTGTCGCTATAGATCTCATTGGATGATGCATTCATTAAGCCTACTGCCAGCAGCACATTTAAAGACATATCATCTGATTGATTGGGGTGATGAGGCATTCAAATGAGCCGATACATTTCCCAACACTTACGCATTTAACTTGTCTGTGATATTTTGCGTGCTTCTTGTCTAGCCCTCGCAGCGGTGGCGGTGTTAGATTTTGCCGTGATTATGGTCTTGAATTCCTCATATGCGTTCATGATCATCTCCTGCTCATCAGCGGAGTAAAAAGAGGCTCTTTCTTTGAGTTTATTTAACATTGTACTGTTAGAAAATCATGGTTTCGGTGATCGACGCTTCCCCCTTTTGAAGTAGGACGGGCACGCGCAATTATCCTGATCCTGATCGTCTGGTTCGAATTAACGAGACTGTTTGAGCGCGGATCAGCCTTGGAGAAACCGAGATAGTCTGATTTCAATCATCGGGTTAATTTCAGCTGGCTAATAGGACATTTGATCGACTTAGTTGAACCACGTACGAGGAACGGGGCCCAGGTTCAGAGCCTTTAGAAGCTGACATGGCACAACCAAACACTATTTTATCAGTGTTTTGGCAGAGCTGCTCCTTTTCAACATCAGGGTTACAAAAACATTTCATTTTCCAGGAAAATACTACATCAACACGGCAAAAGAAATGTGGGTGTGTTTCTGTTTTGTTGAGTTTTCTGAGTGAAATCTTCTGTGTATAAACCTGAGCTTTCATTTCTTTCAACAATTTGATACTTGTAATTTCATCAAAAGCAAATATTGCATTGTTTTGCATAAGCCTAGTTTAAAGATATTTTTCATTTTGAGACTACGTTACAGTCGAAGTTGAAAACCCAATCAGTTCCAATCAGCTAACATCCTGTCTCCAACTAATCACTTGTGAATCATTCATCTGAGGCCTCCACCCTTCAGAATCACAACATCCCCTCTGGATCATCTAAACCACACAACACATACACGCTGCAGTTCTACTTTTGCTTTTGCTGAACCTTTTTTCAAAACACCAAAGACTTCCACTTCCATTCAAATTCTCACAACATGCGTTGGAAAAAAATCCCCTCCAAGGACTCTCTCCCCCAGAGTTCCCCTCAGAGAGGATAAAAGCTTCGGATTTACCACTTCAAAGAACTTTTAATCTCATATTTGCCTCAGCCAGATCTCCAATTCATGCTGCAGGAAGTCGCCCAACCTCCATTATTGTCGAGGTGTGATATAGACCTCTGGAATTATATTCTTCTAAAATGGTGCTTAGCTGCAGTTTTATTTCAGGCATTTGACTTAACAACCATAACAACCCCTGAGCTTAATCAGGGCCGCTGCATTCTCCTGGGGAACGAGGTTATCCTTTTTATCCTTTCTCTTAAAATTCAAAGGTTAGAAGGTAGGAACAAATGTCCATTTGATTGACAGAGACATATCACATTTCTCACAGTGAGAAAGAGGAGAGGACACATATGACTGCTTCATGTAATGGTCTTAACTGGAGCTTCAGATCAAAGCTGGCCAAGAAGGGGACACTGACACATTGTATGGGTCCTGTGGTATTTGAGTTATAGAATGTAGGATTACAGAAACACCGTCAATCATCCAGTTGTGTCAATACATATGTACTTTTTTTTTGGATGGTGCAGATGATCCATTCATAGTCAAAAGACTGACTCCAGTCAGGATATTGGCCAACTGATGCTGGCAGAATGGTTGAAATACCTGTGCTTCTACAGTCTTTCATTTTGTTCTGAAAATGCCCTTAAAATTCATTATAGTTGATCATCAGCCAGGTATTATATAATATGGCTCTTTGGCGCTCTCTGGCAGCCCTAAGCTACACTTTGGCTTAACCTCAAGTATTTCAAGGTCTTTCGTGTCCTTTGAGGCATATCAGAAACATTTCACACTGTGTGAAAACAAACTGGCGGCCCAGGTATGCAGATGGTGGACACTGTTCTCCCAAGAATAACAGCTGCGTCAGTCTTTTTAGCAAAGGCCCAAATGATTCAGGTAAGACCTATAGTTGAGTAGGGTCAACAAAGCGTGGGACAAGAATGCCGTTTGTTTCATGTTTTATACTGACAGTCAATGCTGGTTTCTTTCAACTCTGACCACAATTGTTTGCAAATCTAAACCAAAACGATGAATGTTCACTAATCTTAATCAAGTAGTTATTTCAACCCAAACCATGCTCTCTCCCTACCCAAGTCTTCCTTTGTGCCTAAACCTAACCAAACCAAACCAAACCATCGCTAAAGGCATCGGATCAGAAAACACTGAATCAATTGCAAACAACATATTATTGAGGGACCTGTTGAGATGGGGCTTCTAGAATAAATCTTCTGTATTTCCTTATCTGTTAAACAGGGAAAGGAGACAGAGATGCGGTGCTGGACAGTGAGGTTGTTCTGACCAAAATGAAGCTCTTCAAAAACATCCACGAAAGGCTCCTGATGGCGGACGACTCAGCATCCACAATCTCAACAGTGTCGGTTATAGAGCAGGACATCTCGGACCCCACCAAAGCTTCTGAAGTGAATTCCCATCTCGGTGACAAGTCCGGGCAGCTTCAGATGGAGTCTGGCTCAGACTACCTGTCTGCCATTTTCTCAGACTCTCAGCTGACGAGGTTGTACAAGTTTGAGTCGGAGGACTCTGGAGTAGAGCTGCCCAGTGGCGCTAACTCTCCGTCCACCCAGACAGACTCTGAGCAGAGCTTCATGGTCCACAGTCGGGAGTCCTCCTGCAACTCCTGCAACCTGAACTCTGACCCTACCACTCTCCCTGATGAACAAGTCACATATGCACAGAACTCTGAGATTGAACAGACACAGGACTCAGTGGATAACAGTCTGAGTACAACAGTGGATACTCTGGATAATGTCTTCATACACTCAGAGGAACTCAGTTCAGCTGTGAGTGTGGAACTGCACATAGGTGAGGACGTGGACGGGGACCAGTGCCGGGCTTCAGGAATCAGCCCTGAAGGAGATGAGGAAATGTCTGGACAACTCGAGGAAAAATGTGCTGTAACTGAAAGGACCTGCTTAGAAGGAGGCTGCGATGACATGACGGCCAATGACTTTGAGCCAGAGCCTATAAGGAGGAGTGACACCAGTGACAGCCTGGAGGAGTACATGGACGAATGCTGCAGGCTGAGTGAGGTAAGAAGAATATCATGTCCAAACATCCACCAATCTATCCATCCATGTTCTGCCCTTTATATGGGAACAGGCAAAGCGAGGTAGCCTAGATGTCCTTCTTCTTAGTACACACCCTCTAGCTCTTCCTTGGGGACTTTCCTTCCTTGTTCCCAGGCCAGATGGGACTAGCTTTATAACCCGTCCGGCAAGTTCTTTGTCTCCTGCTGGTCTAGAAAACATTTTCTCCAAAAATGTTATACTCAAACATTTGCAAATCTAACGTCACACAAGATGCTCTAAATCTACAAGTAGCAGATGAAAACATTTTAAAGGGCCAGATTGTAGCATTTTAGGGGCACTATTGGCATAAATGGAATATCATATTCATAAGTATGTTTTCATTAGTGTATAATGACCTGAAACCTGTGTGGTTGTGCTTTGTTTGCTTTGTCCTCTTCCACAGAGTCCATCATGTTTCTACAGTAGCCCAGAATGGACAAACCATAAACTGGCTCTATAAAAAGCCTTTCACGTTGTTATGTTACCTGAAGGCCACCGTAGTTCTCTACATGCTGTGAGCCGCAGAGTGTAAAACTGTGATACCAATCAGCCGCCGTCTGACCCCCGTTACTCTTTCACTAGTGTTACTATGGTAATGATGGCCTCTAAGCAAGGCCAACGGTGTTTAATACGGTTTTGCACTTGATGGCTCACGTTACAGCAATCTTGGAAAGGGAGGAGAGAACAAAGTGATATTCAGTTGGTTGCGACATGCAGCCACAGCGATAGACAATGACATCGTCAGCATATGGCTTTAGCCACTAAGGTTTTTTGTCTAGCCCTGAATCTTTCTGATGGAAGAAAGATAATCTATAATCATCATGAAATGTAAAAAATGTAATTCTTGACCACCTCAAACTTGCTGCTGCCTGTGTGTGCATGTGTGTAGAGAGACTGAGTTTTATTAATCATTCTTATTTTTATCAATCATCATATCAGACATATGTGTGTTAACACAGAGTCAAAAGTACAATAGAATTTGTTGGACAAGAAAACAAGCTAGCTCAGCAATAAGAGCACCAGTTATAAAATATAGAATATAAGATAAAGAAAATACAAAAAAAAGACAAGGGAACTATTCATAATATTGTTACAATAATCATAATACTTTGAAATAAACCAAGGAAACTTCATAGTGTAAAAACAAAAAAAGGACTACAGAAATTACTCCTGTCAGAGGCTCCAACAGATTAAGTTTGTTAAGTTTGTTCTACTAAAAGAACTAATCATATATGCCTCAACAACTAAGCATAGTAACTGCATATGTTCTTTTTCTCCAGAGTAATTGTCTTAACATTACACGTTAACGTTAACACATTTTGTTATACAGATCCTTAGTTTAGTTATAAAAGAACTATGGGCAATAACATGTCATTACATGTCACTGATGGATTCATCCATGGGGCTCTTCAGTGTACCTGTGCTGCATTATTTATTACTTACTAACCTGTTGCATTCATGTTGGACAAGACATTTCCTGTGTGAGTGTGAGCTGTGCTTTCAAACTGTTGAATAAGGACAATAAGGTTCCTCCCTTTTGGGTGAGCAACAAAGATATTCGATGTCCTCTGTCATTATCTCTCACTTCAAACTCTTTCCCTCTAACCAGGTAATTCTATCACATCAACATAAATATGGTCCATGGGTTGCTACATTTTCTAGAGTGCATTTATAGGTATGTTTATGGAAGTCCATAGATTTTTGTTCTAACTTTGTAGCAGAACAAAGGACTGTAAAAAGCACTGACGCCGTCCTGGGTTTGACCTATTCCAGTGCCAGGGACATGACAAAAGAGCCACTGTACTCATTCATAAGGAACTGCAGGGGCATGTTTCATTCATGTTCCTGTTCACATCCAAAACGAGAGAACAAAGTGGGCTCTACGGAGAGAGCACCTGACAGCTGTGGAAGCTGCAAAGTCATAATCAGCTGTTTGAAGTTGCTGAACACATCTCTGTCAGGCCTTCAGACTGTCTCTCATAGCCGGCAGCTAGTAAGAGTCAGAACCTGATACAGCCTTACGTTTCTCATTTGAATGCCTTCTGCTGTTAAACAGGAGGGGAACAAATGGTGGAGATTATACTCACAAAGGGTTTAAGACACCTAAGTAACAATCTTCTTTCCACTTTGGAGTGTATTTCTATTTCATAGATACAATTTTAATACTATTAATACAATTATTAATACCACTCAGTAAAAGTACTGCATTCAAAAAACTTCAAAAGAAGAGTGACAGAGACATTATCAGCAGAATGTACTTAAATCTATTTGACGTCTGTTCAAAGTGGAGCTTTCAATTCTAATATGATGCTGACAGTTAATGAATAATAATGCATTATATTTTACTTGTGTCAAATCTGAACCTGCAACGTAACCAGTAACATTTCTCTGTCAGGTAAATGTTTTACTACAAGGTTTTCCTCTGAAGTAGAAGTACACAGTAAGTAGTATACCGTTGAGTTGCATATTTTTTAAAGTGCTTTGAGGGCCTTTTTGTTATTTTGTTAAGTTATTTCATGGTATAAAGAGTTAGACTATAACACATTTCAATATTTTTCATATCTAAACATCAGAAGAACTGTTTTGTATATTTGGAGCCCTTTCAGTTGGGGCCCCAGGTTCAGCTTAACTAACAGTAAAGTCTGTCCCTGCAGTATACAGTATGTGACTTGTGTGATGCTATTTCATGGTTTCTCCAGAAAGCTGTAAGCAGCAACACCTTTGGCCAAACATTCAGCGCATTCTGAAAGATCCAAAATGATACTAGGATCCAAAGTTCCCTTAATTGTACACAGTCTCTGCCTCTCCATTCTTTTCTTACCTCACTTGCACCAGCTGACTTCCGCTGTGCTCCGATTATGAAAAATAATTGATCATTAGGGATCCTGCGTATTTAAACATCATTCTTACCTTACATAAAATAAAATAAGTATGAACAGTGATTTATTTTATCTTTTTAAACCATTATTATCTTTTGCTAGAAACATCTGCCAGGCCAATTTTAACCCTATGGTGCACTGGGCCCCACTGTGGGCAGCGCTGGTCCCAGAGTTCATGGCAATCCATCAAGTAGTTGTCCACCACATCCTCACGTCTCCCCCTCAAAGATCTTTAAAGCCCTTCTGAAGACAAGGCTTTTATTATCGCTGGCACATCGGGCAAACCAAAAGATGAGGCGGCTTACACTGAGACTGAAGCAGTAAGGTGGGGAGTGCATGCGTTATGTGCTCGACAGCTTTTTCATTGACTTGCATGTCATGCAGCACCTGTTCATCTGTGCAGAGAGAGTGGAGATTTTTCTAGCGATACTGTCGCTGACCACCTGCTCTTCTCTCATCTGAATCCCCGCCCCCGTTTCCCCCCCTGTTTTCCGAGTCCAGAGCTTGGCGGCTTACCTGAATGCATCAAATACGTGTCAAATATCTCAAATGACTCACATATTTACCCAGATAAAGGCTCTTTGATAGGTCCCTGGAGCCTCGTGAGGTAATGGTGTGTGGCAGCGGCTTTTAGGGGCCCAGCATGATGGACTCTAGGGGTACATTGCTGACAGGCACTAAGCTAGTGTGGCCCCCATGGTCAGCATCACTTGTCACCGCAGCTAATAATGTAATTCCTTCCCCTGCTAAATGGGCTCTGTTGTCCACAGCAGTGGGATATTGGACACCTTCTCTGTGTTTACCCACAAGCCTCGTCTCCTCTACTCTGTTCGTCTGTCTGACTTTAAATACAACAAGATTATATAAGCTCTGCAAGTCTCAATGATCAAATGGTGGAGATTTCATTGAGTGCTTAGCAGTCATATTTCCAACATCTGCCAGTAACAGTAATCATATGGACCTGTTTATCTGCATATCCAACCTGGTCTCACTCCCAACTCCCCAAATACCAGCAGTCGGTCAATTCCACACTCTTTTTTTATTACTACTAGGAGCTACTTTACTCTAAATAATTGCTTTTAAAAACATACATACAATTTTAAATCAAGTGAGATCAGGATTAGAAGTTATTTATCATTTAGATATAACAAATTATTGTTTCCAGAGCAGCAGCAATAATGTTTAATACAGCAAAGTCTCTATATGAAGTAATTAGTATCTCACTGGAAACAAATCTAACATGTCAATGAAATACATTTCTGAGTGAAGTTCATAAAGAAACACAATCAGATAGTATCAATCATTCCTCTTGTCCTCTGTTCTTCTGTCCTCCTGACTTCACCTGGTTCACCTCAGTGTCTCCACTGCAGCCTCTCTGCTCGCTGACTTCACTCCGTGTGTGTGTGTGTGTATGTTTGTGTGTGTGAAACAGGCTGACTCCATGAAGAGGACCCGCTCCCTATGTAGATATACATGGCCTAAGCTAACAAAAACATAACCATTCTTAATTTTACTATATTCATCCTGGTAAGGGGGACATTTGTCTCTGCATTTGACCCATCCCTGTATCAGGGAGCAGTGGGCTGCCTATGACAGGCGCCCAGGGGGAGCCGTTAGGGGTTCAGTGTCTTGCTCAGGGACACCTCGACGCATGACACGTCCCAAGGATCGAACTGTCGACCTTGCGGTTGCCGGACAACCCTCTTAACCCAGTGAGCCACGGTCGCCCCATTTTTATTTTCAGGTCATTATAGAGCAGACATGGGCATTGTCCGGCGGGACGTAAATGGGAAATTAGGAATCAAACGTAAATAAGTGTACATCATGCACAATATACAGCTGCATTGCTTTTATTTTGAAGGCGACTGTTGCTGTTTTTTTTCACAATTTACGTACATTAGTACATTCGTGAATGTGTGCGAGCAGCTGCAGCACTGCAATGTGTTGGCAAACTGAACTTACAGGAGATGTAAGTTAGCTGTTAGCCCTCAAAAATGTCAGCCTGTGTTAAAAAGAGAGATTGATACAGAGTGTAGAGTTTTTAACAAAACATGGACTTCTTAGTGTTTCTTTACTGAAGTCAAAGGTAAAGCCGTTTGCTTAGTTTGTGGAGAACAGATCGCAGTGTATAAGGATTACAATTTGAATCTCCATTACGAGACGAAGCACACGGAGAAATATAAAAACTTGACTGATGCAGAGCGGCACGGACATCTGAGGCTCTGCTAGCTAAGCTGCTAAAGCAACATGTGCAGAAGATGTTGGTTCTCTTTGGATTGACCTACATATGTGAACAAACATGTAGATGTTTCAGGTGGAGCTCATTTGAACTCTTTATACACTGTTGTTCAGTTTGGGTAGTTTGAAAATTGTAATGTGCAAAGTAACTAGTAACTAAAGCCGCCAGACAAATGTAGAGTTAAAAGTACAATATTTCGCTCTGAGATGTAGTGGAGTGGAAGTACAAAGTTGAATAAAATGGAAATACTCAAGTAAAGTACCTTGAATTTGTACTTAAGTACAGTACTTAAGCAAATACACTTAGTTATATTCCACCACTGATCTAAATATTTACTCTTACCACTCACAGCTCATCAAAACCATACAATGTACTGCTTTTTATGAAGAGGTGGAATAAAATTTAGTAGAATTGAGCCTATTGTTCAGCCTATTGGTCCGGCCCTCCACAACAGTCCCTGTTTCTCATGTGACCCCTTTATTATGCAATTGTTATGCATATTATATACCATTTCTGCCAATTAATCCCCGTTTGAATCGTAAACACTGCTCTTTTTTTCAATGTCCAAATTGTCAGATTGAAATGTATGCGCTATGTAGTCACCTCAAATATTCCCATAATGTACTTTATGTTAATAATCCAAAACTGCATTTAATAGACGCAAAAACTGCAGTCGTGCGACCCTGTACCGATAACAGCTACACATTCTTACAGGTAAACTACCTTTTCCACTTACTGGACGAGAACAATGAGTGAAGCTACGGTAACTGTGCACATCAAGGACGGCAACAGCTGTGCACTCAGAATGCCTAGAGGACATGACAATTCAAAAAGTGAAGATTTGACCGAAAAACTTGATTTTATGTTGAGTACTATACTAACCAAACAATAAAGAAACCACATAAATGGGACGAAACATAGTATACTTTTTCATCAAAGGACCAAAACGAAATCACAGTCAGGTGCCAAAACTAACACTGGACAGAAGGACAACTCCAGCACAGTGTCCTCAGTTGCTGCCCGACTGCTTTGAAAGATGTACAGCAGGGAGGTGAGGCAGGAACACTATCTGCGTGTTGAAAGACGGGGGTCTGGCTGGGAGAAGCAGCGTACGTGCTCGGCTCGTACCTTCCTCCCTATCTCGATGCTCCACACATCTGGTGCTTCATTCCTTTCTAACACTGTCATGTTTAGGAAAGCATCACGGAGGCAGACAGTGAGTGAAAGCAAGGGTTAGAGAAGGCCTCAGTTTACACAGTGACCTTGGATGTTATTGTCTCATGCTCTTATTTTGAAATTCTAAAAAAACAAAAACGGTTAAGACTGAAAAATCTTAACAAATAGCTGCATTAACTGTCATTAGAAGCACCTTCAAAAATACTTAGCAGGTGTTTGGATGAACCAGCGAGTCAGGAGAAGAGAAATAAATACATATTTTCCATCTAGAAAATCCTTCAGTGTCGTTCTTTTCTCTTCTTTCAATGAAGAAATACTGATAGAACGGATGCTATTGCAGCATCGCTAACCTCTTCAGGAATCGCCATTGTTGTTTAGAACAAACAGCCTGGCTGTGTTGTGTCACACACACATAAGCCACGCCCCTAAACCGGATGCTGATTGGTCTGGGCTCTGGCTTACTGGACACAAACTGGTCACTTGAAGTCCGACAAGATGGATTTTTGCGTGATCTCGTGACATTGCGAGAATGCAGCTACCATGCAAGGTTCCCAGAGGATAAATCCTGTTGATTTTAGTGAACCCGAGCATTTGTATCTAGTGCAGCAGCAGGTCAAAATTTCATTCAGTCCAGTAGAATCCATTATGATCAAATGACAAAATAAATAAGCTGTAGTTTGTGTTTGTGCTAATTATTAAATGTTAAATGTTTGATGTACACTCCAACACTCACTTATGAGATCAAATTCAGACATGGATGAGACTGGATGGTGCTTGAAGACTTGAGACCGCTGCTCCTTTGAGTCAAAAGGAGCCCCCAGGACTCTCTGTGAAAGTATTTCCAGCCATTCCCAACTGAGAAGAGATGAGTTGGCCTAGAATTTACTGGATAGATTACGTAGCCCACCTGGACTGGGATTTCCCTGGCATACCCCAGCAGGAGTACATGGCCAGGGGAAATGATGTCTACCTTGTTTAGCTTGCTGTAGCCACGACTTGCTTCCCAGGACTGCAAGCATGGCTGTTGACTCTCACTCATTTTCTGGAATTTCGTGAAATCCTGTAAGGATGTAGAGACATTGTCATTGGTCAACTAACCTATTAAATAATGTAGATCTTCCACAGGGTGACGGGAGTTATTCTCCCTCCCTGTCCATTCTCAGTTTATTTCTTTTCAGTGACCAGTACTGTCACTTTTAGTCATATACTTCCAGTTTCTTATCGAGCAATACTTTTCCAGTGTTAAGATCTTGATGTTTAGGCTTCAGATATCCCTTTGCTGCAGCATATGAATGACCCTCAGATGAAAACACAAAATAGATAGATATTTCTCCTGGCTTTCTTCCACTCACAAGGCTTCATTTATCTTCCTCCTAAGACTAGCGGGACAAAAAGGATTCCTGATCCGACTCAGCCACTAATGGTCACCTTAGAAAACATTACTCTAGCATCATCAAAACTTGCTTCATTTCTTGTGTCAGACATGTAGCTTTTCCCATCCTAGTGACCTCAGTCATTCCCATATGGGAGGCATTATTGGCCCTTTATTGCGGAAACTCAGAGGAAGTGCAGCAGGGTGTGTGCGTGTTTGTTTGCATTTTAAAATGAGGTTGTGCACGCAAAAGTGGGATTCCAAAATCGTAGTCCCTTTTCCCGGCTTGGGATCACTCAGTGGTCTCTGTGGGGCCGTGGATAAGATCTGCCCCAGCCCTGATAACGTGCCTGTCTCAGCAGGAACAGATTCTAGTTACAGACCCTCCCCCTCATCATCATCTATCCCTGAGGAAGTGAGGGTCATCTCCGGGAAGGAATACCCTTCCTTATCTTAATTAGCCACCTAAAAACCACTAGAGGTCTGGTAGCTAAAGAGGCTCTGTGGAGTCAACAAAACAGGAAAAACAACAGATGAATATTACATTAAAAGGGACAGTACTCCCCAAAACCAAATAGGAATATTTTTCCTCTTATGTAGTAGCCTGGTTTTGAAAATATTGCCCCTAGAGATGTCTGTTTTGTCTCCAATTTAATGGAACTAGATGCCACTCGACTGGTGGTGCTCAAAGCGCCAAAAACATACGTAATGGGTCAAATTAGTGTGTGTAATGTGAAGGGTTCACAAGGAGAAATTAACCACCTCAGCAATCCTCCTCAGCTCTACAGAGCGTTTTAGCATCTTTTAGCACATTGGCTTTTATGACCCACAACTCTGTTACTGTGGTTCACTCTCTCTGCTCTCAGTTTTGGACACCAAATGCAGTAATCGGGTTCAAAGGGTTAAATATTGATTTCAACTCAAAATTTCAAGACATTTTTAAGCTATAAATTAGCAGAACATATTTGTCCCAAATGTGACTAATCTCCTATTTTGTACTATGACAATGAAAGTGTGAAAGAAAGCTCAGTGTTGCATGGGAACGGGTTCATGGTCATGATCCTGTGTGATCCACACGGGGTTTGTCCATTAGAGGAAATGAGTGATGTCAGTCCTGCAGCCTGTTATGGCTGCTGGCCCATTGTTTGGCTAGTGTTTCCATCAGGACAGTTCCCAAGTGCCCGACTGGAGTTTCAGTGTCAGCAGCACGGAAAAGAGGGGGTAAAGACTCGACCCGAGCTCACATCCTGCTTTTGTTGAGACACTTTTAGGAATATTGATCATTGGATAGATATTTGGTCAAAAATTCCTTTTTTTATATCGCTGAAAAGCTGTAGCTCCTGGTTGAGCAGACACATAAACAACATCCTTATCTGTGTTCTTGGTGATGTAGCAAGTCATTCATTTCCTCTTAGTAGCAGTATGTGAAATTCTTCTCTGCGGAGCTATCAAATGTGTGTTGCAACACCTTCATTTCTGCCATGGACATCTGAGCATGTCCAGATGAATTTCAAACCAGGTTGGAAGAACCAAAGAAATATCCATACTCATGTCAAATCATCAACATTCTAATCTACAAAATCCATGTACAAAGTACGGGACCGAGAGGCAGACCCGGTACGAATTGAATTGAAAAGTATCCGTAGAGAAGTTTTGCTCATTCACTTTTGCAGCAAATATAGGGCCATGTTCAGTGCCATCTTGTTCAAAATGGTGCATTACAGGTCTTCCTGCTCCACAGAGCTGCTAGCCCTTTGGAATTTAATTCATAATTATGGATTCATAATCTCAGAGGCTTCTACATCCCAACAAGAATAATACAATGGCTTTCTTCTATCTTACTCCTGGTATCTTGATTAACCTGCACACCCTCTGTTTGTCCAGACACAGCAGGCAAGTTCCAACCCTCTGGGTTCAGGCCTGGGTTACCTCGATCACATCTGCCAACTCATCGAGAAGATTGGCCAGCTGCAGGAGACCAACCTCCAGCTGCAAAGACAGATCTGCAGCCTGCAGAAGGACGGCAGAATGACAAAGACCAGAGAGGTGTGTGTCTTATTCTTATTTCGGGGATGTGGAGTTTAAAAGACAAAGGTGTATTAGAAAAACAGGGAAGG
>NW_027466504.1:355000-730000 GCF_050575085.1 Anarhichas minor
GTTAAGTTATGGCTTATTTTGGGTTGTTGCATTCACTGACAGAGGAAAAGGCGATGGTAAATGGACAGATATATAGCACCTTTCTAGTCTGCCAACCACCCAAAGTACTGTACACTACATGTCAACAGTCACCCATTCACACACACACCGGTGGCACAGTCTTCAGGAGGGGTTCAGTATCTTGCCAAGGACACTTCGACATGCGGACCGGAGGAGCTGGGGATCGAACGGTCGATGTTTCGTTTAAAGGACAACCTGCTCTACCAGTGAGTCACAGCCCCTCAATATAAAAGTTCACTAAGAGTTACTCAAAATGTGTATCGACTAACTTTCATGTACTTAGGCTGCACTCACACCAAATCAGGTGTTGCAGCAATAAGTGCAGGGTTGTGCGCTGGTCTGTGAATGACACTTGACGTGACATCATGCTGCTAGTATTCTGGCTCCTGTGAGTGACTGACTCTCGTCATCGACAGATTAAAATAAACACTTTCAATAACTAACCAGGATGCAAGACTTATCAAAGCGGTGGGTTGTGCACTGGTGCTCAGGGCCAAATTGAGTGACTAAACATTAAACCCAACGTTATACTTCATTGTGTTTTGGTTAATCATGCTGCTCCTCTTCTTGTAGCCAGTTAAGTTGTTGGTCATCGTAGCGGGACGTTGGGTTGCGTTTCTCAAAAATGTTGATCTGTTCGACCGGCGCTTTCACTGTAACGTCATTATTTGGTGTGAATGCAGCCTTACACACAGAAACACGAGACATATCTGTAAACCTAGTTTGCAGATTTATCCCTTTTCTTGTCTAGCAGAGGGGCATGATATGTACTGTGAGCCCATGTGATGAAGGGAGGTGTGTTTATACAGACGTGGAAGAAGAAGGGAGTGGGATGAACGGAGGCAAAAACAGGCCTGTACTGAGTTCCATCACCATTTGTCATAACAGTCTTCACTCCCTTCTCAACATGCAAGCAAAGGATCCCAACATGTAAAAGAACCCAATCCCTCAAAAAACAAACTCTTGTTGTGCTTTAACCACTGCAATATTTTTTGACACGTTACAAGTCAGAGTGACAATTTACAGTGTGTACGTGCTTTGTAAGAATACTTATAGACTTGACCGGTCCAAGCCTTTTTGGGACCGGTGTTTGGAAATGAGGGTCTCATCGGTCTGGTTTCCATCAGCAGCTGTTCTCAGCAAAGAAGCCACTGCACAATACCGGCTCAGTAGCAAACAGTTAATGCAGACCAAAGACAGCTAACTTGACAAGACAACCCTGTCTCCTAAAAGATATGTTTGCAAATACATTTTCTAAGAGATGTTAAGAATAATGCTACTGGCTTATGTTTTTTTTTTTAAATTTATTATCAAGAAGAGTTTTTTTTATTAACATGTCAGCAACAATTTGCAAAATGTTCATACTGAACACATCTGCTGTTCACCGACGATGTGTTTTGTACTTACTTAATGTCCACCCGTGGCAACAAAAGCATGAGTAGCTTATTTATGGTTAGGTTTAGGCAACTAATAACAGTTGGTTATGTGGAGGGAAAAATGGCAGAAAAGGTAAGTGGTTACATGAGACATGGCGTGTTTGTCTAATATTTAGTCAAAACCACAATCTTTTCTCTGACCTAAGCCTAACCGCTCTTGGCCATAGGACACAAATTCCAGTCTCTGGTGTCAAATTCCTGTGCTTTGTACTCACACCATTCACACCGACCACCTCTTTAGGCCTCTGTTGGGTTCAATAAGATACGTGCCTGATGAACTGGATAATAATTTCCACTGAACGTAAACCAATGGCAAAATCATTTCGACAAACGTAATGCAAACTCCCCCAGCAGTATACAAATGTAATTTTAGGGACACTGGCTTGGACTCAACATGCAGTGTTGGTTCTCTGATGATTCTGTAAATATGAGGCCATTTTTTGTTAATATGCCACTAACAACTTTATAAGGTGATAATATGTCAGATGTTTTCTACTTGCTTCATTGACCCCAGGTGGCCAAACAACAACAGCAGCAACAACAATGCCGCTTTAAAGCTCCTCTATGTGTAGAATTAGAGCATGTCTGACTTTGCCACTTGGTGGTATCAAAGAAAGACACTTTGGTGTCCACATGCATCTCCAGAGGACCACTTGTGTTGTTGTTTTTAAACAGCCGGAGACAGACTAGTAATATCCTACATATTGTGAATTTGGGTAAATTTTATGACCGGTGGTCCCCGGGGACCTCCGTACTGCCCACACCGCTGCCGTCAGAGAGTCGGGGATGAGAGCAGGTGGGCAGGCAGGTAGGTGTCAGATCAGTGCAGAGTACCGGAACAAAAACACCTACACATCAACGACAGTCTGCTAATATCATCCAAAACACACGTGGTAGTTACACACACTGTGACTACCTCCTGTTTGTGATTTGTGTTTCAGACATGAGCAGTGCAGGTTTGACACCCATCCCACTATGGAGGAGAGGCTTGTACCGAAGGAGTTACACTGAGGGGGAGGTCCCCTTCCTCGGGGACAGCATCGAATACCTCTCCATTCCCCAGCGCAGGGTAAGTCATGTATTCATGCTATAGGCCCACTGCAAGAATCACATTCTGCATTGTCTTGGTATATTTTAACAAAGGACCTTTCCATGTAAAGACATATGAGGCCAATCGGTCTGCATTAGTTGAAAATGGAATGAAAAAGTTGTCTCGAGGTTTTACGAATAAGCTTCACAAATGTACAAAGACAAGAGGACAAAAACAGAGAGACTGGAACAAAAAAAAAGAGAGAACTTAAGTTTCTGATGAGCTGACACAGAAACACACACAGACACACTCCAACAGACACAGCCAAATGTACATTAGCTGTAAGCTAGCTAGCGATGGATGCACTTTGGGACAAAACAAACAGACAAATGGTCGACTTTGCACGAATGACCCTCACTTTCTGTCTGAACACATCTTAACAAACATTGAGGCATGTGGGGGCTGCTGGTAGGGCTCTAGAACTTTGGTCGAGAAGTCACTTGTCACAGCTGCAAGTCAACTTGTATTAAATTGTCTTTGTGTTCAGCTGAGTGAAAACTACACATGGGGCAGAGTCAAAGACCTGGTGAGGAAAACTAAGATGAGGAACCAAAGCAGGCTGGGACTGACTTCCGCCTCACTTAAGATGTCCTGCCCACAACTCTACACGTGAGGAATACACTAAGACTACACTTTGTGCTGTGTATTCTCTGTAAACTGTATATGGACCACAATACTACATCAACGCAAAGTAAAAACACAACCCATGACCCCTCTCCACATACTTTCATTTTCATAGGCAACTGTTTTTTTCTGCTTTGGTCTCGGCCACATTGCATCCAATGCAGGAAAGTCTTAATACTGCAGCTTTCAATGATGTTTTATACAACACCGTTCTTCCAACGTTGTGCCAATGGCTGAGGGAAGGCACAAAGCCAGGTCCATAGAGAAATTGTTTTCCCAGTTTTGTGTGGAAGTTCTTGACTGGTCTGCACAGAGCCCTGACCTAAATCCCATCACACACCTTTAGGATGAACTGGAACACTGACTGAAAGTCCTGGACTTTTGTAATTTTTGTAAATTATATTTTTGTCAATCAAAACTGCGCTAATTGGACTGAACGGGTGGGTTTTACTACCTGCTGAACATTTCTGCCTGTCCCACCTCCAACAGTGAGGTGTTGGAGTGTTCAAGGTGGGACGGTTGTTGTTCTTGACCCGTCTGCAGTACTTCAGCTAGCTTCCTCAGGAGCTGATCATCCCACCATCTGCAGTGCCTCAGGGACAATGCACATTGACAGAAATTGTTGGAAGTTAGCGTTAGTGGTATCACAGAGGGGGCCACCGCTTTATTACTGAACCACTGATGGAGGTCTCAGGGGCAGGGAAGGGTGTCATAGGGTGCCTGAGAAGGCAGCTGAGCCTGACTTGCAGGATCTTCCACAGGTTGGCCAAGCGAACTGACCCAGTGTCCTCCTATGTCGCCAAGCCTCCCTTTGATCATGTGACACTGCTTTGATGTTGTATCGCTCGTGCTGTCCTTGTCACCGCCGCCAAAACCAGTTTTCTATTTTGGTGGCTCTTTTTGGAGACTCTCCCAACCCGAGAGCTGTAACCCAAACCCTGCTTGACCACATTGCCGGCGATCTCCTGATGTTGTAGCCTGCTAAAAGCCTTGTTGATCTCCATTTAATGGTAATGAGACTACATTTGAATGCCACTTTTCTAGTTATCCGGCCCCTCAATGCTCTTCACACAAGCAATTGTTCACCTGTACATACAACGTGCAACGTGATCTCATCCCTACTCATTTATCTTACTGCTTGGACAGAAGCCTCTGGCATCACTATAGTGACACATTCACACACAGCCATTGGGAGCACTTTGGGGATCAGTATCAAACCACGGACCTTCTGATTAGTGGACACAGCTGCCCCTGAGCGCCTGCCATATGGCCCGTTCAGACGGGGACATCTGCACATCTCACTTGGGAGTTGGTGGACCCCCTTAACTCCAGGATCTTGCCTTTCCCTGCTTGTAGGGTAATGGATTGGGTCAGCAGCTGGTGAGTCACAGAGGCAAACTCACTCCAGCTGAGTGTTAGACAAGCATTTTTGGATGTACGAGTTAACAATTCAGTCCATCCTGCTGGCTGCTGCTGAGGGTATTAAGCACATCTTCAGTGGCTACGTCACCCTTTCGTACAGAGTGAAGATGCAACACCACACTTTGTACTCTTCCGAGAGTCGTCTCTGGTTGCCCTCAAATTCCACTGTCATTCTTTGTTGAATTTGAGTCTTGACCAAGGAGACACCTCACTGACAGAGATGCTTATGGTTATTCTGGATCACATGATCTGTACTTTAACACTCTGAACCCGAAGCAGTTTCGGGGGTCTTTTTCGCACTTGTCACATTTTTGCTTCAATTTCAAGTCCTGCATCTATATTGAAACAAAAAAAGAACTATACTAATAATTTCTTTGATAATTTATTTTACAAAGATTGGTAAACAACGGAATCTATATACACAACGTGTTTCCAAGTTGCCACAAGTGTTACCAATATTTGAAAAATAATGGAGGCTCCACGTGCCATATACTGTATATTGAGCTGTTCACATTTGTACAACCTCTACTAACAACCTCTCCTGTCCTCTCCTCCTCTCTGCTGTGGTCAACAGCCTGCAGTTCAGTCAAAGTTTCCTGGAATGCTTTTCACAAGACTGTTGGTATCAGTCGAGTCAATCGTAGCTTCTTATTTGCACTGAGGAGCGCAGGATTTAATGTTTGTTTACAGGATGTGATTAGAGTAAACTGTTTATTTGGGGCAACATTTAAATGAGACATGTAGAATAAAATGTTTTTAAAGAAATATTACAATTTTAAGCTTAGTTTCGGTTGCTTTTTTGGATGGAAGCGTTTGTCACACATGGTGTTTTTAAGGACCATCGGAAAGATGAAAATCTGACAATAATGACGTTTTTTACTGCATCTGGCTATGATAAACGGTGGAGTTTTTGGCAATTGTTTAAAGGAAACATGCTTTTCTATCCTTATTTAGAATTACTATAAACAGAAAAAAGAGAAATATTAATGATAGATTTAAAACTCAGCCGAACTGCAGTTTTCATTCCTTCTCCATGAAGACTTTTACAACAAAACATCACTCTGACACAATGTCAGATTGATGTTAAAATGTCCATACCTCACACACAGATTTTCATATTTGAATAATTTTATGGTGAAAGATATGAAAACTATAAACATTTCATCGTGTTTTCCTTTCCTCTAGATTTGTCAGAGGTATGGAACACTAAAAAAATCTTAAATCTGTTTCCAGATATTTCCCTGACAAGCACTTAACTTCAGTGTTCGGTTTTGTGCTGATGTCTAATCATTTTGGATTGAAATGGCACCGGGGCAAAACCCCTGAAAATGAGCTGTGCCTGTTCCCTTTGTTTCTTGAAGAAAACCAAAAAACAAGAGAAGGAATGACGGTAATTTGACTGCAGTGAAAAAAAGCCAGCATGGAGGGAAAGAAAGGCATTTTTTGGGGTGGAAAAGTGGTGACAGCTTCAATGACTGTTGAGCAACAAGAAGAGTGTGACAGGTTCCTGGCACTTAGAGATACAGGGAGCTATTATTTTTGCCTGAGAGTGGATGAACTGTGGCTTTTCTTTATTTGAGAGGTTGAGCAGTGTAGGAATCTGTTGGGAGGTGGAGGGCTGCTGGCCCTTCAGCCTCTCCCTCTGTTCTGACCGGGGCTTGGCACGGACCCAGCGGACAGATGAGGGGGTTGGAGAGTCAGGCCGGAGGTATGCCTGGAGGAGTGGGAGAATTACCCCGTGGATTTAAGCTCAGTCATGGTGAGATGTGGCCACAGTCCAGGATTCATTAGAAAGAACACCACCCTCCTGCTGAGACATACACGCCGGCCAACTACAGCGCTTCTGACTATGTGGCAATAATGGACAATATATGTTTTCTCACACTCCCAGGCTGAGCTGCTGTGATGCAAACCGAAGGAGTATCCCTGATGTCCACCAGAAACACTGTAAAAAACCAGTAGCTCACAATAATAACTGTCTCCTCTTCTTTACAGGCCTGATCTGGAACCAGTAGAACCTACTTGCAGAAACAGGAACTCCATGATAGCCTTGGGCCACCAGAGCAAACTGGACTTCCCTTGGCTATAATAAACATTCACGAAGTGCAGACTGCGAGTACCGTACTTAAAGGTCTAGCATCAGATCTGGGAGAATAACCAGCATGCATAATCAACCAATGCTCAAGTAATTTGTTTCTATTTCTTCAAAAGCTGTTGAACTGGGAAAACAGGAGGATATGGTCCAGGTGAAACAAAGACTATAGAAGCTAAGAGACGAAACTCTGGTGCTTTTTTGTAAACCACCACTACATGGCGCTGCTGGAGCACTGCTGCCATTCTGGACTGAAAACCCAATGAGTCTCTGTTGTTGTTGAATCTGTAAATTACAGGATGATGTCTTCTGGTAAGTCAACTTCCCAGTACAAACACTAAAAAAGCCCTCATTTACATTTCCGTGTTCTAAAAGTTCCAGAGTTATCTTCCTCGGCATAATGAGTGTTTATGTGAAACTCTAACTGTATATTGCAGTGTACATGAAAGGTATAGGTGATATCATGAATAAGACCATGGTCTACTATATGTGTAAAATAACCTACACTGTGACATAATTGAATGAGTGAACATTATACATGCTCTGGTGATATTCCTTACACTTCTATAGGTTTACATTAGGATGCTGCAAAATATGTAGCAATCCAACTAATGTGAAACATTTCATAACTGTCATATGATGTTTTAGACAAATGACTGATTTATGTATGATGTTGCATAACCAGAGTGCATGCAGAGATGATGTCTATGGAGAACGCTTTAAAATACACTTAGGAGAATTGAACCCTTCAATATATCTGATTGGAAGAAAAGGTCTTTTAACCAAGGAAATAACTTGTAAATCATATTTTCTCCACATAGTGTTTACTCACTGGAAATATAAAACTGTGTGAAACACCAGCAGCTGACCTGAACTGTCATAGTTTTGACTTTCAGTAGTATTATTAAGGTGCGTTCAGACTGGACTGTTTTAGCAGTCCGTGTTTCTTTGCCAGTGTACAGACATTAGCTGTTGCTAGCTAGCAATGTACAAATCGATTGTTCTCAAAACCTATCATGAACTGTGGTTGTTCCAGCTGTACTCCTTCTGACTGCTTTTGCCTTTGTGTCTGAATGGTCAATAACTGAAGTCAGGATCGTTCAGGATAAGCTCAAAGTTGAAACATTTCAGTTCACGCAATCAAATCTTTCCCTCAATTCTTGCCGCGCCGAGGAAATTTGTAACCTTTGGCATATACTTGTGTTTTTGCATTGACTTGATATGCAGTCAAGCTACCTCAAAAATGTGCCTTAGATTCAGTCTGAACACGCCTTTAAAACCAAACCAGTTTGTATATGTAGTTGGCGATGAAGACAGTACATCTATACATACATCTTTGGTAAACAGAGCAAAAGACACTTACTATTTTTGCTATGAAAAAAACTCTTGGAAGATTGCAATATCACTATATCACACCTTCATCCTTGCCTAGGACAACGGATGGAGAACAAAATACAAAGAAATAAAAAAACAATGATTTTTTTGCTCTACAGAGTAACCTGAGAAAATATCTTTTGATGGCAAACTTAGTCAAGTAACAAATAAGTAGCAGCTGGTTTGTTGATTAGAACAAAGAGCTTCAAACACCGTGGCAGAGCATTCCAACTCCAACATTATATGTAGTAATGCTTCAGCAATATTGTTTGGTTATGATGATATGAGGGATCCTTTATTAGTGCATGCTATTGTACTCTAAAAAGGAAAAACAGTCTTTACTGTAAACTGTACTAAGTAAAAGAGGGGATGCAAGTTGAATTTTGTAAGACATGTTTTTTTATAAATTATATCTGATGTTTATCAGACAACTGTATATGTATTGTATGTTGCAGTATGCATATTGCATTCATATTTAAATGTATTTTTCATTTAAAATTAAATCAAAAGAATTTACTCATGTGTGATATGATTTTGTTTACAGAATTGATTTTATTCATGAGGCATGTGGAGCGATAATATAATAAGTTTAAAAAGTTTAGCATGGAATTGAAACATCTGGAAAGATACAAAGAAAAGAGCGGCTGACCGAAATAAAGGGTCAATAGTCAAGGTCCTACAGGCCATACAATAATGCTGTCACAAACGCATTGAAGGCAGTGAGTTCAATAATGTTCCTTAAAACCTCTTTAGCCCGAGCTAGCCCCAATTGGGGTTCTAGTACCGGTACCGAGGTTCCGAATGGACTTTTCATCAAATAATATGAAAAATGGCCCAGACATGTAAAATACCGAAGAAAAAAAAAAGTCCGAGCAAAATCATCATGCCGGTCTTTTTACGCAATTATACACAGTAAACACAAACTAATTCAATACACTAGAAGATGTATCACAATATCAGGATTTTTCTGCAAAAAATCCGCCAACTATGCAGCAGAAATTCATCTTTCATCACAAAGCCGGCAGCGAAAATGGCCGAAGGATACACGAA
The DNA here is from genome assembly GCF_050575085.1 of Anarhichas minor. Classification (NCBI taxonomy): domain Eukaryota; kingdom Metazoa; phylum Chordata; class Actinopteri; order Perciformes; family Anarhichadidae; genus Anarhichas; species Anarhichas minor. Next base: position 364,149 of record NW_027466504.1, read on the forward strand.
ATCGCACGAGGGCTCGATGCGGCGTCGACCCAGCGTGTCCAAATAGACCTCCGACAAAGCATTCAAAGGTCACAGGACAAACCCCAAGAAACCGCACACTGCTCTCGAGAAATAAAATTGAAAATCTACATACCTTTTGGCGATTTTCGTCCAGAAAAAAACAGTTAATCCATTGAAAGTTGCTGCAGCGCTATAGTCCGTTTCCTGCTCTGTCTGCCTGCATTGAAATGAACGTGCTGTGACCTGGCATGCGAAAATGGCCCGCATTCTTCGCCTGGACCAACCTATTTTTCGCATGGGGGTCGAGCCCACCTTATCAAGATTTTTATTGACTAATGTCCCTCAGCATTCCAAATAACACCCCTGACGGCTTTCAATGGACTATTCCGGACCCAACGACGTGTCATATACCTAAATCCGCCAATCACAGGCCTTACAAATCTCACATACACACTGAGTCAGAGCAGGTTTTTTTCATGAATGACACATATGACATCTGGAAATAACTGAACATGGCTGCAAATGATTGCAAACTGCTTTATTATGATGTATTGAACACTCTTAGTGATAAAGCAAGTGAATATATAGTTAATATGTAGTTATATAGTATATAAAATGAGTATACAGCAATGCAACAGCTGGTTCCGAAAATCAAAATTTTGATTTTTATGACCATGTATGCTGGCCTGCTTCACTCAATCGAAGTAAAATATGTTGTGGGGACATGTAACACGTGGTGTTCTATGACTTTTGTGTGGTTTTAGGCCAAGCCAGGCATTATTTTAAAAAAAAAAGTTCAATAAAAGTGCTTTTTTTCAGGCGAAACTTGAACTTTTTTCAATTTCAGCTGTGCCATAAGTGTATCAGTTATTAACCAGTAACATATACACAATATTTACACAATTTAACACATCTCACAAGTGTTACCAGTATCCTAGCATAAAAATTATTAAAATAGACCTTGTAGTTAGAGCTTGGACTCTCTATGGGTATGTGTATGCAATTTTCGAGCAGAGGGCTAAAAATAGGGCTAGGGCTATAGAGGTTAAATATGTTACGTTTATTCTTCTAATTTGTCAGTTTTGCTTGATTTTGTCACCCATCCTTATTATTGTACATATTTTGGGTGAATAAAATCCCTATTTTTCCCACTTTACCTGCTCTCCCAGCTTTATGCGTACCCTGGTCCCTCACACAGGCAATACTGTGTATCAAATCAATAAAAGACTATTTGCTTCAGGATCAATAGAGAACAAATAACTGTGTTGTAGTGCAGGGAGCAGCAGAGACAGGGAGGACACAAATGAAGACTCCGATAAGCAGATAGAAATAAAATACTATCACTAAGCAAAAACCTAACAACATCAGAGTCTAAAAAGTGGGCAGGAACAGCAGGCAGGTTACAGGTGAACACAACTCCATGTGACAACAAAGACAAAGTGAGAAAAGACAATGGGAGCACAACGACAATAAATACACAAGGAGAGGAGGGCGATAACAAGGGACAGGTGAAACTGTAGGGCAGACAATCACACAGGCGGGAAATCAAACAAAGGCAGGAAGTAGTACAAGACAAGACACAAGAGGAGAGGACTTTCAAACTAAAACAGGAATAAAACTATAACAAAAACCAGAGGACCGTGACCAACTGTGACCAAAAATGAAACCTGATATTTGTCAAGGTTTCACTTCCAGGGCCCCACAGTTGTGCCTGCTACCTTTATAATTCACTGACTCACCTGAATGGAACATAGACAATATTGGTTACACCTGTGCTTCTTCTGACAATTCATACATAATAGTGTAGAAGTCCGTTTTCATGACTCAGTTCTGATAGCCTTATGAATACCAAGTGTTACATGAATGCTGATCATGTTGTTAAATTGCTGCTTACGGAAATGATCATCAGTCTTGACTGGCCTCAAGTGGTCACAGCGAGTAAGCACAACCAAAGAAACACTGCTGACAGACATTGATCTACTTGAGGAAATTGCTGCTGGAGGTTAGAGCTGTCCTACTGTAACTTACTCTATTATTGCCTTTTTTGTTTGATTGTATTCTTGTTTATATATAATATTTGAATATGTGTTAATACATGTGTTGTGTGTGTGCAGCATGGAGGGGGCTACAACTGCATTTCACTGTGCTATCTCCTGTATTGCACAATGACAATAAAGCTGAACACTTGAACCTTTAAAACAATGAGCTAATTGTTTTCTAGAATCCACCTCCACAGAAATTGAAAAGCAAATGTGAGTGAGTTGCATTGAAATGTGTTCACCAACTGGGTTATTACACCCACCACAGCACATAACATGGTGAGCAGGCAAAAGGCAAAAAGTGCATTGTGTTACAAGCATTGATTTGCTATAACAGTCACCATGCGTACCATATTAGCTGAGACATGCTAAGCAGTGATACATCAAGTTAATATTGAACGTGAAAGTATATACTTGAGCTTTTGAACAGTTTGACAAAATTCATGATCCACCTTGTGTTACATTTCAGCAGTGTGTTGGCCCCTACAGCAGACTCAGACGCACCAGTGAAATGAAAGGGAATTTACTGCAAAAAGGGGAAGGAGAGGGAAATGAGGATGGTTGTGGGGGATGGCGGAGAGCGAAGCTGAAGGGAAGGGAATCCCGGATGAGGGAATCATCCAGGATGAGCTAGCCAGAGACTCCGCTCCACTGTGCCATATCCCTTCCAGTTGACCAGGTATTGGAACCCACGGCCCCGGCAGCATACGTCCGGCAACCGCCGAACCGTAAAGGCTGGATGGTCATCGATGATCCGGACGGGAGGGGGGGGATCGGCTGGAGGGCGCAGAGAGCTAACAGAACAGGGCTTTATCTGGGACACGTAAGGTGGGGTGGATCTTCATGGCGTCGGGTAACGCCATGAGTTTGTTGCACACAGATTTCAAAGGAACATCTTTCGAGGACAGCTGTTTGGTAATTAGGAGAAGGGGTCCAGTGGCGATCGGTGAAAGTCCAGTTGCATTTCGCGGACCGAGGCAGAGCTGAGCGGGCATCCTTCCAGTTCGTAATATAGTTCAATCAAAATCCTATCGTAACAACAATGGGTGTTCTCAGGAAATGAATAGATATAATAGATAGGAAATATAATAGTTAGGACATTTTAGGGAGGCTTCAGCTCCCCTAAAATAGGCCTAACGACGCCCCTGTGCTTAACCATGGGATTTGTTAATAAAAGTTGCAAAACGAAGATGGACGTGTTTTTGGACAGTTCATTTTAAGTTACTGTTAGGCATATGGAGTTGAAGGCATTTTTAGTAATCATCCATTACTTAATTATTAACTCAAGTTCTAATAAATGATTAGCTGTTAACTCCATCATTCAATCTCTTGTCCAGAGCTCGTAATGTTTCACTGATTTAAGCTGTCACACGGGATGTCATGATGACGTCATACGTCGTCCACTCAGGATGCACTAGAAGAGATGTTAAATGCTACTCTTAGTACCCATTGGCCAAGTGTCATAGTCACGGCCGTAACTCGGTGTGTTCCCTATTCCCCGATGAGTCCTCTATGAGGCTCGTCTGTCACAGACACCATCCTTCCCCCGTCCTGTGTAGTGGCCGCAGTGACATGGAAAATTGAGTCGCTGGTGTGGCACTCTTAATGTTTGACCTCCATGATGTTAAGAGACTTGAGAGACACACGGAAAAGTGGACAAAAAAGAATGATCCAAGGTGGAGCAGCAAGAGACTACATATATGTTATGTGTTGCATATATGTTTTATATTAGTAATTTATCAAATAAAACGTTCAGCATAATAAATCACATAACTGTACAGATCACAAGCAGAGAGTGATTATGTTTGAATGTTGACTAAAGTCAATGAACACACATTATTAAAAGCTACTGTATACTGAATGTCTGCCTGTCACTCGCACTGTGTCCCAAAGAAAGATGAAATCTTTAAAGTATTATACTCCAGATTTAACATACAGTACATCAATCATTGGCGAGGTTAGCACTTGCAGTCGATCAAGCCTTTGTGTTGATGCTAGTCACTACTGTTGCCAGGAGGATGGAGTTACATCTGCAGGATGGCCACACATTTAAAGACAAGGAGTGTAAAGACATGTGATACATATGGCAGGAAAGATCAGGATTGTCTTTTTGAGTGCTCAAACAAAAACACACCACACACACTCCACTGATTTTATGCAACATCAGTGTAGTAGTCAAGAAGAGTACTACACTACCAGAGAAAGCAGTTGTATATTGTCTTATTTTTAACTGAAACTGATTCAACTGATCAGTCCGCTCTCACCAAATGGCTTATGAATGATACATCAATTAATTTTGTGTGCAGTAAGTGCGCCTTTCTGGCTTTTTTTGTCATTTGTACACAATGTAAACAGGGCTGACTGCAGTGTAAATGCATCAGCGTAACTGTGATACGCTCTCAACAAGTGAAGATGTGATCGAGGCTGTTTATAGTGGGCAGGTCAATGGGTCAAACAAAAACAGGACTAGTAACCAGGACACTGGGGTTTGAGACCAGAGTCCCAAAGTGTTGGTGTTTTTTTAAAATTGTGACGGATTTTACGTAGTTTTACTTAGTTGACGTAGTTCACAATGATTTTCCTAAACCTATCTAAATGGTTCTGTTGCCTAAACTTAACTGGAGCGTCATAGTTTCAAGAGTACAGTCCACTCACCAAGCTGACGTATCTGACAAGTTGGGAGTGAGAATGTGTTGTTTGGTCACACTTTGTGTAACAGCCCTTATAATTGAACTATGCTTGATCAATCTAGATCTATCCAAAATACCCTGTTGTTACTCCACATAGTATCGCTTTCTTCCACTACACGTTCATTAAAGTACAAGTAAGAACTTGTAAATATTTTGTTAGTACTTGATTGACACAATGGAATTTTACTGTAAATGTGTGCTACCAGTTACCAGCGCTATATATGTGTACTCATACTCATCCTTTTTTTTTTAACTTTTCATACAATATGACTTTACCAGTCCTATTATGCTGCAGTGATATGAACTCCCATCACACCCCAAGTTAATCTGGAATTCTTTATTTTATTGGCACTTAAATCCGTCAACGAAATGACACACTAAATACACAAAGTGTTACTTAAGTTAGTTCAAGCAGGAAGATCATTTTAATTGTGATATGTTATCCCTCTGGGGCGCCACATTCTATAATCCAAATATTTCAGAGGAATTTGATCAGTGATTTATTGGCTTTCCTGTCATCCAATCCTCATTTATTTAAACCAGTAAGAATGCCCTATGGGTGGCAAGCGGAAGATTCCCAACTTGATGTAATTTATATCTATTCATACTTTCGATTTTTGTAGCTTGATCTATGATATGACTGTAATACATTTTCCCTTCACCTTACAGCGATACAGTATTGTGTGGTCACATTTAGGACTATTCTTAACCAATACTTGGAAACATACAAAAAAGTGGTGAAAGCTTGATGAAGAAACCAGCATGGCCCATTATTAGTATTTGGGGAAGAAAAAAGGTCATTGAGAGGGAGCTGGAGTTAGAGGTTGGTAACCTAAAGGTTGACCAGAAGATTTCTCAGTGATACAACTCACAGCCAAACAGTGCAAGAATACATTAGAAACATGAAACAATATTACAAAAATAAGTGATCACGATATGCACAGCAGAGCAAAACGGACAAATATGATTGGGTTCAATGTGCTTGACTTGTGCCATTAACTGCCGACCAAAAATAAGTGACATATTTGGTGCCACCATAGCCTTTTCATGGCATAAATCTGAAACGCATTCGTCTGTAAAATATTGTGAAAACTGGAGGAAGTACTTCCTCGCTCAGGAGATGAGACGCCTGTTAAGTTCCTGCTAAACTACAGGTTTTATCTGTCACAAAGTAATTTCATGTTGCTCAGGGCTGAGGTGAGGGAATGGGCTTCAACTAAATTCTCTGGAAAACATTGTACTTGCTAACCCTCATGAGCCAGGTCCACTGCTGGTGCTTCGATTCTATAGAATCGGAGTCTTCAGAAGTCTTTATCCCAGCCAGACAGCTCATCAGGAGGCTCCTCTGTGTCTGGAGGAAACATGTCAAAGTGACTGTGATCCATTGGCCCCTTCAGCTGCAGAAACAAGGCAAATCATCATGAAATCATCACATTTTTTCAGCATGGGATCATGCACAACTTTCTTACTGGCAGTCAGAGCTGAGTTCCCTCTGTCAGTGAGTGCACGTCATGTTAATGTGGCAACCTCAATTTCAACCAAAGTTCATAATATTTAGAATTTGGCAAACAAATAACCAAGTAACTAATTAAAAATGATAAATGATTTTAAAATAAAAGGAGTGTATGAAAATAAATATGTTTTCTATACTGGAGTGGAGACGGATTAAACTCGTGTATATCTACCACTCTACAGTTTATTTATTTTCTGATTTGTCCCTTATGTTGAAGATCTGTGTCAATTGCATGTATGAACAACAAAATATTCCTAACAAACTTTTTCATTTACCTGAACTTATTTATGATCTGTTCCCCTATATAGTTACATTTCCGGGTATTTTTTTTGTGGTTAGCACCCGAAGCGAGGAGAGTTGAGTAGTCCAGTGTAAAACACTGACAGGGAACATTTTACTGCACAATCAATACTTTTACTTTAACTACATCTAGCTGATTACATACTTTAACTTAAGTAAAGTTTTGAATGCATTACTTGCAAAGTATTTTTACTGCAGTAAAGGATCTGAATACTTCTACCAATGCTTAAAAGATAGAATCTCTGATCTGATTCATCAACAGCTAGACCAGCTGATGCAAACAAAGACCAGGCTGACCTGAATGAGGGGATATTCACACCTTTCACCTCACATACGTATAACACATAGGTTTGGACAGGTTTGTCTAATTAGAATCATCACATTCATCCATCCCTCTCAAGGTTTCTATTACATTTTGTCACAAACAGTGTCATAATCAGCATGCCCGTATTCTCCATAACAGAGATAATAATAAAGGTGATCACATTTTTCTATTGAAGTGAAATGTTGTTTCTACAGATTTGTTGTGGGACGTGTTGCGAACACATGTGCAAGGTCCTAGTTTCACCTCTCTCCTCAATGGAGATAGCAGCTTGTGACGCCTCAAACCTTCCCAGTTGAAGCCCTGGAACCACCTATAAAACAAACGAAACAAAGAAAACCTCAAAGTTGAACTTCATTTGAAATTACAACTCCCATTTTGCCCTGTGTGCACAGCCCTTATGTAGGCAATTGGCAAACTGCAGCGACAGTGACCGCGTTGACCATCATGCAGGCGTTGGCATTCATGGTGGCTGACCATTCAATGGTGCCTCTGGGGTTGCTGCACATGTGGCGCCTGCAGATATGGTTTGCCAGCCTTAGCTTGGTTGCCAAGAAGCACAAACGGCGCTTGGTTACCTTTTGTAGAGAACAACACCAATTGTAGGGAACGTTGCTGGGACGAGTGACCTTGTACGTCACAGTGTTCACAGATGCAAAATTGACAGGTTGGGGAGGGACTTGACACATTAACTTCCTCCAATTACAGGCAGTGCTCTTTTTCCTCCAGGACTTCAAATCCCTGATACGTGGGAAGCATGGTCGTGGTGGTGAGGACCTACAACCTACAACCACACAATGGTGGCCTATGTCAACACGCAGTGGAGTTCGGTCCACTGCCCTGTTGAGTATGGCAGAGAGCCTGTAGTTGTGTGCCTCAGAGCACCTGTTTGTCAACAGACACAACACATACTGCTCACAATGGTTCTCCCTGGCGAAGCAGGACAACCCGTGGGGACGTGCCTACGTGCCCAAGAAAGCTGCTTTACGCCTTTCAACAATTTGCCTCGTCCATCTCATACTGTAGAGAGTGAGACAGGAGCAATCATTCTGATAGCTCCAGGTTGCCACTTGGTGCCGTGGTATGCAGAAATGACTCAGATGATGGCAGCCCAACCCTGGGGGTTCTGTCTCAGGAGGCAGGTGCGATAGGTGCGCTGCCCACTCTAGGCCATCCTAACCAGGCATGGCTACTGAGAGGGACAGGCTGAGAAGGGCTGGTTTGTCTGTACAGATTGTGTAGATCATCCAGGTGGCAAGGGTGGAATCCCTTGCCTCTTACAAGGCAAAGTGGTCAAATGGTCAAGTGGTCAAGGCAAAGTTGTGGCAATGCCTGGTGATGAGATTGGTACTCAAGGTCTTGGTGAAGAGTCCCTTTGAGCCTCTGGAGCACTGCTTTCTGAAGGCGTTGTCATTCAAGACAGCTCTGCTATTTGCATTGATCTCAGCTAAGAGAGTGTGTTAACTACCCGCCTTGTTGGTGCACCCCAGTTGCTTGCTGCTCCATGGTGACCGTAGCGGGGTTACCCTCAGCCCAAATCCCTCCTTTGTTCCCAAAAACTTAAGAAGTTCTTTCAGGTTGAGGGTTTTACAGCGGGATGCTTTTGTCTTCCTCCCCATGTGAAGGTCAAAGAGGCAAAGTTTGTGCCTTGGCATGTTATGTTGAATGCACGATCCCCATCAGAGAACAGCTGTTTATGATCAGGCAGGCGGATGAGTGTTGAGGACATATGAACAGTGGTCTTCTCCTCCCCCCACCTACATCAGGGCTATTCAATAAAAATTCAGTGAGGTCCAGTTAGAGAGAATTTCCACATGCAAAGGTCCGGAACATCATAATAATGTGTAAACTGCGCTGTGATTTAGTCCCATATATATTGACGTAGCCAACAGTTGTATTAACGTCTGTATGTAGTCAACAACTGACAATATCTCAACAATATGTATTGTCAGATTTCAAATTGAACTGGATTAATTATGAATAATACATTCTCTAATAATAAATAAATGTTCTTTCATTTCAAGTAAAAAAAGGGCTGCATTTAGTAAGAAAATACATAACGGAAAGCTTTTGAAAAATGTGACTCTTAAAATAAAGTACTTAATTTTAGAAAAGTGAATTTAACTGAAATGTCCTGCAGCTTTAAATTTAGTTCATTCAGGTGGGAAGTTCTAAATAGAGAAATTTGTCTGCAGGGACTGACGTTATATCTGTGGTTATTGGAACCACAGGTTTCAGCTCTATTCTCTCTGTTAACATCATCGTTGGACAGTGAATTCATGTGTTAGGATTCTGATCATATTGGACTCTTTGGTTTATTATCTGTGACTTCATTTCAGATGTGAGTGATTCAGTTTTCTCAAAAGATCTGTGCTTTGTCTCGTAGTGGCGCTTGATATTGCCGCTTTTAATAATTTCCACGGCCTCTGAACATTTGAAGTGTCCCTGTGAGTTCTTGGTTAAAGGCTCTGGTTAAGCTGTCCACTCTTCTCTTTCTGGGGAACGCCATGTAAAATAACTTCTGACTCACGTCCTTTTCTGACTGTTGGGTCTCTCTCCCCGTCTCTCCAAGGTGTGTGAATATCGCACTCCAGTCGAGGGCGATTCTAATCGGAATACACATATCTGATTGCCCGAGTAGCATCATGTGAGATGATTTACAATGTATATAATTGGTTGGTGTGCTTCCTGAACTGCTGAACGAGTGCCGTAAAGGCTAGAAAGGCTGCGTTGGTTAAAATAGAAGCACATCGTGAAAATATATCTATCGGTTATAGGTCCAGACTCGGACTCTGCCTATTAGTGACACCTGTCCTACATGTTCCCGTTCTCCTTGATCAGGGGTCGGCAACCTGCGGCTCTTCAGCCCCTCTGTTGCGGCTTCCTGAGTCTACATCCACACTAATACGATCTCCGTCCACACGGCGTTTCAGCATCGTTTTCGAGATGATCTCCGTCCAGACTAAAATGCCTAAAAAGGAATATCACGTGACTACGTACACTGGGCATGCGGGTGGGTGCCGATTCAAACAGGAAGTAGATTGGTTGCTCAAAGCCGCTAACCGTGGGTGCATCCCAAGTCTCTTAATTTCATCCCCGTTTCCCTCACTTGCATCTTTTCCTTGGGTCTTAGTCCCTCCCACCAAGGATGCATGGAGAGACGCAAGGAAACCATGCGAGGAGAGGAAACGAGGAAATATGTTTTAAGAGATATGAGACGCCCTTTCCTCTGAAGCGTCACGTGAAGTGACGTCTGTTTCTGATGACGGCGGCTCTGATCACAGCTGGATCAGCTGTCAGTCGGCTTGAACAGCTGGAGAGACTTTTGAGAAGTTTTGTGTCTGTTCACATGATCACTGTACTTAATAACAGTAACTAATAACTAATAAAGACACAGTAATCATCACTATACTCAATAATAGTAACTTATGCTAATAACTAATAAAGACAATAATCATCACTGTCAGAGTAGAGGTGTGTTGTCTCTGTAGCCTGTTACCTCTTTAACAAACTGTGTTCTGTTTAGAAGTGCAGGACCGATTTCTACCGACAGAATGCGTTCGTCTTATTTATGAATTATTTGCGTCTGTACGTTTTGAAATTCTGTTTGTGAAGTCATTATTAATTAACCCAGAATATGATTATGGTTTCTCTTGAACACTGGAATTAATTTATTAGGCTCCATGTTTCAGAATAAACTTAAATGATAAAACTCATCAAACCCGACATGATCAGCCTCACGTGACTGAATGAAATGATGATAAATGATGTAAAGTGTTTCATCTCTCCAGCTCTCTGTCACTTTAATTGTTTCCATAATAAAAGTTATTGAGGGAAATATCAGATCATGAAAAGACAAATCTTTCTAATAAATGAAGAAAGTTGTTTGTGGTCCTTTTGTTGTTCAGACTACAATGAACATTTATTTAAACCAGATGTTGAATCAGAAAACTAATCAAATATAAAACTAGAGTTTAATCTGTGATCTGTCTTCACTCTGGTATGAAACTCCAGTGATATTTAGAAAAATCTGATCCGTCTGATCAGCTACAGCGTCCAATCACATAACTGATCAACAATGAGGGGGCGTGTCGGCCGTTAAAACACTTCCTGGAAGGCTGCTCTCGTTTCCTCGCTCATGGCACCTCGGAGAACTCTCCTCGCTCCTCCTAAATAAGAGCTTTGGGACAGCCGTCAATATGGCGGAGCAGAACAACTTCCGGTTCAAGCAAGGAGCGAGGAAATGACAAATAAGAGACTTGGGATGCACCCCGTGACTTCAGACGGCCGCTCCGTAGGTCCGATAATGCCGCTGGACACGCCGCTCACTAATCGCTCCAATAACAGCTGCTTCCTCCGCAGAAATGCAGACTTTAACTGAACAGCTGCTAGTAAAGACAACACGGTCACAACTGTAATCAGTTGTCCATGTTGAATTAACCTGGTAGTCGATCGGTAATCAAGACTGTTGTTGTTTGTGATCTTCCGGGAAAAGGTCACGTGATAGGGGCGTGACGAATCAGGTAAGGTCACATCGTGAACCAATCAAGTAGTGAACGTGGGCGTCTACGTCATCGTTTCTAAATGTATGTGTTTACGAGCGTCCACATGAAAAGGTAACCCCGGAGTTTTCAAACTCTTCTGTTTTCGGTGCTTTGAAAACTCCGGCGTAGTGTGGACGCTCAGTGTAAAGGTAGCTAAACATGTAAACATGTGTTTTCAAATGTGAACGTAGTAGTGTGGACGTGGCCTCAGGCTCTGACAAAAAATAATATGGAAATAAATAACGGTTATTTTTATTGTATTTTTTGCACAGTGGACACTCTTTCAAAGGAACAGCTCTTATCTTGGAGTTTGAGGAGATACTGTGTCACTGAAAATATAAAATGTTTTAATATTTTGTCAACTAAATTGACGTCGCTGTCAGGCGCCTTTCCCTGCAGGTGGCTGATCATGATTTGCAGACCCCCGCCCCCAGTAAACTATCAATGGATAAATCCAAAAAAAAGAAAAGTCACGGAGGAAAATAGAGAGTTTAATTCTGCGTGGACGTATTCATTTGCTTTCACTGCCAACAATGCTGGCTTACCTGTATGCTTGATATGTGGCGAGAACTTTGCAAATACACTTCCTGAACAAGCACACAGCATTTGCTGATAAGTATCACGCTGTAGATGAGTGAAAAAGAGCAATTTCGCAACTGCTGCAGCAAACTGAGCAAGTTTTTTTCTCCTCTTCATAAGAGTTTGATATTGTTATTACAGGTAAAATAGCAATAAAATGTCAAGAATTGTCTTTATTCTTGTTCTATATTTTCATACATACAACAAACCATAGTTTTTATATATATAATATAACTATATAAAACTTTATAAGCTGTGATATCAAATAGCTTTTGCGGCTCCAGACAAATTTTATTTGGTGGAAAATAGGGCAAAATGGCTCTTTGGATAGTAAAGGTTGCCGACCCCTGTCCTTGATGAACCGTGTAATATGTTGTGCAGTTCAGTTACATGCTACTTAGGTGGGCTAGGCCCCCCTTCTTCTCTTACTTCTCTGCTGTGGCGACCGAAGTTATAAAGAAGTAGTTGGGCTGTGGTGACTAACCTTGAGCTGGTCAGAATCAGTGTGGTTGGGTCGATGTTATGTTGCGGCAGGTGTTGTTACAGTTAACATTACAGTTTAGGATTACATCAAAAGGAAATTGTCAGCAGTCGTGTGGTTGATTTTCATAAGCATGTATCTAAAAAAGTCCAAAAGGAATGAAGAATGATATAATTTGGGAAGTAAACTTACTTGTGTTTCTTGATTTCAATGATGCCATTCTTTTTGTTCCCCAGCCTCTCTACTGGGTTTAGCCTAGGAGTGAAAGACATTTTTAGTTGTTTAATTTCAGGATTAATAACCTGTAAATGTTTAAAAAGAAACAGCCAGGAAATTTAACACACTTACATGATTAAATTAGTCTAACACCTGGCTTAATAAACCCAGCCGCAGCAGCATCCAAACACAATGAGATGCTAGCGCATTTTTGACAAATGTATGTCGATAATACGACCCACATCGGTGTGACTGCAACATAATCATTCAGTCACTATCAAGATGATACTGCCTGGTCCGCTCCAAGGCTATTGAATGAAGGCTAGGACACTGTCTTGAACTATGTGGTATTACTCATGCGCAGTTGTTCGAAAAATTCACTCGAGCCGATGTAAAAATCATTAATCACAGGACATTTATTCTTGCAAGAAGGAAACAGAGTTGATTCGCATACAGAATATGCATCAAGGCTGCTCGGAGATCTGTCTCTGAGTCTCTGATATTTATACTGAGTAAACAACATGCAATGTGCTGCACAGGGTAATATACTTCACAAAGGATAACACACACGAATTGCCTTCGTACAACGTAGTCTACGTATCTGGACACTTTAACAATTCGTTCTAGTACAAAGGTCACTTTTATCGAAATCCGGAAGTCATGGTTGCAAATCAGCTCTGCGTAACTAAGTGTTCTTCTTAGCAGACAGCTGATACCTGATAGACAAAACAGCTGCTGAAGACGCCTGGTGTCCCAGAAAGTTCACACAAGGACACAGGCCTTAAACACTTACAGAGGACATGAGCTTTTGTTAAATGTATAACATTCCTTAATAATTTAAACGCATACAAATTAGTCATTTAGATTTTTTCCCAACAGCAGTATAACTGGAGTTGAGATAGTAAAGGTTCCAGCAGACAGTGCTAGAAATAAAGGGATTGAGTGCTCTTGATAGAACTTCTTGATTATGCTTGAATGGATATACATTAATATCAGAATCAGCTTTATTAGCCAAGTATGCTTGCGCATACAAGGATTTTGAATCATCTTTCACAATGTATTGTCCACAGGGCCCTCAGTGAAAAAAATCAATCCTCCTCATGCTCCATGATCATGCACCAGCTAGTAAGCCTTCCAGCAAGTGCAGATCAGATTTCACTGTGCATGTGTTGGACCACAATGCTGGGACATCTCCTATTTTGAATATCTCTCTTCTGAATGTGTTTAAATGACAGAGCAGTATTATCCTAATATCTGGTCATGCTTTTTGAATCACCGTACTTGCAGAGTCTCCTGATGAGTTCGTCTGGACGCTTCCCTATTCTTTTAGGGAAGTCCACCTTCTCAATGCCATGGAGGACCATGGTGTAGATCTTTATGGGGTCTGAGCCAGCAAAGGGTGGGCTGGAAGAAAAACATGTTTTCAGGTTAGTTGCATTGTAAACATTCAGACTACGCCATTTAAAGGAGGAGTTTACCATTTTTGGGAAATAAGTTTATTTGCATCTTTCTTAGAGTAACATTAGAGGACAAAAATAATATCATGTCACATTAATTTTTTGAAACTTTGAACAGAACCAGGCAAGTTGGTTTCAACTGCTTCTCGACTTTATGATAAGCTAGCAGGGCTTGGCAGTAAGGGTTGCCAGGTTGCCACCACCAAAAATCGGTAACGAATCTGTGTGCCCTTAACAGATTCTACACCATATATTAGGGTTGTTAAGTTTATATTTCCCGGGGTGTAATTCCCCAGGTCCTTACTGCAGAAGTACAGTGGTGTCTTTTCTGCCCATGAGGGAGATATTGGTTGCACTAATCTCATTTCCCATGAAATTCCTTTAGTGGATGAGGTACCTGCACGTCAGAGATATAGATGCATTCCTCCGTCAGAGTATGACACAGCAAAGACTCGCATCCACCAGCTCCTTGAGGCACAGGTTATCAGAGAAAGTAATAGCCCTTTTGCCTCTCCCATTGTGCTGGTAAAGATAGATGGCAGCCTTCGTCTGTGTGTGGACTATCGGCTCTTGAACAACAAGATCTGCAAGGACGCATTCCCATTGCCCCGTATTGAATAGTCCCTTGACACTTTGTCAGGGGCCCGCTTGTTCTCGACTCCGGACCTGGCTGCTGGGTACATCAAGTACCCTAGAAAAGGACAGACAAAATGAAGACTGCATTCTGCACCCCCTTTGGGCTGTTCGAGTGGAACCGGATGCCATTTGGGTTGTACAATGCCCCAAGTACCTTCCAGAGATTAATGGAGAGGATCTTTGGAAATCAGCACTGTCAGTCGTTACTGTACTTGGATGATGTTGTTGTTTTCTCTTCCACTGTAGCAAAGCACGTGGAGCGTCTGGATGCCGTACTGGGCTGATTGCAGCAGGAGGACCTCAAAGCTAAGTTGGAAAAGTGCTCCTTCTTCAGACCAGAGGTGAGATACTTGGGCCACATCATATCCAGGGATGGTGTGTCCACAGACCCTGGCAAGATAGATACGGTCTCAAAGTGGCAGCGACCTAACCATGGGTCTGAGTTGCGTTCATTCCTACGATTTGCAAGCTACTACCGCCGTTTTGAGGGGTTTGCCAAGCTTGCTGCACCACTGCATCGCCTGGTTGCTGAACTGACTGGCTCAAAATCACAGAAATCATCAGGAAAAAGTCTACCTACTGCATGGACAGAGTGTGAGCAGAGCTTTGAGGGCCTTAAGGGTAGGTTGATGGCTTCTCCAGTCTTAGTCTATGTTAACTTCGCCTTACCGTTCATCTTAGAGGTTGACACCAGCTACAGTGGACTGGGTGCTGTGCTCTCACAATAACAGGATGGTAAGGTTAGACCCATAGCTTATGCGAGCCGTGGTCTTAAGCCTACAGAGCGTAACATGAGCAACTACAGCTCTATGAAATTGGAGTTTCTGGCCCTCAAATGGGCCATGACTGAAAAATTAAGATTACCTCTTGGGACAGAAATGTGTGGTGTATACGGACAATAACCCTCTAAGTCATCTATCCACAGCAAAGCTGGGTGCCACGGAACAGCGTTGGGCTGCACAACTTGCCGCCTTTGATTTCACCATCAAGTATAGCCCTGGTTGCAGTAATAAGAATGCAGATGCCCTTTCCCAGCAGCACCCAGTCAGTGCATCGGATTATGCAGCCTCTGGCATCGAAGTTCCAGAATCGCTCCAGCAGGCTATTGGAACCAATCAGGCTACACAGGCCACCATCTCAGTTTTCCATTGCCACACATGTTTTACAGGAAGCAGACCCTATCATCAAGGAATTCCTGGGGTTTTGGACCAAAAGGAAGGGCCCTGATGCAGCTGAATGACGCCAGGCCTCCAAGGAAGCTCTTGTGCTGGTCAGACAGTGGGACCAGATAGTGGAACAAGATGGGGTGCTTTATAGCAGAATCTGCCGCCCCAAGGGAGACTAGGTTCTCTAGCTGGTGCTACCCATGTTGCTCAAGAGCCAGGTCCTGTATCAGCTACATCATGAACATGGACATCAAGGCATAGAACGGACAACTGATTTGGTCCATCATTGGTGCTACTGGCCTGGAATGCACCATGACATTAAGCAATGGTGTCTGGAGTGTGAACGTTGTCAGCTAGCTAAAAACACTCAACCTGCGCCTACATGGGCCATTTGTTAGCTTCTCGCCCAAATCAAACACTTGCTGTTGATTTTACTATGCTAGAGCCGTCAAAGAATGGGATGGAGAATGTCCTGGTCATGACTGATGTCTTTTCAAAGTACACTCAGACAGTTCCAACACACGACCAATGGGCCTGAACAGTGGCCACGGTGCTGGTCAATGAGTGGTTCTGCAAGTTCGGCGTGCTTTTGAGGGCACAACCAAGCACCTCGAGACTACAGCTGCTCAGCGTAAGAAGCACTATGATCAACGTGTGCGAGATGTCCCCCTGCAAGAAGGTTAGTTGGTCTACCTCCGGGATGTTGGAGTCAGAGGCCGTCATAAGTTTCAAGACATCTGGAGCTTTTCCTTTGTTCTGCATGTTTTGGCTATTTGTTTTGATGATTTTCATTGATTCCTTTAATACATATTCGATTCATTTTTATGAAACACGTCTCTGTCCAATAATCGGTAATGAATCTGTGTGCCCTTAACAAATTCTACACCATATATTAGGGTCGTTAAGTTTATATTTTCCGGGGTGTAATTCCCCAGGTGGCATTGTTGGTTCACTTTCATCCCCCCCCCCCTCACCCACCCCCCCAAGGCCCCGCTACACCTGCCAGCGTGCAATTTCCTTTTCGAAATCCCAAATCAACCTGTAAATGTGCGCAGCTGGTTGAGCCTCACATCTGTTGGGATCTGACTATATGGCTTCGACATGTGCTGTGGAACAAAGAGAGTCAGGCCTTCCCTTTTGCAAGCAAAGGTTTCATCCTGATTGTAGTTTGAGCACCAAACCCCCCAACTTTGAAGAAATTCACATTAGGGTGAGTTTCCTCCCCGAAATGCCACGCTGCTCTCATTGGACAAGAGCAGGGATGCCGAGGTGGGACCTCCGGTAAGACGATCTTGCTCCCCCAAAAACTATGCGTTCCTGAAGTTACCTGAAAGCACCGCTGCAATCTCATTGGACGAGAGCAGGGATACCCCAGGATCCCTGTGGTTCAGCCACTGTTCTACAAAACTACCCTGCAACCCCCACCTCAATGCTTTTTCCCCTTCGACCTCCGTCGAGCTAGGGAGCACACCAACGTTGTTCCCCTTTTTAACCAAAACCTAGGTTTAACAGTTTATATTCGCTGGCCGAATTCACCAAACTGTCTATTTTATCTTTGTTCGTATCCACGAAGCGGACCCTTTTATTCCTGCAGAAGTGAAGAAGCAAGACTTCTTCAGAAAGAGAGAGAGAACTTCCACTCTCCAAGCGCCTCGTCTGCTCTGGCCATAAGGACGCGAAAATCCCTTATCCAGACGACAGCGATTCTCTCCTACCGAGAGAACACCTCCCGCGGCCCGCAGCCGCGCTGCCTGAGCCCACCGAAGCTCAGAAGAACCCCTCAGAAGAACCCCCCTCAATCACCACGATTGCTTCGTACCGTAAGGCGAAATAGAGTCTGGGCAGAGTTAGAGAGAGGTCATTTGTGTTTATTTTATCTTGTTTGTGTGCTTAAAGTACTGTTCATTTTTATAACGTGGTGTATGCTTAATAATCACCGACACTAACGGTCGCTGAGATCGTTGGGTTTATGAAGAAGTTGGTGTATTTCATGCTACCGTGATCTGTGTTGAGCTAGCCGCCTAGTGAGGTCGAAGTTGCTTCTCATCAGTTCAGGAGGTCAGAACCGCCGGCTGAGACAAAGAGTCGCGGTTCTTGCTCCCCTGGCTGAGAGAGCAATCTTCCATACTCCCGCGCGGCGCAGAGGATCTTAATCTCTTGTTTTATTTCATTTTGTTTTGTTCCTTTCCCTTCTCTTTTACTAATCCACACACACACACACACACACACACACACACACACACACACACACACACACACACACACACACATATATATATAGCTTTGAGCTAATGTAGCTACGTGCTAAACGGCTACTGGCACTAGACGCCGGTTCTCCTGTTGGCTATCCGCCATTTTGAGTCTCGCGCATGAGAGACGTCACCACGTCCCAACTACGTCATACGTCGCTGAGCTGTTCCCTCGCTCCTCCTCCTTACACACACACACACACACACACACACACACCACATGTACACACACTCCCACCCCCCCCTTTCAATCGTCTGTTGATTTTAGATAGCGTGCTCATAAATGTGTAGTTGTTGTTAGTTTAGATATTAGTTGACTAGATCATTAGTATTAGAACGTAATAAACTCTGTTATATTTTAAAGAGCAGCTGTCTGTGATTACTTTGTGCATGTGTATTGTGATAATAGCTGTATATGTGGTCTGTGCTCGAACTTAAACCTTCACTTTCACTCTGAATGTGTAATAGTACTCAGACTGTTGACATTGTGAGTGAACCCTAATTATGAGACTTAGTTTTATCGTTTGGTTATTGGTCCCTGTTCGCAGGGTGGTGCCCCGTTATTATTAATAATTGTTACTGACATTAATAATTCTATTGATGTCAAGAATTTAGTTTCTTAGATGCTGATAACCCAAACACGCTCCTTTACGTTCCCAACATATTGGTGCCCCCTTTTTGAGGCTATGTTATTCCCAACACATCCCTCCCTCTATATGCCCACATTCAGCCATAAATGGTCAATGCAAAGCACCTCATGAATGTTGATGCATAGAAATGACACTGCTGACGAAGGTTCTTTATGTTGAATCACAGCAACTACCAAGAGGACTAAGAAAAGATTAGTTTTTTTGACACAGAAATTAAAGGATGAAAGGATCCCTGAAAACTCGTTCCCTCCTATATCTTCCATTTACACAGTCCTAACAGTTCCAGAGTATCAATCGTGCCACATTACACATCACGGGTGTCACCGCAGTATTCATGTTATGTAGAGCAAATTTCTTTGCTTTAATATTTTCTTCTAAAAGACAAATATCTCAAGAGTATGAGATTCTACCTCACTGACTCACTTGCCAGTAAGAAGTTCAAATATGAGGATTCCCAAGGACCAGCAATCAGCTCCAAAGTCATGGCCTTTGTTCATAATGACTTCTGGGGCCACATACTCTGGAGTCCCACAGAACGTCCAGGTCTTCTTTCCAAGGCCAATCCTTTTAGCAAAGCCAAAGTCTGCCTGAGGACACAACAATAATACACACACAATGAATAACACTCTAGGATATCACAGGAAAAAGTATTTTGACAGAGGCTTACCATTTTGACATATCCCTCAGCATCCAGTAGAAGGTTCTCAGGTTTCAGGTCTCTGTAGACGATTCCCATAGTGTGGAGGTAATCAAAGGCCTCTAAGGCACAACCAGTACAGAACCTAGCTGTGGGCTCATCAAAATAACTCCTGATAGGTTGGGAAAAGATCCACAAATTAATGGAATTCTATGAATATACACAGAGCCGACCAATGGCCAGTTTTAAGAAAACTGCCGGGGACAGTGCACAGACTAATCCAATGGGTCACCACAGTAAAAACTTAATGTACAGCAGAAGCACTAGCCAAATAGGCATATGCCTATGGCCAACAAAGTACTCTGCAGTATATCAACCACAGTTCTCCATCCACTCATCGACAGATCGTTATTTCAGCCAAAGTGATGGGGCACGACTCAGGCCTCTTGAAATGTGCATTGAAGTTGCATTGGTTCATCTCAAACTCTGTCTCTCTGTCCCACAGGATCACTGCCTGCCTGTCTGCTGCTCACATCCAGCCACCAGCTCCTCTTTCTTCTGCCAGCCAGACTTTCCCCAATCCATCTTTATCCAACTTCATCCCCTATCTCTATTATATTCTTTGAGTCTTTGTGGTGCATTTGCTTTTGTTGAGCCTCAACCTCTCACCTTACTGTAGTTCTGTACTCCAATGTATTCCAGAGTGTATCAGTGCACTGTGATGTCACCACTGACAGCGGTTACAGATGCAACAGACTGGAAATTCAACCAGAGGAATAGTTCAGCCAAAAACAATTTGAATTGAATATATAGTACTCAGTTCTATATATTCAAATATATAGTACTCAGTTCCCTGGGCTCTTCATGGTCCCAGAAAAAGTTTTCTATTAAATGGCTTTGAGAGCGGAGCACATGAAAAATCAAAGCATATCACTGCAAACAGAATTATAACAGAATTATGGTTATAACCATTCTTTCTGAAAAGTCTTGTCTGAGTGTCTTGTATCAATTTATTGGCTTGTGGAA
The DNA here is from genome assembly GCF_050575085.1 of Anarhichas minor. NCBI lineage: Eukaryota > Metazoa > Chordata > Actinopteri > Perciformes > Anarhichadidae > Anarhichas > Anarhichas minor. Next base: position 384,654 of record NW_027466504.1, read on the forward strand.
ATCCGAACACAATCATTTTCGCTAAACTATTGCTAATGCATGCCACCACTCTCCTTAACGCTATTCAATAGAAACATCTTTTCTGGGAGCATAGAGGGTAGTTGTTATGAATGTAACAAAAGGACCTACACTCACATGTCCCGCAGCACAGTCCACAGCTCTCCACCAAGACACGCCTCCAGCAGCAGGTAGACAAACTTATCATCCCGAAATGTTCGGAATAACCTGAAATACACACACAGACAGCCAAGAGACTCTTTGTTAACTACTGTGTTGCATTAAGAACACTTCCTAACATAAGCATAGAGAACAAAACAGATCAAGAATGAACTCAAATTAGGACCCCTAACTATAAATAACGATACATGCTGTACATTGGGGCGCACGTCTAGCAGAAACTCATGTTTTGCATTGTCATTGATGTCTTGTTATGGTAATACAATGCTGAAAATATATAACTGATGATCAAATTCCTACAACATGCCTATGATGCACTTCTATTGACCTATAACAGGTCACCAAAAAAGTGAGGCACTGCAGATTACAATAGTTGATGCAACAGCTCTTCAGAGAAAAATACTTTTCGTCCTCATTCTCTGTATTTTGAGAGCCCATGAACAGGAACTTTTAAGAATGGGCATTCTTAGATTTCATTCAACACAGAGCCCCTGAACCTCTGAACTAATGAAGAAGAAACTGAGTGATAGGAGTGTTGTATTTATTAAGTGGGAGAGTGAACATCACATTTTGGCTGAACTTTCCCTTTGCATGACAGTCAAGAGAATGCTTGCACAAGGCCTTTGTTCTTTAAAGTCATAGTCCAGATAAATCTCAGAGCAGTGGTGGGACCCTGTTCACAAGCATTCTCCCAGCAAGTTCCTTAGCAACTCCACAGAGAAACCCACACCCTGAGCAGCCCCCGTTTTATCTCCTCCTAAGGAATAAAAGAGGCAACTTACCCATACTCTCTCTTCCAATCAACATCTACATGCTTCCACTAGCTCAGATTACAGAAAATAACTAAATATCCTAAAATAGCTCTTTATGAAACAAAGAAACCTGAGTGTATCACACCTGATGATAAACACTGAGTTTGTTTGCTGAAGGATGTTTTTCTCAGAGTAGATGTGCTCCTGCTGTCTGGTGTCCACAATATGCTTCTTCTTAATGCACTTCAGAGCAAACGTGGTGTCCTCATTCTTCAGCTTCACCTGAGAAACAAGCAATGCTCACTGAGGGACACTAGAACTCTATATTACAGCTAAACATCACACAAACACACCAACTAAACATTGACTGAATGTCTGTATAAATGTAAACGAAAACAAATGATATTAAAATGAACCATCATTGCTAAATGTTGCAGTTGCAGACGTAGAAATTGCAGGCACTCCAATGGCCACTCAACGAGCGATACTCTGATCATCGTATCTTCATTCAACGGTTTGTATGAAATCTTACGAAAAGTTATTTTGTTGTTTTCTTAAGAATGCCAAGCTACAGTGAGAGAGATTTTTAGGCTACAAAGCTACTTAGTTAGGTTTAGGAGAAGATCATGGTTTGGGTTTAAAAAACGACAGAAGTGCCGTTACTGAAGTACGGAAGTTACGTGACAAATAAATCTGACTTCTGGCTCATGATTACATGGATTACATGGATTTTTGGGATTATATATGAATTACTGTGCATTACTTTTCAGAGGTATGGCTACAAACAGTTAATGAGAACAACCTGCCTTAAATGAAATGAACGGACTTGGGGAAATCTCAGGCTTTTCTCGTGATTTTCTAGAATGGCTTAAAAGCTGTGTGTCACTTGAATGTTTGTCCCTGTGTTCCAGATGTTTTATCCCTCACCCTATCATATCCACTGAACCAATCCTAACATTGATGCCACAGACACTACCCCTTTATATATATGCAGATATATGGTTGAGTTTTAAACAATCACAAGATCTGGGTTTTGGCAAAACAAAGATATCAGCTGTAAACAGAATCCATCTCAATGATTTCCAGTATAAAGAGGGTCATTGGGGTTGGGGCATTATAGTGTTACTGCAGCTCACCAGCTCCACTCGTCCAAATCCTCCCATGCCCAATGTAGCTATGACCTCGAGCTCCTGGAAAGGCAGGAGAGAAATCTTCTCCCTCAGCTTCCTCAGCTCCTGGGCCTCTGCAGAGTCAACCTGAGGAGAGTGTGGCCTGACAGAGGAATAACACAGGACACACCATTACATCTGGGCCCTTTTTGCTTTCTAGGCCTAGACTAACTCATTTGCAAACTGAACTTCAAATCAGCTTATGATCAGAAAAGCGGAAAATGCAGTAATAACTATATGACATGCAATCAGTCACTACAATTGTCACTTTACAAGGAGGCTTGATTAACATTTATACAGCTGCACATGTTTGTGCTATTCTGTCATTCTGCACGTACAGGGCATGTCTCCTCTCATCATTCCTAGAAAGCTCCTCCACGTATTCCTTCAGGTAAGCCTGGAGTTCCTCGTAAGTTCCCACCATTTGGTTGAAATTGCTAGAGAGGAGGAGGCAGGGGGCAAAGACATGAACAACTTTTATTTTCAGTGTGTGTGTGTGTTTGTCATCTATAAGCACAGTATTGGGTATCATTGCTATGCAGAAAACTAGCAGTATATAGTTTCAGTATATTTCATTTTGTCCTTGTCTTTAAATGCGTTTATGAACTTGCCCCTGACCACAGGTGATATGATGACACATCTCCTAGTGTAGGATAGCACAGCTAGGTTGCTTTCTAACCAGTATGTCATATTTTGCATGGATGCTTACTCAGTGGGATCTGTCCAAAAATATTACCTTTGTCCCCAGATGGATAACGTTTTACTGGCTCCAACTGTAAACCCAACAGTATAGTCCCTGTGCTGAATAAGATACTTTACTAGAAACACAATCTCTGAAGGCATTGCAGTGTGGATGCTGGAAGCTGCTAGGCTGACGCTACACTGCAGTGCTGGCTGTAGTATTTTCGAAGAGGGTAAAGTAGGAGGAACAGTTGGAAAAGTAGGAATAGATTGAATTCGTATGTATATACCTCAAAAGTTGAACATACAGAGGGGTGAAGTGTTGGACGTGACCTCCGATTGCCACTGTATATTTGGCACACTGTTCGGGATCCTCTCACTTTCAGGCTAATATAATAAAATGTACAAAACTCTGTTTGCTTCCACGTCAACATTATTTGAAAGAACACAGATTTGCCTACAATTTCACTTGAAATGATATATTTAAAGTAAAAGGAGTTAGATGATGAACAATGCGTCACAATAATAATAAATAAATCTTTTTATTTTGTAGTAAAATGTAGGTTGTGAATGCTTCCAGAAGGCTGCCAAGCTTATTGTCAAGGTTTCCACATTTAGCTCTTTGACCTCTCTGGCAGAACACAAAATATTTTTCAATGGCAGTTTTCCGACCGCGAAAATATTTCTCGCGGACAGTTTACCCAGGTTGACATGAAATGCTTAGATTCAGATTCATAAGATTGCGTATGTATTCTTTGATCAGTGAGTTTCTAAAAAGATGCTGTGATTAGGGGCCTCCACACTCCTTAATCCATCTCTAGGAATAATATGAAGCGGTTATGAAAGAGTGAACAGCAGTAAAAAAAAACAACAGTTTATGATATTGTAAATGTACTTATTTACTTTTGAAGTATTACTATTATCTACATTGTCATCTAACATCAGGTATGCAGATTACATTGAACTAAAGAGTCTGGTACAAGGATCCAGCTGTACATAATAACATGCCACGTAAACAACATCCAGCTACTCACTCTCTGTCCACCACCAGGCAGTGTGTGTCGTTCTCATTGCAGATGATGTTGGCTGAGCGAACATCCTCACTGTAAACACACATGTACAGTTCAGTGAAACAAACACATCACTAACCCATATGCACACACTGCAGTGTGACCGAGCATGCCTTGGTCAGCCAACAGCATCAACTGGATTCAAATGAACCAGGTGCTGTTGTAGGAGCGTGGAAAGAAACAACGAGGCGAGTATTCCCTTTGGCTGCACCTTGTGGCCGTTTATTTCCATCCATACAAAACATGTTTTCACCTTCACTTCCTGCCACCCTTTAACCCCCCCTGTCACCAGGGTTACGCCCCTTTCCTTAAAGGGGCCCCATGAATTCGGTCTTCCCCTACATGCCTCCCCCCAGAATTCACCAACTCCCGAGATTAGTCCCAACCATTAATGTGTCGGGGCCCGGATCAACCGACCAGCCCGACTCCGTGTCTCTGGGGTCGGAAGCAGGACCACCGTTGAAGGCTGCCTCCGGGTCCTGTCGTGCTGCGGTGGGAGGGCACGAGGCCGCCCCCGCCGTGGGGGCTCAGCCACCCGTACCGGTTGGTCCAGGTCTAGATGTGCTGGTTTAAGGCGGTCAACCGCTACGTACTCCAGCTTGCCGCCCATGTCGACCTTGCAGGTTTTGTCTCCGGTCTCCAGCACCCGAAACGGCCCAACGTAGGGGGGTTGAAAGGGTCCACGGTGGCCGTCCTGGCGAATGAACACATACTCCGCTGACTTGAGGCTGGACGGGATGTATGACTGCGGAAGGCCGTGCTGCGACGTGGGCACTGGTTTGAACAGCCTGGCTTTTTCCAGGAGCGTTTCCCGCTGCTGGGTTGCAGACCAAGGGTCTGTGACTTTGGGGATAAACTCCCCCGGGACCCGCAGTGGCTGTCCATAAACCAGTTCAGCCGATGAAGCTTGCAGATCGTCTTTGGGGGCTGTCCTAAGCCCCAACATGACCCACGGAAGCCTGTCCACCCAACTGTTGTCTTTGAGGCTGGCCCGGAGAGCAGCTTTCATCCACCGGTGGAACCGCTCGCATAACCCATTAGCCTGCGGGTGGTAGGCGGTAGTGCGATGGAGCTTCACCCCTAGGCTTTCTGCAACTGTATTCCAAAGCTCTGATGTAAACTGTGGGCCTCGGTCCGAGGAAACATCAGCTGGGGCTCCGAACCTGGCGACCCAAGCCTGAATAAACGCCCGAGCCACCTCATCTGCCGTTGTTGATGACAATGGGACAGCTTCTGGCCAACGAGTGGTTCGGTCTACCATCGTGAGGAGATGTGTGAAACCACGGGATGGGGGCAAAGGTCCTACCAAGTCCACATTCACATGATCGAACCTCCTTTCTGGAACCGAGAACTGTGCTAAAGGGGTTTTTATGTGATGGTGCACCTTGGAGCGCTGGCACACCACACAAGTCCCGGCCCACTTCCGTATATCCTTTTTCAGCCCGTGCCAGATGAACTTTGCTGAGACCAACTTCTGAGACGCCCTCTTGCCAGGGTGTGACAGTCCATGAATAGCCTTGAAAACCTGTTGTCTCCATTCGTCGGGAACAACCGGCCGTGGCTGGCCTGTGGAGACGTCACACAGGAGCGTAACGCCAGTTTCGCCAAACGGGACGTCCTCCAACCGCAGTCCCGTAACCACCGTCCTCAACTCCTGGACGCCCGGGTCTGTAACTTGATCCTCTGCCATCTTGTTATAGTCCAATCCTAACTGGACAGCCCCGGTGACAGCCCTGGAGAGATAGTCTGTGACCAGGTTTTCCTTGCCCGCTACATGCTGTAGATCCGTGGTAAACTCTGATATGAAGGAGAGCTGGCGTGCAGACCATGGTTCGACACTCTTACTCATGGCAAACGTCAGTGGTTTGTGATCCACAAACGCAGTGAACGGCCGAGCCTCCAGCAGGAACCGGAAATGCCGAATGGCCAGAAAGAGGCCGAGGAGCTCCCGATCGAAAGTGCTGTATTTCCGCTCATTAGGCCGCAACTGTCGACTGAAGAAAGCCAGCGGTTGCCATGCCCCTTTCACCCACTGCTCCTGCACCGCGCCCACCGCGTAGTCCGAAGCGTCCGTGGTGATGGCAATCGGAGCCTTAGGTGACGGGTGTGCCAGCATTGTTGCGTTTGCCAGAGCCGTTTTCACATCAACAAACGCAAGTTCCCTCTCTTCAGTCCAGTCCACAGCCTGCTTGATGGCCTTGCCTTTCAGGGCTTCGTACAGTGGCCGCATCACTTGCGCTGCTCGGGGAATAAAGCGATGGTAAAAGTTCACCATGCCTAAAAACTCCTGCAGGGCCCTCACCGTGAGTGGGCGTGTAAAGTTAGTCACTGCCTCCACCTTTGCCGGAAGGGGAACCGCCCCGTCCTTTGTGATGCGGTGACCCAGAAAGTCAATGGTGGTCAACCCGAACTGGCACTTAGCTGGGTTGATGATCAACCCGTGCTGGCTGAGTCGCTCAAATAGAGTCCGGAGGTGAGACCTATGCTCCGCTCTTGACGAACTGGCCACCAGGATGTCATCCAGGTAGACGAACAGGAAAGGCAGGTCCCTCAGCACCGTGTCCATTAGACGCTGGAACGTCTGCGCTGCGTTTTTTAGGCCAAACGGCATCCTCAAGAACTCAAACAGGCCGAACGGAGTGATCAGCGCAGTCTTGGGAATGTCCAGCGGGTGAACGGGCACTTGATGGTAACCTCGTACCAGGTCCACTTTCGAAAACACCACGCTATCTGACAAGTGGGTAGAAAAGTCTTGAATATGTGGAACCGGATAGCGGTCCGGGATTGTTGCCTCGTTGAGCCGGTGATAATCTCCACACGGGCGCCACCCGCCCCCAGGCTTCGGGGCCATGTGCAGGGGTGAAGCCCATGGACTGTCGGAGCGGCGAATGATGCCCAGGCGCTCCATGTTTTCAAACTCTGTCTTGGCGATGGTGAGCTTTGCCGGATCTAGGCGCCGGGCCCGGGCATGTACCAGTGGGCCGGTGGTAGAGATGTGATGCTCCACCCCATGCTTGACCGTGGAGGAGGAGAAGGTGGGCTGCGAGAGGTCTGGGAACTCGGCCAGCAGACGCAGAAACTCATCCGCCGCTGCAAGCATGCTAGTCAACCTGGTAGAGCCCGCTCCACTTAATGTACATGGGTAAGAACAAAAAGTCACAGCATTTATCAGGCGGCGGCCCTTGACGTCCACCAATAGTCCATAAGCGCATAGGAAATCCGCGCCAAGCAGGGGAATGGCAATTTTGGCAGTAACAAAGTCCCAGCTGAAACGCTGCCCCATAAAACACAGCTCCAGGCACCGTGTCCCAAAAGTGTGTATGGGGGTACCGTTCGCGGCTTCCAGAGGGGGGCCCTGCCCATTTGTCAGCATGTCCACCCGCGATGCAGGCACAACGCTCCTCTGCGCCCCCGTGTCGCAGAGAAAGCGCCGCCCGGAAACGTCGTCCCGGATGAACAGCAGCCTGCCTTCCCACCCGACGCTCACGGCAGTCACTGAGCGCCGGCCCTGGCATTTCCCGTCCTGCCGAAACTGCATGGTGGACGGCACCTTGTAGTCCGCGGCCCAAACCTCGCGTGGTAATAGCACAGACCGGTAGATCCCTGCCGTTGGCTCGCTGCTGCTGCTGCTGCTGCTGCTGCGGCGACGATCGTTGTCTCCCCCGGCCACGCCATTGCTTGGGCCGGCCTCAACGTGGCCGTGTAGCTTTGTTGGCCAGCCAGAAAGAACTTATCGGCCTCCTCGGCCAACTCCCGACAATCGGTAATCCTGGTGTTGGCCAAAGCGGCCCGCACCTGCAGCGGGAGCTGCTGCAGAAAAAGTTCAGTAAACAGGAACTCCGGCTCGTGTTTACCCATCAGAGCTAACATTCTGTCCATTAGCTCCGACGGCTTGCTGTCGCCGAGGCCATTCAGAGCAAGGAACCGGCGAGCCCGCTCAGAGTCCGAAAGCCCGAAAATGTTCAACAGCCGGTCTTTCAAGGTATCGTACTTGTCCCTCTCTGGAGGATTTTCAAGAATGCTCACCACTCTGCCTGCTGTCGAACTGCCGAGAGCCGCCACGACATAATAATATCCGCTGTAATGTCTCTGAGGGCGAACTGCGCCTCAGTTTGAGCAAACCACACCGCTGCTTGTGTCTCCCAAAACTACGGCAGTTTCAGCGAAACTGCGTGCGTCGTCATCCTTTCTTCTGGAAACGTCCAGGAGTGTCAGGGTCACCAATGTAGGAGCGTGGAAAGAAACAACGAGGCGAGTATTCCCTTTGGCTGCACCTTGTGGCCGTTTATTTCCATCCATACAAAACATGTTTTCACCTTCACTTCCTGCCACCCTTTAATCCCCCCTGTCACCAGGGTTACGCCCCTTTCCTTAAAGGGGCCCCATGAATTCGGTCTTCCCCTACACTGTGATATTAAGAACATCTTTCGTTTGTTTGTATTGTTTGCTGTGGGATGAAGGCAAAGTATGTCCCGAAGGAAGCATTTTCTCCTCTGTCTCATCAATGGTACAATTCTACTATAGAAATGGTGCTGTTGAAGCTTTTCTGATGTAATATGACCATTAAACTCTGAAGGACTCTTCTTGTCACCGACCTCTTTGACTTGTTTTTTGATTGTACATGACCAATACTAGATAAGCAGAGTTATGTGTCCCATGTCTCCTCTGATTCTGTACGGGCCTTCACACCAGATTCAAGACATTACCCTTTCATGAATAGTGATCACTGCAGTGCACAGGTAGTTAGGTGTCATCTTCTCGTATGTATGGGTTTCATTGGCTTGCATTGGTGGGTTTCATTGGTTTTAATAAATGGTTTCATTGGTTCATTAGTTATTATTAAAAGTGTGACTGGTCACAACAGTGATGTTGGATGGCTTCTAGAAAAACCTTAGTACTTAGGATTTTGATGATAATAATGTTGACTTGGCTGAAGATATTGAGATAGCCGAAGATTTCAAGATTTATTGAGAATTGTGAAGATGCTGTTGAGGATGCTGAGTGTGTTGAGGATGCTGAGGATCCCGGGAATGCTAAAGTGGTCAAGGATAGTTTTGAGGATGCTTAACATGTTGAAGATGCTGAGGATTTTGAGAATTTTAATGCTGAGGATGCAAAGCCTGCTGAGGACGCTCAGGATTTTGAGATTGTTGAGGATGCCAAGGATTTTGAGAATATTGACGATGTGGAAGTTGATGTGGCTGAGGATATTGAAGATGTTGAGGATGTTAAGGATTTTATGATCCTGAGAATCCTGGTTTTGATCATCATCATAGATATGGTTAATAACTTAAGATCCCCCCTGTATGCGTCTCATTTGTTAAAATGTAAACATATCTGTTCTGTGATAAAACAGTGATGGAAGTAAAAAATGCTGTCTGTGTAGATAGGGAAATGCAACGCAAAGATTCTGCAAAACTGCCGACCCAGTGTTTGATTTCAGAGAGCCCCTCCTTCGCTGCCGGCTCAGCTGTGGTACAACTCTGTCCCCTCCGTAGCTTTTATACAGAACGGCAAGGCAGCACAGCCCCATTTGGAACAGGCCGTGTGAAAGGGGCAAGAGAGTACTATTCAGCCTGTAAAGATATTGGTGATGAGGTAGCATCGCCATCGGTGGGGCTATAATTTCAGGGTAATGAAAATGAATCAGGTACTAATAAAATACTCACGCTATGAGTAAGATACACAAAGCAACGGCACAAAGCAATATTGACAACCTGGCTGGGAATGAGTGGAAGTGGGCTGATAAATATATTGCAAGACTAATGAGGGCAATGGGGAACAGGTGGGCAGGTCAGGTAATGGAATGGGGTTACTGCAAGGCAGGAGGGAGTGGCTGGATGTGGGAGTCAGGTGACTGAACCAGGTGGAAATGTCTGAGGGCCTCTGGTGGACAGGTAGAGAAATGGCAATGATGAAGTGGGAATGTGGCTGGAAGGAGGGACAGAGAGGCAGAGTGGTCAACAATAAACACAACTGAGGAAGACATTGTGACGTCAAGACACAATGGACAAGACACAACAGTGCACCAAGTTAACACTCATTCAAATTGTGTGATAATGTAGTGGTTTAACAACATGGCCATGACAAACAGAGGAGTTAACCATTCACTGTCATTATCAACATCAAACAATAGCTTTTTAATCCGTCCACATAATGTGATGTAAACACTTGTGTACACCTAAAGGCAAACAGCTGGAAAGTATTAGTGTAAGTTCACTGGCCTTACCTTATGGTCATTGAGCCAACTAATGTGATCAGATTTACCACAAAGAAACAAAAATCATTGGAATACAATGTTATATGTGTTCTGCGGTGTGTTTGTAAAATGTGTTCGATTTTAAAGTTCTGCACTGAGTCCTCAGCCTTCTGTAAACATGTTGCTTGTACCTGATGAGAGCTTTCTCTCCAAAGTAGTCTCCAACTCCCAATGTCTTGATTTCCTGTGGCTCATTGAAGCCCTCTGTGCTTTGAGTGACTATGACCTACAAATAGAAAACATTAGAATGAGGCAAAGCAACAGCTATTTTACTAATCAGTGTTATATTTCTGTCTGTTGATGTTTTATCATTGGAGTCATGACATTGAGACAATCATTCTTTCATTGTTGGACTTTCTGTAAGTCAGCCAGTGTATGGGAAAAGGATGTGCCGTAGAAATTGAGTCACTCCAATGGCCACTCAAAGAGAGATACTCTGATCAATGTTTACCTTTTTGTGCATTTTCTTAAGAATGTCAAGCAACATAAGCAATCAGTGCGTCTCCATAAGGCCCTGCTGTGTTTAAGCAACAAAGCTACCGAGTTAGGTTTAGGAAAACATGGTTTGGGTGGGAATAACTAAGTGCCGTTACATAATGTGACGACCCACATGAACACTTGTTGTCATTCACCTACCCATGCTTCATCAGTTACTTTACTTCCTGTCTTTGTTTAGTTTCCTGCCTGTTTTATTACGCACCTGTGTTTCATTTGATCATCAGATCTCCCCAGTACTTAAATCCCAGCTGATCACTAAGCAGGTGCCAGATTGTCTCAGTCATTCCTGTAGACGAGTTCTTCTGTGTCATTTACGATTCCTGTTGTTCCTGAAACCTGCTTTTGTAATCCTGTTTATAGTCAGTAGTCTTGTTAGGCGCTTTGTTTGTTTGACCATTTATGACGCGTGTTAATTCCGCTGATTACCTGTTTTGTTTGTAACTTATTATATTGTCAGGCTTTTTGTTTTGGAACTATTATTATGCATGTTCATTTCGCTTCATGCCTGTCCTGCCTTGTTTTGAACTGAGCCTCAGAAAATACTTTGATTTTTGCAACTTCATTCTCTGGTCTGTTCTCTGCACTTGAGTCGTACTCTAATCATCACAGTACAATCTGGCCATGACAGACTCAGCAAGATCAGACCGGCTCAGAGCTGCTATTTCAAACCAGGGCCAACGATTTCACCAGCATGAACAACTGCTGGCTTCACTTGCTACCTCCATGCAGCAGCTGCAGGCTCATCAGGGGACTTTCTAGTCATCTATGGAGAACATGGTGGGTTCACTCTCCAACCAGTTGCAGATGGTGGATGAGGCAGCATCTGCCTCTTCTGCCATCGCTCCTGAAGCGGCCAACTCTCTGGCTCAGCCTTCACGAGAGGAGGTGCTATCTGAGCCTCTTCTTCCCGGTCACGAGCCTAGAGGGATCCAGATTGAGAAATACGACGGAAACCCAGCCACCTGCCTCTCATTCCTGGTAAATTGCTCGTTGTTATTTGAACTCAATCCTTCTTCGTACGCTACTGAGCGAGCAAGAGTAGTTTTGTAATAATAGTTTTGGCTGTAACTAATGACATTGCTCAAGTCCACGGGAACACAAGTACAAAGCAGAACACAGATTGAGAAGGCCTAGCGTGTTATACTATCCACACCAGACTGCAACCTTCTTTGAACAGGCTCCAAACTAATATTTGCTTTCAATGAAGAAAATATTAAGGCTTTAAGATGGCATGTTTGACAAGAATGTGCTGACGTCTCACCTCTCCTTTTGCAATAATAAAGAAAGTATTCCCTTCTTCACCCTCTCGGATAATATACTCCCCTTTTTCGAAATAGTCCTGAAAAGACAGAATGTCAGTCATTTTCTTATCGACTTAGATACAATCTGAAACTAATTAGTTAGAAACGGATACTATATGGAACTGCATGTAATGCATAACGTATAGCTGCCAGAAATGTGGTGGAATGGGAAGTACTCACCACTTCAAGACAATCAACAACCTTGGCTAGTTTCTCCTCAGGTAGTCCTCGGAGCAGAGACACACTTACAGAGAAACAAATATTCACATTTATTATAAGTGATAAGAGATTGATTATATACAGTGAAACCGCAATACAATAGTAATTTGTTAAATTTAATAAACTGACTTGAAAATTTAGGACATCCGTATAATGCTTATATTATAATAATAATTATTATTGCCTAGTATTTGTGATTTTTTTTTGATGATGTAATAATACAAACGGTTAGATTTATTACACGTAAGATCTGACATGATTTAGTAGTTGATACAGTTGGTTTTTGTTTGAAACAATGCACTGAATGTATACTGTTTATTCTGTGTGTTTTTACTTTCATATGTTTGCATGTATGTTGTCTGAAACACTGTAATGCTGCTGTCTTGGCCAGGGCTTGTAATCTCAGTGGGACGTATCTGGTTAAATAAAGGTTTAATACATTTTTTAAATGTTAATAAATATAACTCAATAACTGTGATCATGTAATTAAGACATTTTAGTTTATTTTTCTTACAGTGTTTTTCAAATCCACATATAATCGAGTATCTGTTTGCACATGTCCACTATGTTCATGTTGTCAAATGTAGGCTTTGTGTATAACCAGCTGGTATTGGCTTGGTTGTCCTCAGGGATAAACATGCACTACAGTTTTTAATGCAAAGACAATTTGACGGCACCCTGTGTTGTTCTGTCTGTGTTGCTTTTACCAAAACCTGACCATATCTGTCATAAGACCTATTTCACGCAAATAGTTCATGCAATACTGCTGACTGTATAGAGTTCTGCACAGGTTGCGACCTGTAACTACATCTTTCAGACCCAAAACGACTGAACACGACATATACAGCCCCATTTGAAACCTAAACCCCATCTGAAAGCCAAAGCTATTATTGTTCTTTGTTACATTACTAAGTGGTTATCACTCCAGTAAAATTTGCCTATAATGCCTATCCAAGGCATACCCAAAGTAAATTGAAAGCTGTTCTTGAACCATTTGGAGTACATGCATGGTTTTGGTCTCTTTTGAAAGGTAACGCTCTGAAGTTTGTTTCCCAACAGTCAGAATCACTGTAAGTGCTACTGGCATTGAGTAATAGAAGTTTGAACACACTGAAGGAGAAGGTTTTTATTTCCGCCTGAATATTTCTTTGCAAACAGATGCCTGCAGATGACTAGCTGGACTTATTAGATGGGAATCACAATGGGACCACAGCATGAAGCCTTACCTAGTCCAGGTTCAAATCTGATAACAATACCACAGAAAGTTAATATTTTACACATGTTTTTCTAAGGGTATGTCTAGGCGTTTTCCAAAAAAGGCCATCTGGAGACGCTTGGTAACCATGGTCACATACCTAGGCTAAAAAGGCCTAACCCACTCCTGATCTGAATCTACATCACATGATTGCCTATGTGAAAATAAAGAAGTAACAGTTTGTCATTTACAAAACTAGACAAAACTTTTCCATCTTTTCTGCATTTTCACATGTCAGCAGTTCACACAATGAAACACAGAGGGGGGAAGGCACACACACACACCTCCTTATGTGGGTGTATATATATATATATATATATATATATATATATCTACTCTATATAAACATCGAACAAAAAGTTCGGAAATTAGTGTTTGGTCGATTATTTCTCTGTTGTAACAAAGCTTCTTGGCAATAAATTGTATACCGTTGGAAAGCCTGTTCATTTACCTTTCAAACGGTGCCCCATTTGTAAGGATCATGCATTTCTGGGATGAGCAGCACAGCTGAGTATGTGGGTTGCGCCCATGAAATATTTGCCAAATCTTCTCTGCCTGAACATGTGGAGGAACGTTATGATCAGCGATGAGTCCAGATTCTGGAAGTTGGATCGTAGGGTCAAAGTGTGGAGAAGACGGGGAGAACGCTATGCTGATTGCTGCACCGATAGAGTAACACCTTTTGGTGGAGGCAGTGTGATGGTGTGGGGCGGCATCTCCATCACTGGAAAAACGAGGCTTGTCTTCATTGGAGGCAATCTCAATGCAGAGAGATATCGAGATGAGATTCTGCAACCGGTGGCAATCCCATTTCTCCACAGTCTGGGACCGAACTCCATCCTCCAAGATGACAACGCTCGCCCCCACAGAGCGGTTTATCAGAGACTACCTCCAGAATTTGGGAGTAGAGGATGGAATGGCCTGCCAGCAGTCCTGACCTCAACCCAATTGAACACTTGTGGGATCAGCTTGTTGGGCGTACTGTTCGTGCTAGAGTGACCAACACAACCACGTTGGCTGACTTGCGACAAATCCTGCTTGAGGAGTGGAATGCCATCCCACAGCAGTGTGTGAGCAGGCTGGTGACCAGCATGAGGAGGAGGTGCCAGGCTGTTGTGGCTGTGTATGGTTCTTCCACACGCTACTGAGGCTCCTGACTGTTTGTTAAATGAATAAATTGTAAAATTGCCGATATGTCTAGTTTCTTCCTTGTTACTGATAGACTTCAATCATCCAATCCACCAAACAACACCAAACAAGAGTAACAGCAGAATAAGCTGTTTGGCATTGGCAGAGAACATTTGGCAAATATTTCATGGGCGCAACCCACATACTCAGCTGTGCTGCTCATCCTACAAATGCATGTTCCTTACAAATGGGGCACCGTTTGAAAGGTGAATAAACAGGCTTTCCAACGGTATAACATGTATTGCCAAGAAGCATTCTTACAACAGAGAAATAATCTACCAAAAACTAATTTCCGAACTTTTTGTTCGATGTTTATATATATATATACCTCCCCCAGATCAGCAGTAACACCTAAAGACACACACACACACACACACACACACACACATACACACACACACACACACACACACACACACACACACACACACACACACACAGTGAAACAAAGGGGACGCAAGCAGCAGAGTCTTGCTGTTACGCCGTGACTTCCGTGTTCTGGCTCTAATTCTACCCCTGAAGCTGTATATCGTCTTTTTCGAAATTTCATTGGCTATACGAAGCGTCAGTCATCAGAACGATCGGTTGCAATTGGCTCGAGCTTTACACGAAATAATAGGGGCAGACACTGTCCTTCAACGCAGACTCTCGTTGGCTATTGTAGGCTGTGGACAGGACATGGAAGCTCCTAATGAGTCAAGTGAGGTGTCAATCGAAAGGTCAGAGTGCAGCCGCCATTTTGAGACACAGAGAGCGTCTCTGTTTACATGCGAACTGGAGTTACTACAGAAAATACATAAATAATTAGGCATATCTGCCGGCTAATTTGAAATGATGCAACAGCAGTCCGTGGGTATTTATGGATGTAATAATGTGTTTTGGACTAAATATTTTACTGGATTGCATCGTCTGGACCTTTGCCAATGTAACAAGACTGTTTTTGTTGGAATATTATCGATGGGTGGATTACCATGAGGCTTCATTGGTGAGTTGCCTCGATTTTGTAACTGCTTGTTTGTTGGTTGGTGGTCTGACAGAGGCGTTGATTGTACCTGCTGTTGTGATTGTATCTTGAAACGGTTTGCATAAATCGAATCACAAGAATCTTAGCTTTCCAATGATATGTCGCATCAATACCTACCTATACATAGCAGTTGTGTACATGACACAGATGTACACTTAACACTCCAAAAGCCTGTGGGCGGGCCATCGGAGTGTTAACAGGTTATTGCCAGGCTAATGCTGTTAGTAGAGACATCCTGTCAGTTGGGTTTGTACCTGCGCAGAAAGCTGAAGTACTCCTCATGTCTGGCTTGTGTGGTCCGCATCATGATGGTCTGGAAAGTCTTGCGGTCCAGTGCCCAGATATGAGACTGGGACACAGCTGGATTGGAATGGAATCATTAAAAACTCATTCAACCGATATCTTTATCCTCACAGTGGAGGATAGTTAAGGGTCCTTCTACATGAATTGGCTCATTTTATGGTACAGTACATAAAAGACCTATACACAGGAACGGACTGGGACAGAAATTCAGTCGCGGACTTTGAGTTTGATAGGCCAAAATCTTTTGGCAGTAATACTAACACTGATACAGTTTTTGTGGTGTAAGGCGAATCTGATGATGCTGTCGAACTTCAAGGCACTTTAGGATGTCTTGCTGACAACTGCCTACTCAGTTAGCATGTGTAGCAGAGTTAATGATTCCATTGCCATCACTAGCCATTATTTGCAATTAATTCTGTGAATTTAATTTATTAAGTCCATATCATTTTAATTTGATGTCATTTTATTATTTTATTTTTGTATATTATTCATGGTAGCTGATCTGTAACAAGCTCTGTTGAAATATTTTAATTTGTTAATTTCAAAAATATAGATAATATTTATTTAATAACTCCCTCTGTGAATAACCGTCTGCTCATGTACCATCCAGCCAGTGGCTGTCTGATACTGTATATGATATGGATATGGCTGTCACACAACGTGATACACATATAAGCACAAGGGAGTGAATGCAAGAATGTAATCCCAAAGGTGAGACATATTAAGAACCATAACTGGTTTAGTCCCTTACATTTGACAGTGGCTGTTCTCTTACAGTTGTAGAGAATGGCCAGTTCCCCAAACGCTGTGCCAGGACGCATCTCCCCCAGCAGCTTCCCATTCTGAATGACCTCCAGCAAGCCATCTGCAGTGAGGAAAACATAGCATACAGTTCAAACTCATTCCCGAATCTGACCAATGATGTAATGTTTAGCCGCATGTCATTGTTTCACTGCTGGCTGTCGTGGTGGTGTCCAGCAAACAATGTGGGCTTCGTGGACAACTGGGACACTTTCTGGGGAAAACCTGGTCTGCTTAGGAGGGACGGCATTCATCCCACTTTGGATGGAGCAGATCTCATTTCTGCAAATCTGACCCAGTTTCTGTATGGACCTGGTCCATGACAACCCAGAGTTCAGACCAGGAAGCAGAGTTGCAGTCTTACACACTTCTCTGAGCTTCCATTAGAGCAGTTACTCACCCAAAACCATAGAGACTGTGTCTGCCCCACGGCCACTTCAATTAATTAAATCAAAAGTAAACAGTCGAGGAGTTAAACTAAATAACCTAATCCAAGTTAAAACTAAAGCAACAGTGCAACAAAATAGGATAATTAAATGTGGACTCTTAAATATCAGATCTTTGTCATCTAAAGCTGTATTAGTAAATGAGTTAATGTCAGATAATCATATTGATTTATCTTGTCTTACTGAAACCTGGCTGTGTAATGAAGAATATGTCAGCCTAAATGAATCAACTCGTCATACTCCTGAGGTAGGTTGAACTTCCTGAGCCAGCTCAGGAAGTTCAACCTACCTCAGGCGCTGCTGATTCTGTTCTACTCAGCCATCATCCAGTCTGTTCTCTGCTCCTCTATCACTGTGTGGTTTGGATCAGCCACCAAACAGGACAGAAACAGACTAAAAAGGATTGTCAGGTCTGCAGAGAGCATCATTGGTTCCAGCCTGCCCTCCATCCTGGACTTGTTCACCTCCAGAGTCAGGAAACGAGCAGGAAAGATCTCTGCAGACCCCTCACACCCTGGACACAAGCTGTTCAACTCCTCCCCTCTGGTAGGCGCTACAGAGCTCTGTACGCCAAAACCACCAGACACAGGAACAGCTTCTTTCCACTGGCCGTCACTCTGATGAACAATGAATCAGTCATACTGCATATTACCTCTGTTTGCACTATTACCTTAATTCCATTGACACTGTTGTTGTTTTATTGAGATGTTCCCTGTGTCTTGCACTTTATTTCCATCTTTGTCTGTTCCTCCCCTGTGGTTGTCTGCCCCGCCCTTAATTGAAATCTGCTGTGTCTAATCACATGCACCTTCCCTGTGTATTTAAACCCTGTGTGTCCCTTGGCTCAGTGTTTGTTCGTCTGTGGTGAAACCTGGTCCGTCTGTTCGTCTGTCTGACATTACTTTCTGGTACGTTTCGTGTCCGCTCCCCTCTGTCGTGTTCCCTGTTTCTTTGGATGTTTTATTTTCATGGACTTTTGATTGACACGTTTTTGTGTGGAATACTTTTTTGTCACCATTAAACCCATATTTATCCAACCCTCCGTTTCCCGTGTCTCCCTGCATTTGTGTCCAGCCCTTTATTTTCTGCAAAAACTCTACAGTTGTTGCATTGTTGTATAGGGTTATGTTCATATATACAGTATATACACACTTTTTAAATATATTTATATTGTACTTGTTAAATGTTTATGCTTACATTTTTCCTCTTTATTGTAAATTCTGTGTATGTAAGTAGAGAGCAACGCAAAACCAGAGTCAAATTCCTTGTAAGCATGGCCAATAAAGCTGATTCTGATATGATTGAAAAAAACATACATTTACAATTTTTATTTAAAAGAGATCCCGAAACTGTACTTTACAACTAATTTAACATACAGGTAAAATAATTCTAGTATTCTTAAAATAATACTAAACCAGATTTTTGGTACGACTCATCTTAATGGGAAAATAACATTTGTAAATGATGAACTGAAGACTTCTGTAAATCACCTAATGAGATGAATTTTCCTAAAATTTTCTCAAAACAAACTGTATCGCAAACTTTACAAAATCCCTCAATATCCCCCAGATACCTCAGCCTTTTCAACTGTAAATATGACAGTGGAGTAACCCATCAGAGCGACACATTTTCTGCGGAGCTTACCTGCCAGTACATAGAGGTAGTTTCCAGGTTCCCCCTCCTGGATGACCAGCTGTCCCTCCGTGTAAACCTTCTCATACATACAGTCCACCATCTCCCTCGTGTGCTGTGGCTCCAGCTTCTTCAGAAAGTCATTGTTCATGATAGCATTGTTGATGAGCTTCTTGGTCCTGGGATTCAGGAAGAAACAGAAACAAACATTACCAAAGTTTACCAAACATTACCAAAAAGAAAGTTGAAATTATGAGATAGCATGTTGTGAAGTATTATCACCGTGGCTGGACATTGATTACTTGTCCTAACAGTCACTTGGTAACAACAATATGGTTAATTAGTTATTACCTCTTTTTTAAAAACAGGTGGACAGGAGAGGGAACAGCCCGTAAAGTGGTTTTCCAACAAGTGATTGAGTTGAAAAAGATCGACAAATAATCCCAAAATGTCCACGGAGAGAAAAATTGATGCAGAGGGAAGAAGATGTAATTTAAAATGGGAAAGCGAATACATGTTTGTGCTTCAAGGAGAAAAACGGGTCTGTCTTCTGTGTTATGATGCGTGTCGGTGATGAAGGATACAATTCACGTCGGCATTTTGACACCAAACACGGAGCTAAATTTAGCCTCCAAGAAAAACATCAAATTGTCCAAGAATTAAAAGGCAGAGTGCAATCACAGCAGAATATATTTACAGAAGCTACAGCCCAGTGCTGCTAAAGGTGTGTGAGCAGGTGAGCTCCGACCAGATACAGACTTTTACAAATGTCAGTTTGTGAAGAAACACCATCGCAGACCGAGTTCAGGAACTAGCAGCAATCTAACAACACAGCTAGCTAAGAGACGAGATACATCATCTATCAGTGTTTGTAAGAGGCTCAAGGCAGACCTGACCTCAGTGAGGAGCTCTTGGATGTAGCTGCCATGCACGGGACGACGGCAGGGACATTAGTGATGCAGAGAGGTGACACAAATAGCTTTGAACAAAGTTAATGTAATAACTTGTGTTTGATATTTGTATTTGTTATTTTCGTTAAAAGTTTGATCTTTGATAGAGTAATGTGGGTTTCTTAACCCTAAATTAAAATGATTTATGTTATAATAACAGAAATGTGCTTAAATATCATTTTACATTTATATAACTGCATGTACAATATTTTTACACTTGAATAAACAATAATCAAAAGCAGAGATTTTTAACAATATGTTAGGAGTAGTTACAGTTATACAGTCTTACAGTTACAACCGGCCCTTTGAGGGAAACCATGATGCTGATGTGGCCCAGAGTGAAAATGAGTTTGACACCCTGGCTTAGATGGTTGTTTTTTAATTTATTTTTCAAAAAAAAACTTAAATTGGATGCTACATTTTTTATTATTTTCAATAACAAATATAATCTTATCAGCGCTGCACGAACGCCGTTATGCTTTTACCAGACATTGTTACTAGACAAATATAATCTGGCAAATGTGGGTCCTGGGTCCAAGCCACTGCATTAATGTCTGCAATTTCAATTTATTCAGCAGATTTCCCTGAGCAGAGTGTGCATCCCTGATTACCACATCACACAGTGAATTTACTGAAAAGGAGAGTGCTGAATGGATCTGAGAGTAGTGGGCAAGAGAGGCAGCGTAGGTTGAAGCCCATAATGACTCGGATCCTGCATTTAGATTCTGTGGCCTTTTGTTTCCCTCCATGTCGCTTGTCCTGCCATGCTAATGTAGCCTTTCACATGTGGGGGGTGTTACAAAAGCTTGCCAGAGCTTCCACGTCCTCCTACCAATAATGTTCTGTTTGGGTTGATCACAATTGATCAAACTATTTCAATGAAAACATTTTTTGAACAACCAAAGAACCTGTTGACGTAATACATCATTTTCTAGTTGTATCATAAGTGATGGTACATTTAGTTTTACTTTGTTCATTCAGTCTGTTATTATGTTGAATGAACTAAAATATGTATTATCATCATTATCAATTTTATAAAAGTTATCATTTTACTTTGTTAAAGTCATCTATAGTGGTTATTTGCATAAAACCACCCATTTCAAATGATTAGGAAATTAAAGATTGTATTTCTATTGTTAAAATCTTGTCATTAGTAGTTTTAATGACGTAAAGTGTTCGAAAGTTAATCAGCACGTAATTCATCTTTAATATCTGTTTTATATTGCTGCGGAAACATCTTCTTCTACATGATAACATTATTTTTGACTGAATGGAGGATTTGTTGTTCACAATGTAGTATTATCAGCGATCGTTTGATTACATAGATTGCATTGCATGCACACCATGATGGTTACACTGTCGAATTCATCTGCCGTTCACATGACCCCCTGGTCAATTTCACACACGGAACCAACCGGCGCACACACGTGCCATGTGACTCGCACGAGAGAAGATTTCATCGCTCACACAAACAACATGTCTGACGAGACTTGTGCTTACATGGCAGCAATGCAGGAATCAGGACACCATAGATATCGTGGCTTCTTCAATTCTGGCAGTTATGAATCCGAGACATTATATAAACGCGGTTTTGTCAGAAAAGGTTAATACCGACCTCCCTATTTGTGTGGAATTGCCCTTTCACTCACTGTGAGTCTTTGTGGATGGACTTTCCAATTGAGATGTGGGCTGCTCTGAACCCTCCACAGAAGTTCTCCGAAGTGGGTTCAGCAGACACGCCGTCTTTTGCTTTGAGCCTGCGGTGGACCTCCACAGCCACCCTGTGGAAGCGGCTGGGGCCCTGGTTGATGACACTGAAGCGGCGGTGGTCGTGGTGGCGCAGGGCCGGCGGAGAGCGGCCCAGGCTGTTGTTGTAGCCGATGGCATCCTGGAGCTTGTCGATCTGGGAGATCTTGGCCTCCAGTTCGACGCGGAGATGCTGTAACTGGAGCTCCTGGGTTCGAAACTCCAGGTCCCGACATGCCAGCTCCGCCTCCAGTTGGGTAATCCGCAACCTGAAGATAAGTATTGGTTCAATCACTGAATACACATAAAGGCAGCCTCAAAAAGCCAGGCTACTATACACCAACACATTGTTCACTACAAGACACAATGCAGCTATACATCTAGCGAGAAATGAATACCTTTACCATTCACATGTAGGACTAATCCATAAAGGATGGGGCAAGTTTAGATGGAAATATGAACCTCAAAACCTGTAAAAAACTATTTTATTGTAGTGTTATTTCTATAACAATACACATGGTGAAATATAGTAGAAGTCACACAAGCATTGCTATGGAAGCCCTTTTAAATGAAGTTTGACCAATCATTGCACCCTGCACCCTGTGCTGTCCTCTACTGTCAACCACTGAGCCCTCGGGCAACACTATTCCTTAGAACTAACCTAACGTCCTATTAAACTGCCTTTGACTCACACTCTCTGCAAAGAGCAGTTACTAGGCAGCTCGACCTGGCCTTCCACCCTCATTGTTTTGTATCTGCTGGTTCTTACCAAGAGCCAACATCGGTGTTGTTTAACCGCGACATTTCCTCCCCATAACTTAGTATGGTAGCTTTTTAAAATCATGGCAGATCAGAAAAAGCTTGGATGAGTCTTTCTGTAACAATAATGAAAAAGGTTTTGGAAGACACTGACAAACATTTGCTATTAAGTTTGGAGGAAGTCTTGGTTATAAAGGAAGCATGTGTTTGAACTGCATGCATACGGTATTTTACCAGTTTGTATTCAGAAACTGAATTTGGTTTCCACAACACCCTCCACATTATTAAAGTTTGAAACCCATAAGCGATGTATGGATCCAACCATGCTTCTTGAAATGATTCACCTTGATGATTGATTCATTGAAAGTATGCTTTCACATTTCAGCAACAGAGGTTAAGAATGAACAACATGACAATCTGGATTCTTCATACTTCATTCTCTTCATTGTGAAAATTGAATTGGTACTAGCCCCCACAAACTGTGCTATAGGGACTTGTCCAATTGTGTTGAACTTTGAAACTTATACAGCTGAGCACACACACACACACAAACACACACACACTTACAGTAAGTAAGTAAAATAAACTGTTTTTAAGAATTCCCGGGTCATCCTGTACTTATCTTAGAATAGTGTTTTTCATAACGGAGCACATATAAGCATGAGGTACCTGAGGACATCTGTGTCCAAGCCAGGGCGGTCCCTGTGGATGGAGGCCAGGCAGCTGTTCTCCTCAGCCTGTGGGGCTTTTATCGAACCGTTGCCCATGGCCAGGCATTGGCTGGCCACCATAGGAATGGCTCTCAATCTCACCGCGATGGCTGTCTGAGAGCTAGCTCTGCAAGCGGGCAAGGTGCTCTTTCTTCTTTAACGCCTGCTTTAAATGCTTAAGTGTTCTACAGAAAAGAAAAGAAACCCACTGATCAATGACTATTCTGACTGACAATGTGTGTTAGTGAATCAACTATGATTCTTAACATGAAATGAAAACTCAGATAACTCAGATATGGTGTATAAAGTTGACAGAATCCTGCCTTAGATCATCCTTCACAGATACTTACTCAGTGCTCATGGGCAAACAAACATTATTCATCCACATGTTAAACACCTCTCACTAGACTATCTGCCAATTGTCCTTAAGCAAGTCTTACGATCAGGTTTTTGTACCATGCACCCTTTAGATTCTCCCATTTTCTACAGAGTCTACTTATCAAGAAATAGAACAATTTCCATTATTACTTACAGAGTGGCTGAGGAATCTGTTGAAAATGATAATCCCGATGCTGTGAAACACTGACTATGTGATCACTGTTTCATGTTCCAGAATTCAGTTGCGTCTCATTTGGTTGCCATCCACAAGCACAATGAAGCTTATTTATGCTGGGAGGCTGGAGGCTCTTTTACCATTTCCAACTGTGTCACCAAGCCCAAGAAGTGGAAGTATCTGGCAACCCCTGGTGGCCTTGCAGTGTTTGACATGCTGAGAGAGGGAGTGTATATACAGTATATATCATTTTTTTCATGATGCGTTTTGTTACGAGCTGCAACAGCGACTCTGATATTGTTGCACCATGTCAGTCTATCTGTGGACAGATTTAATGAATGCGATTGCAGCTGCAAGGATGCAGTCACTAAACTTTACAGGTGTGCAGTTGAAATCGATATGTAGGTTGAGATGGAAGATGGGTGTGGTTGGAGCAATGGCGCCGGTAGTAAAGGGGTTAGGAATTGAGGAAGAGGCCATTGCCTCCCCAACTTGACGCCCTTGGACCAATTTGGCATTGGAGCTGGTGTCAACCCTTTTAAATGCGCCCTTTCCTGTATTTGTTTCTCAGTATCTAACACTACCTGGTGAACACAAACCCAGTCTGTTAAGTCTGGCTGGAGCACTACATGATGTATAGGTCGGACAGCTTCATATAATAAGTGTACGGCGCACAACTCTGAGTGTAAATTAGAATCATGATCACCCATGATGGAAAGAATTGACTTAGTGACTGAAGTACTCACAGCTTCAGAAGTAATAAGCATGATGTTAACTGCAGCAGACAGCCAGCACAAAACATGTTCAACCTGCCACTGTATCTCTGTTTAACTCATTCATTTTGAAAGAAAAATATGTACAGTACACATGCTTTTGCTACCTCCACCACCCAGATCAATATGAGTTGTATAACAAATGAATCATTCATGATAAGGTAAAACAGTTTTGATACTGTAACAAATGTGGATGCATGACACCTGAGTGCTATTAAACCATACTGGATTGCTGAATTCACAAACAAACTATAAATCTTTAATTGAGGCAAAAACTTAAAAAATAATGGACAAACAATTTAGAAGCTACTGTTGTCGGTTGTTGTTTAGTCAGTTTCCTGTTTTATTTTAAAGTTCACTCCACATGTGGTATGTTTGGTTTTACTTGTTGTTGTGAGTTTCTCTACCATTGGCAGTGTCTGCTCTGCTCGGATCACTTTCACCTGTCCCTCGTTAGTCCTCCCTTTGTCCAGTCTTTCTTAAATTGTTCCCCATGAGGAGAGAGCGTAAGTGCCCGGATGCAGCTCCGCCTTTTTTGTGAGGACGCTGCGAGTGATTCAAGTTGAACATTTCTGAACTTTTCGGAAAAGCGCTGGTGACGTCTGTAGTAAATGGAGGAGAAGCTTGTTTTGGTTGCGTCTGTCTGTCATTATGTTTATATGTCAGACACTCATGACAAAGACTGATGAATCCCATTTGTGGGAGCAGATTAACAGGGTGGATACTGAATGTTGCTGGCAAGTGGGGGGCTTTTATCGCCGTATAAGATTTTATAACGCATCATCGTCCTTGCTCTGACTGTCAGATTGAGCAGTGAAAAGGTTTGTCTTTTTTTGCTGAAAGGAGTTTTTGTTTGCCTGTTTCTGCCAGATACATACCTGCCGGCCTGCTTGAATCGGTACGTTTTTTATGTTATTACATTATCATCATTGAATCTGCCAGTCTCTGCATTGCAGTGGCGGGCCGTGCATTTTATACCTGGGCCTTCAGTGCTGTCCTACTACAGTTGAACCTCCTCCTAATAACCTCATTATGACGCCACAGCTACGGTTACTATTTGTTTCTAGGGGTGTAACAATACACGTATTCGTATTAAACCTTTCGGTGCGAGGCTTACGAACCGATCAAACCGCCGACCCTCTGATTGAAGGACGACCCTGCTCTCCACTTACCCACAGCCGCCCACAGGAAGAAAAGAAGAGAGAAGTTTTGAGTAATCCAGTGAAGATGAAGAAAATCAAAGAAAGAAAGACAAGAAAAAGAAGAGGAAGATGTAAAGAAAAGAGAAGAAAGGAGACAAAGAGAGAAGAAAGGAGAAGAAGCACAAGAGAAGGAGATCAAGTTCAAGCTCGGTTGAGAAAAAATACAGGTCACATTCCCGAGATGAATCTTTAGCAGGTACCAAATATCGTTCCCATCATCATTCAGGCTATGGCCTACAGCTCCCCGCTGGCAGACATCACCAGTCCTCCGCTCCATCCAATCACTCAGGGCGCCGTGGGAGGAGCCGCTCCCAGTCGCCACACAGAAACAACAGGGAAAGTCACTTCAACTCTTCTTTCTCACACAAAGCCGACAAGAAGGTTGAGCCCAGAGCTTCCAGCCAACAAGGAGAGAGCTACCAGAGACAGAGACACCCTGTGTCCAAGAAGCTCTCTTCAGATGAGCTGGAGCGCAAGAGGTGGGAGATGATGGACCAGGCCAAGCAGAGGGAAGAGGACAGGGAGAAGAATGTGAAGAGATACAAGAGGCAAGATGAGCAGGAAAAGCAGCAAAAACTAAATGTCAAACATGACCGCTATGCCGGCTTCATTCATAACATGAAGCTGGACAGTGCTGCAAGCTCTACTGTAGAGGACAGAGTGAAGACGGTAGCCTCCACACCTTCATGAAGAGATGAAGACACAACACATGTATATTACAGATGATCTAAATGAAAAGGCTTTGCAATATGCCACCCATTCCTTTATCTGTCTCTTAATGTATAGAAGCAGATGTGCATGTATTAATGCATTGAGGATGGATAGTGTGGTGGGAGTCTGTCATGAGTTCAAACACGGAATTACAGGCTCCATGCCTACCAGTTGCTTTTATTTTGAAAAGTATTTTCCACAATGGTAACATCATTTTTATTTCAGACTATCGTGGCTGATCTGTTTTAGTTACTTTCTTCAAAGCCAATAACCCTTTAATGTACATGTAATCAGAACGTTGTACAGTATATTGTTGTAGATTTTACAGTAGAATAGGACCTGCTTTTAAGGTTTTTGTAATATATGTTTGTTACTCCTGTGAGTGGCAAATTAAATACAAATAAATAAATAAGAAAATAGATACAACAACAAAAACGTATTCCATTGAAAAAAGGGTTCTTTATTCTGAGTCAGTGACAAATTGCTTAAAAAGTGGACTTGTACTGAACAGTGAATCTGTTTGGCAATTAGTGACGACAGCTGCCATTGTTTGGATAAAAATAATAAAAAGTACAAATAAATTCTTTTGGAAAACAAAAACAATATCATTACCTTATAAACATTGAGTTTTGACACTAAACTAACAGCAGCTCAGCATGTGGACTGAAGTGAATACCTCAACTGTGGTTGGGAGTCACATTGAATGTTGGAACACAAACTTATACATCTCAGTTCAATGTTGTGATAGCACAGGAATCTGCACGAAGGTCACTCAGCTGGCAGATTTCTTTCGAATGAAAAGGTAAAATGCACAGTACGTTTAATGTTGCATTACTAATATAGGAAACAAGATGAAAAAACAATAGCATGCAAATTCTACATAATGCCCTCTCAACCATTCTGAGATATTATTCAAATCTGACAAGCACAGAATTTCAAACTGACACAAATTATACATCAAGATTACTACTTTGATCAAAATAAATCAGGCCAACTTCTTCTACTTAATTCTACTTTACGTTCCAAATTCAACACAGTGTGACCTCAATAAAAGACTGGTGCTGTAGATACAAATACAGGCCATGGTAAGTACAATAATGCACTCTGAGGTGTTCCAATATACAAAAGTAATGGCCGCCTAGCCAGGCCCCTGAAACACTGGCCACACTTCTGATTGGTTCAGTGATTCACACAGGTCTGGTGCTTTGCCCTGGTCAGGCCCTGATGAGACAGAGTGCATTTTAGCAGCCTGGGGCGGCTTGTTTGATCCTTTCAATGAGAGTGAAGCACTTTGCAAACACTTTTTGCATTGCTGAGCACCTCACGTTTTTACAGGAGCGCCCTGAATGCCTTAAACTGAAAAATTCAACTCAGAATGGAAAAGCACCAAACATCACGGGTTGTTTTTCTCATAGTGGTGACTCTTCCTGAATACCTGGAGCTATATGACTTTACCAACAGTAGTTACTGTGATCTGAACAGAAAACACCAGGCCACAAACTAGCAGGGGGAAACGGTTCTGTTGTTGTGCTCGGGGTCACGGCGGGATGGTGGACAGCGCTCCCGCTGTGTCTTACGAAACAAGCTGTTGTTGCTCATTGAAAAAACTACCGCTTTTGTCCACAGGGGCCACCCCAATCAACAACCAAATGAAAGTTCTCTTCAGTGACTGTAATAGAAATCAGCTAACATAAGCCTGATATCAGACTGAAATAATGAATTGAAACAAAAAGCAGTCTGATCACCAGACTAATGGCCTCCACCTCATCTAGTGCATTATGGCATACCTGAAGAACTCATCAAGGGAAGTAAAGAAAATACTTCATACAGACATAACATGTCTGTCACACCAACAAAATGTAGCCGAGGTTGGATACAAAACCCAGAAGTATATGTGTACTTAATGAGTCAAATCATGCCGTAGTTATCATTCAGCGCTGCTAGAAACATTTTCCTTTTTGCAACATGTTGCAAATGGTTAATTAAAACATACATTATTACATACTTGTATTCCGTAACCCAAATTCATGCACAAATGCTTTGTTTGCAGTGTATTACATAAAGAGCACACTGTTACAGCTCCATAGGCTATATGACATAGAAAACCAAGTAAATAAAGCAAATGAACAACTTGCTCTCTGTATACAAAGAACACGGTGTTAGTTCCATGTTTGTGCAAAATAGAAAGGTGGAGTTTAAAACAGAGACCCCACAGAAAGAAACTTCCAGCATAAAATGTTAAAGATACGGTCCCTAATTATGTTACAGTTCCCAACAACAAGCCAGACTTTCCTCTCCATGATGTTTAAAGATGAGGACCAAGAAGAAGAAGAGGGCTGAACAATCAGGCAGTATATCTTTGAAATAAATGAGTTGGTAAATGCTACATTGCCTGACATGACAGTTGCTATTGAAATGATATCTTAGTGATAACAACACGATAACGATGTAAATGTTTTAATGAAGTTAGATGCTATTGATTGTAGATTGTGGTTAAGATGCCCTTGTGTGTCGGCTGAGAGAGCAAGTTAAGAACACTACACGTAAACAGACAAAATGCAATCAGACTATCCAACTCCAAAGACAACACACATTCAATTCAATAAAACACAAGCTAATGGACAGAATTATATGTTTTATCTTTGCTTGCATTTTGTCTTTCTTCTCATGGTTTGTGAAGCTGCAGTACTTTAAGCTCCCTGTGCGTTTTCTATTGAAAGGTTTCTTTTTCAAAGTGAAAATGATTCAATAATTACATTAATAAAGCATTTTATTTTAGGCTAATTCCTTTTAAATAAGATTTAAAAATGAACAATACTCCCCCCCCCCCCTCCCCCCCATTCACTAAATAGCTTTTGAAATGATGACACTGCGTTACATGTCTTTCAATTTCAAACTCCCGAACTGAAAAACTGGACAACAACAACAATAAAAAACCCAGGTCTGTTTGCAAGGCAGCGTTCAAAATGACATAAGGAATGCTTCTGTACATTATATTTTCAATGAAACAGGAAAGTGTGACACACTGACAAAGGGTGCTCTTTAGGTTATTTGCATGTACAGTTGCAGCTGTTCAAATACTACGACTGTGGTGTATTTTTATTTTTACTAAATATCAATTTATATTCAGAGTAACAAAAGATTGAATAATTTGGAAAAAAATATTTTTAAGTAAAAATACTATTAGCATGCAATATATTTGATTGCATGTGAGACTGGATATGTTGGGCATGCAAATGTGAGAATAGCTAAAATATCAATCATCTGTACATAATCAGCATATGAATACTGACCTTCTATGCTTATTCTGGAAATCATGTTTCATCAATGCAATCTATTTACAAAGACTGAGTACTTTTATACATACAATCCTTCGTCTTCTATTGTACAATAATTACAATTACAGCGTTAAATGTGTCTTTTAACACCTCAATAAAGACAGAAAGAAATAATACCATATATGTGACCAGGCATGATGTGAGATGCTGGTGTTTCCTATACGCCACAATCTTTCAAACAAAATGCCATAGCTGCATGTAAAGGGATTTATGAAAAGTCAGAGAGTCAGATAATGTCTAGAAGGAATCATCAAGAGGGTCTCCCTTTGTTTTTTCTCGGAAACACGTGGCATCTCCCTGCTCTGTGAGCTGCTCTGAATTCTTTATCACAGTTACAGTTTTGATGTGACGTCAAACACAAAGAATAGCGAGTGCTAAAGTGCCCATGCCTCACTTTCACTAGGAGTTAAATTGATCAAAGAGTATGCAGTCAAAGAAACACATCAGTAGGTGCAGTATCTCCCTGTGGCTGTGATGGGTGAGAGCCTCCAATAACTAACTAAAGGACACTGCAACGTCTCTACTTTCCAGTCTTATTGAGGTCAGTGTGCTCACCACTGCCACCCGAGCCTCCACCGATACTGGCCCTGTGTCCAGCCTCCTGGAAAGAAACGTTGAAATGCCAACTCCAGGTTTGGGTAAAAACTCAAAGATATCTCCAAATGTCTTCAAGTTTCCTTTTCTGTGGCGTCATGGGTACAGTCTCTTGCGGCCCTACTTCTTAGCCAGTTGGAAAGGATGTTGACCCTTAAAACATACGTGGGAATACAGTTTAATCACTTCAAAGAAACACAAGCAAAAGAGATCAGGGACGTTAAAATGAGTAGTGCATAAAAGAGTATTTATCGTTAGTCGTTGATGTCCAGTGCATTCTCAGACAATTTTAAACAAATTTGTCTTTCAACCTCACGCTCCATTGTGCAAACACCTAGAGCCACCGGCACACTATTGCTTCAGCATAAATATTGTGTTTATTCCACGTAATTGCGAACACAGAAGTATAAAGAGTAACAAATTACGGGTAGGGAGGAGGTTCGGGACTTTCGTCTAAGTTCCGTAATTACTTTGTAGTCATGTAACTTCAGTAGTTCTTTAATCCTGACCACGATATGTTTCTGAACCTAACCAATTGGTTTTGTTGTCTAAACCTAACAAAGTTGTTTCCTGTGACGCCGTAAGTTTATTTTGAAAAGACTGTGCATTGCTGGACATTCGTGTTACACCTCCAAAACGACTTGAAGAAAACCTTGTTTTTCTCACATGTCTCAGGGAACGGAACATCTAAAAACAGAGAAAAGTCTTGATGGATGTGTAAATGGGGGCCGCAAAATTATATGAAAATGTTTGTTCATAAAACTCTCACACAACTCGTACAATATGATCCAAGTCTCATTTATCCAGTCGTATGCTCACTGCTTCACAAACACATGCCTCTTCACTGAAACAACGGGCTCCTTGTCCACGCCAGTAGTCAACACATTCTCACTCCCAGCTCTGCTAATACCGCCGCCTGGTCAGTGGCCCTACGCTTCAATCTAAAATTCAATCTACGTATCTGTTAGTGTCAGTTTTGGAGTCATATCATATTTCACGCATAAATCCTCTTATCAAAATAAACTTCCAACATAGATTTATTTCGTTTTTAGGTTTACTTGCGCAACAAAACCAGGTGTTTGGGTTTCGGCAACAAACCCCTTGGTTTGGTTTAGAAAAGGATTGTGGTTTGGGTTAAAATTAGTTTGTTTGCTTTGTAAAATAACTTAGCTTATTACACAACTGGTATCCGGAAGTACATAACAAAACTACTGAACAATAACTTTGACTTGGTTTTACCCAGGACACGAACATTGATCCCCTGGGGGAAAGTCCTGTTTGTGTGACTCATCCATCCATCCTCCCCTCCCATCCGCCCTACTCTCACTTACCGCTGTTTAAACTACCTCAGTTGCTCTGACCGCCTAATACACACGCGGACGGGTTTACATTAAATTGGTTTCTTGGTGCGTCAATATCAGACGCCGAGGGGCACTGACCTAAGCTATGGTTCTTGAAGCATTGGTTGGGAGTGACACTGGGTCAGAGTAGTGCGCCCCAACAAACTTTTAAACAGTCAAGTTTTAGTAAAGATGTTTTTGTGAAGTAATGATCATACAAATAAATAAATGAGACTTGGATTATACTGCATGAGTTGTGTGAGAGTTTGTAAACAGACGTTTTCGTATAATTTCGTTGTTGTTAAATGCGCCCCCCCCCCGATATTTAATTCTTCGTTCACCATTCAGCATTAACGGGAGGCTTGATTGGTCAGTGGGCTAGCTTGACTGTTGTGAAACTAGCTAGCAGAACTTTGTAGAAGTAAGAGTTGAAGTTTAAAGATATGTAAGACGTTTTTACGTGACATTACATTTTTAGCGTTTTGGCATGTTTGGCGGTGACAATCTCTGCTGCTTCTGCCGAGCGGACATTTTCAGCCCTCAAACGTATTAAAACTAGTGCTGGGCAGGTTAACGCGTTATTATCACGTTAACGCATTAATTAATTCATGCCGATAATTATTTTATCGCCGTTAACGCATTTTTTAATTTTTTATTATTAAGCGGACGTTTTTAACACGAGAACCGGGCAGCGAGCGGTGAACAGCTGTGTTTGTGTGGCGTCACTTCCTTCTGCTGCCGCTCTCCCCCCCCTTCACTCCGTCACCGTCGGTCTCACACACACACACGCGCGCGATCGTCTTGTTACAGGATCGTGACAATATCAAAATACATATTGTCGTGTTTTTAAATAAACATGTAAGCACGTGAGAACAAACTGCTCTTAACTGCAACTCTTTATTAGCATAACTTCCTCGTGCAGGTTACTGCCACGGTACAGACTACAGGTTCCATGCTTCACCTACATTCCCCTGGGTCCTAAGTCCCTCCATGTACTGCTTCTTATCACCCTCTATGTACCAACGTATATTTATAACAAATACCACACATATTACGGCAATCAGCGTTGCATATGTGTCTGACCAAAATACCAAAAAAGCAAAAAATAAATGATTCATTTAAATTATTTTTTTTAGAGTTTAGTGTTTTTGTTTGTAATATGTATAATAACATGACGTAGATAGGTTTGCAGTTTTCAAGGTGTATATTTAAATTGCATCTCTTACACACATGAAGATAAAGTTGTGAACACCGGCTGAATATCTATTATCAGAATCATCATAACTGTATTATAACTGCTGCTGTGTAAAGGGAATACTGCTGTTAACAAGAACCTGATGTGTAGTGCTGGGCAACGATTACAATTTTTAATCGCGATTAATCGCATGGATTTTTTGCGATTAATCTCATTGTTATGGCAAAGTTCAATAATGAATTCAAAAGTAGTGTATTGCGCACTTTTATTTTAAAAGTACTGCTATATGAACAAAAGGTCAATAACATTTGGTTTGTAAACACTTTAAACACATCAGGTTCTTGTTAGCAGCAGTATTCCCTTTACAGTAGCAGTTCTATCTCTTCACTATCTGTGCTCAGTGTGTGACTGTATGTGAAACGTTCCACTGCTGTGCAACAGGAATAACATGTTTCAGCACGTTTCAGCAAAAATGTCTGTCTTCATGACAGTCAGAGCATGTGAATGCAGCTCTACTGTTCATCAATATAATGCTGTAACTCAGAGGTGATGATGGTTACCCAGCGATCAAAGAATAAAGACACTTTACCCACAATGTAGGTGTATTTTCCCTTTAACTCACGAGATGCAGGTAGCATGTTTTATACTTAATGTGAATATAATTCATACTTTGTTGGCATCTTATTCTGAAAACCGGATGTTCGTCTGAAGAAACCGGATGTTGTCTCACGTTAATCTTTCCGCTAACTTTCAAAGTCCTTCGCTCGCTCCCGATCTGTGCCGTTTACATGCGTTTACCGTGAATGTCAGCATATAGGTGCACTAACATGTAAGTGTCTGCTGAGTTGACCACGGAGATCTAAGTGTCTGCTGACTTTACCGCAGTGATGTCCAGTAGTCTCCATTCCTCCACTGCTGCCAGTGAACAACGGACTTTCAAAATAAAAAAAATAAAAAAATGCGTTAACACGCTATAAAATAATTGTCGGCGTTAATTAATTAATTAATGCGTTAACGCGATAATAACGCGTTAACTTGCCCAGCACTAGTTTAAAGTGTTTGCAAACCAAATGTTATTGCACTTTTGTTCATATAGCAGTACTTCTAAAATAAAAGTGCGCAATACACTACTTTTGAATTCATTATTGAACTTTGCGCATAACAATGCGATTAATCGCAAAAGAATCATGTGATTAATCTCGATTAAAAACTGTAATCGTTGCCCAGCACTAGATAAAACGTATTCAACAAATACAACTGGGGAGGCTCGACTGTCTTCACTGGCGTCCATGAATGGAGAAGGACTTCTTACTGAACCGCACCGATGTTCTGTACAACCGTGAGATTAAACTCTTTATTAAGAAAGAAAGGAGGATGGACTTTGTCTTTAAATAGTGAACAGCAGCTTTGGTAAGTGAACTGCTTTAGTTTTTACATCTGCAGTAGCTTTACTACTGTGTTATTTTTTCTATTGTGTCATTTTTCTTATATGGTTAATATTGTTCCCTCTGATGTGAATAATATTTGAATGGTGCTCTTGAGTGTGTGGTGGAATACGTGTTTTAGTGCCGCAGTTTTGCTGGAATGTGCAGAAGCCTGTTGAATCGTGTTATTTGGGTTTTATGTTATTCTCCCTGCTTTGCTGTCATATAAATATATGTGACTGGTTCTTGTGAGTTTTTTCTTGTCATTGTGTTAATTACATTGATTTTGACGATATACATTGTCCGTTAATGACAAAGCATCCCGTCATGCTGGCGTCATAATGAGGTTATTAGGAGGTGGTTCAACTGTAGTAGGACAGCACTGAAGGCCCAGGTATAAAACACACGGCCCGCCACTGGAGGAAACTATTCTGGAGCTGAGTAGGAACGTTTGACCAGCCATCTCTTTGTCCCTTTTTGTGAAAGAGTCTGTTTCTTACTGTTCCAGTGTCCATTGTTTAATCTTCTATTATTTGGCCTTATTGCTTCAATAACTCAACCAAAAAGTGGAGAGAACAGAGTTTCTCTGCCGAGGCATCATGAGTGACATTAGGCCAACTAACTGACTTTGTAGCTAGCTAGCAAACAATGTACCGTTTTGTTAGGAATGAAGAGCAGTGGGAAGTTAAAGTTCCCCCTCTTTTATAGCCTTCTTATAGGTCATGACAGCACACAAGTATTTTTGTTTGAATTTGGGTCAGCAGACATCTCCGTACTAATTAAACTCTATTTCATTTAGGTTTAAAGTTGGACTTTCCAATAAGAGAAAGGTGCAACAGAGCTCTGCTTAAATTTTAAACCTAGTTTTTCAAAACTCTGTTTAGAGCTAATCTTAGATGAACTCAGACACTGACATCAAACCTCAGTAAAATCAGGTCTGCAATAGATTTAACTTTTGACATTCATGTGATTTCTACAGGACACAGCAGCTGGTTTAGACTAAACCACAGGAGCAGTTTAAGATACCGTGCGCTTTTGTTCGAGACAACACAGGTTGAAACTCGTCCTAAAACGTGAACTATAAATAAACTAATGACAGAGCAGCAGTCATGTAATCTGAGATGATGCCTTTCTGAAATGATTTGTGTTTGTTTTTAACTTGTTTTCTAAAATGTTGCATCTTGTACAGAAAAAGAATAGAATCGATCGCTCACATCTATATGTGAGTATGTTTCAAACATACTTTTAGAACAAAACCAAAATCCTCAGAAATGTATAATTAATTATCAACACTTTAAACATTTCAGCACATATCTGGACGTAAGTATTTATGATTGGTATGACAGCGAAATGAAGGCCAGCGAGTGACTAAGGTGTGGGTTAATGTGAGGTACTGTACATCAACATGACATCATGAGTCATTTATTGCTGGCAACAACAATCTCTCTCATGGCAACATCAGATCCAGGTGACCAAAACGCAAACAAAGCTTTGTCAAAGAGCAGCAGCACATTCTGGTCAGTCCATCCATGTCTTCAACTCGGAGTCACTTGGTAACGTTAATGAAGTTAGCTTAATGAGCACAGCTGAACACACAGCACATTCCTTAAGGGTCAGCAGTGATATTTCCATCCAACAATATGGGCTGTATACTGTACTTCAGATTAGAACACAAACGAACAAGAGCCTGACATTCTTAAAGCAGGAAGTGGCCGCCCATCAAAAGCAGAACTATTTACAATGAACTTAAAATCAGAAGGAATGCAAGAAGCTAAAACATTGAGCGGATGCTTTCCTGCTGTAAAACTAAACATTTACTTTTCATGCCGGAACTTTAAAGCTTCAAATGATGAAGAGATCTTGGTTGACACCCTCCTCCAGGAAACACGTGTTGGGTTTGGAGCAAATTGTGATTGTCTCGATTAGGCTACCTGATTCTAAATCAGATCTCAAACACTGGATTTAAGGCTGTCACCTCATGATTGATTGACACAGAACTTGCCATGGTGTGCTGTGGATGTAATGCCGATATAAAATCATTGCTTTCAGCACCACCTATGAAGATTTTGCTTTACTTGTGTAACATAACAAGAACAACAGCCCTTGGTGACGCCAATTGTAGTTCCATGGAACAGTCAACATGAACATTTTTTCATGAATCATTTATAATGTATTTTGTCCTATAGGTGGCACTAGAGGAGCGTTCATGCTATACCCAGAATCAAAAAGGTTCATCCTCTGAGGAGCATGGCATGCATAGCAAATTCCATTTCTTAGAGTTTTTTGTCTACAGACTGAAGGTTGGAACTGATGTTTGCAGTAAAGGAACCTTCCTAAATCATTGAGGAATCATCCTCTGGGAACCATGTTCATTTGATGCACATGTCTTGGTAATCCTGGCATGAAATACAGACGTTTCTACTATTGTTAAGAATCATCAGTGGATATTTGTGGAAAATGTCATAATTGTGTTTAATGTAATAAACAATAAACCTGCCCATGATGGAGAAAGATGTTGAGCACAACATGTAATCATTGCCAAAGCTGGAGGCCCTGCTGCCAAAAACTGAACTTATAAAACTGGTACTGGATCTTTGAGGCCGATACAGATATCAATATTTGGAACTTCAAAACATCCGTTAACAATATGTGGATGTTTATATTCTCATCTGATCTGGTCTACGTTCCGACCCTCACCTATGGTCACGAACTCTGGGTCGTGACCGGAAGGACAAGGTCGCGGCTACAAGCTAAATGAGTTTTCTCCGTAGGGTGGCCGGGCTCAGCCTTAGAGATAGGGTAAGGAGCTCGGTCATCAGGAGGGAACTTGGAGTCGAGCCGCTACTCCTTTGTGCTTGGCCTGCTGCCACCGCGACCCGACCCCGGATAAGCGGAGGGAAATGGATGGATGGATGTTTATATTTTCAACATAAGGCTAATCCCAAACTAATCTGAAAACTGATCCTGTAGACAAAAAAATAAATGATGGTGACAAGGGTACTGAGCGGGGCATTCCACAAAGTTTGTAATGCCGTTTCTAAATGACCTCAAACCTAGTTTGGTATTTATGTACTGCAATCTCTTGTTAATAATCAGCTGACCTACACAGATAGATATATCATCAATAAGCTGATATATTCTGCCTTTGTCCTTGCTATGGCACATATTGAAATGCCCAAGAAACACTGTGAATGCACATAATCAATTTCATTTAGTGAAATATTGAATCTACGTTATTACATTTTTTATTTAAAAAATGACACTGAAATCATGGTGTTGAATACTGACAAACTACAAAAGGCAGGAAAAGAGAAAAGAAAGAAGAAATATATAGAAATGTGTTTTCGTTTTGTTCCCTCACCTATTATTCTGATTGGAAGTGAAAGAAAAAGTACAAAGCTTTATATATATATTTATATCTCATTTGAACTATTTAGCTAACAGCATAATTAATCGATGTACATAGCTATCTCTGACACCATATAAATTATAGTTAATTATACACAAAATGTATAATACAAAAACTGTTTTCGTTGGTCAGCATTTTAATTGCATTATAATCAGGTTTGCATTATCATTTTTTATTACTTCAAAATGCAGTTATTATGTTCTGCACAGCTGTCAGCTCCTAAAGGAACATCATTACCAGATTACACCATTACCAGACAGAAACATCTATTATTATGGTGACAGCCCTAAATTGGATCCTTTAACTCTGCATGTTCATCATTACAATATGAGCATATGACCAGACATTCAAAGTGCACACTTTTATTAGCTTTCTGTCACTGTGTGAACATTTAGTCAAATGGAAACTGGTGTATATGCAGTGCTTGTCCATGTTATTTTGTCAACACCTCATCACAAGAGGAGAGTTCAGCTCAGATCCCAAATGCCAACACATAATCTTTCCAGCCCCACAACTCAGTGCAGCATGGTCTATTACAACACAAGATAATACAATAAGTTAATAAGCAATATCCACTTCACATTATGCACAAATAGCATGCATAATATGTTTTACTTATCCAATCCAACACTACAATAATGCATAGATATAAAAATCCAATACATAGACACTGTCATACGTAGTAAAATAAAACATCTGTACAAAAATGCTGCCATATATTTTTTAGGATTTAATTTTTTCCCCCACGTATAACAGAATTGGGAAAATGTAAAAAAATAAATATCCTATGTACAATCACACAAGCCATTCCAAAGTTATCGTCACTGCAAGGAGAAAGCAAAAGGCAAAATATCACACGTTAGTTCAAACATGTCCACGGGGAAGTTAGCGTAGTGATGAGCATTAACAACACTGTCAAGCTCTGCCACTTACTTTATTCCAACATCCTGGTACAGGCAAGCCATCGTCTCCCTGAACAAAGACAAACAATGTGTCAAGTGAAAAATAATGTACGCAGCAGAGATCAACAGTATTATCATGCCTGAAGCCACAACGCACACAAAAGCAGCTTACAATTATAAACGGACATTTTGTTTGTCTTTATTAGGTAGAAAAGTGGTAATAGTCATTATTATGGCCATCCAGAGTTCTAGAATTAAATGTTGTTTTGCTGCATAATACTTTTGGTTTCAAGGTTCAAGGTGTCATTTACTGTCATTGTACAACAGGGTTGTGCAAACTAATGAAGTTTGTTACACTTCGCTTAATAAGAAAATATCCTGAGAAGAGTTTCTTCTCATGTATTTTATGTCGTAAAACAAAATGTTAAAATCTCTTCAGCTTGTGAAGAGACATAGTTATTTCTGACGTCTAACGAATAACATTCAGATAATACATTCATTCTGAGACGAGGGAACCGCAAGTGCAAAAATGCTGACTTATTTCCTGGTTTCAGGACTCATTTCATTTTCATTGGTTCCTTTTAAGGTAGTTTTACTCTTGTTTTTGTTATAAAAAGAAATGTGTTCGGTGATAGTTTTTGTTGACAAAATGAACAATGTGTATCATCCTCTACTAACAGATGAAAGTAGCAATTTGTAACAACCACATTACACATCTATCAGTGTAAATCAATTTTCTTTCAGGCCAATTTAGGATGATTATGGATCCTAATTCCAATGACAAAGAGTTATACATTTGCTTCAGCTCTAGTTTGAGCTGCTGACTAGCCTCTTCAGTCATGTGTAATGTGACATTTAGAGCCATTTGTCACCACAAACTGTCTAGAGAATAAAAACTTGATTTCACAGATCTATGTTAAGGAACATGAAGGTTATCATCAAAAGAAACCTCTCCAGTTGTTCAAATGACTTCCAGACCAGAGGATCCCCAAACTCCCCAACTCCATAGAGTACCACATTTGAGTATAAATACAAAAAAACAAATGAGATCATAACCAAACACATTAGCAGTCTCTGTATTTAGATATACTATACATTGTTGGGTTTGTCAGTACATTTTGCTGCTGTATGGCACCCAGCAGGGGGACAGTGCTGTTGTTCCTGTGCTACCTGAAAGTTTACAGTTTCTAAATAAATGAATGGTGCCTTCAAATGACATTTCCAGTCAATAACAGGCTGCCAGTTGTGTGCAATAGAGTCTACCAATATTTTGCTACATGATTTCATTTAGTTCAGTAATAATGCCGAGGATTATCGCTTATATTTACAAAGACATGTTGATGTGTAAAACACAGCCTTACCTGTGAAGCTGCAATTCAGATATTAAAGAGATCTATTTTCTCGATCCGTTTCTCCATTAACATATTTATTAAGATACCTTCCAATACCAAATCTAACCACCTGGAATCAATTAGCTTTGCAAAGCCAGACTACATATTGTAAACTCAGTTGTTT
This sequence comes from Anarhichas minor, assembly GCF_050575085.1. Taxonomy (NCBI): domain Eukaryota; kingdom Metazoa; phylum Chordata; class Actinopteri; order Perciformes; family Anarhichadidae; genus Anarhichas; species Anarhichas minor. Next base: position 424,550 of record NW_027466504.1, read on the forward strand.
TGGAGATGTCCTGAGGATTGACATTCTGTGCATAACAAGATGCATGTTATCTCCGAAAGTCCCGCAACGTGAATAACAGTTAGACTAACATTTAGTTTGTTGTAGTTGTCCTGTTTGTGATGCGACAACCCGTCTGCTTTACCGCTCACAATCCTCAGCAGTGCCAGTAACTCCTGATAATACCTGGATCTTGCATTTAGTATCACCTTCTGAGCAGTGTCCAAATTGAATGCTATAAAGTCATCCCCAATTCAGGCTGAAGAAAAGTGGATCAAAAGCAGGAACCATGGCAATGAGTTGTCTTACTATACTTGCGGGCTGGCTTTGTTCAGCTAAAAGTCTACACCAGAAATAAAAACTAAACAAATTATGTGCTGCAAAGATGATAATTCACATGCTAATACCAGGACTCTGACTTGCTCTGAACAATGAATCTAGTTCCTTACTGCTTCTCACCACCTGTGGTATTATGCTGCCTGGAAGATGGAGAAAATTGGTGCTCCATGCAAGAGATGGTGTAAGAAACAAGGTATTATGAAGAAAGGCTCTAGCATACTTTAACGACAATGTCAAGGCTTTACATTAAAGATTATATCTGGTTATGTGTTTGCTGATATTAGTCACAATCATATATCTGCATGTGAAGTTAACATAGAAAGCTGAAGTAGTTGTGATGGAAAGGTTGAGTTAAATGAGTATTTGGTATCAGAAGGAAAGGCTTCTTTACTTTAGTTCTACAGGAGGTCAGTTGGAAAAGTTTTGGCTTGTTATGAGGTGAGTCAACTACAAGAAGTAGATATGAATGTCGATGCAAACATGCATTTTTTTTAAATTTACAGTGCAACATGTGAGTGGCCATAGTCAGGGGTTTGGTTAGGGATAGCTAGAGGCATGCTGGGGTAAGTGAAGGGAAAAAAGAGCACCATACCACAGGGCAAGGGGCATCCAGCCCGTCCAGGCCTGGCAAGCCCGGTTCACCTTTCTCCCCTTTAAAGCCTCGGAAACCCTGTTTGTGAAATCAACCATTTAAAAACCAGTTTTGCAGGTCGTGGGTAGCAGAGGAGGGTTTGTCTTCTGCTACTTGACGGCAAGAAGATCTCCACTTCTGTCCTCCGGGTGATGGGATGGTGATGGGATTCCTAAACATGCAGGAAACCTGGGACTGACAGGAACTGGGCTCACTGAGATGACTTTGAAAGGTTTATGAAGCTTTCAGATCTATAATGTGATGACAAATTGTTTTATTTATGGGAATGGGTTTGATCTAGAGTTCTGTTACCAACCAAGAGTCTCATAATAACGGGCTGGGGTCAAGTTTAAGTTTCACCTGGATGCCTTTTAGAGGACAGGGAGGAGACCCTGGGACAGATTAGTGGACATGGAAGAAGGATATCTGGTCTACCTTGCTTAACCTGCTGCCACTGACAAACAGACTTAGATACATGGCTGGGAATGGATAGATTGATGTGTCTGTTCAGGTGCCATGTGTTGCAAGTTCCAAGAGCCCAATGGGTAGAAGGAATAGAGCGTAGAGTGTAACCAATACGTTCCTTTAGTCTGGCTAATGGTGATTAGTGGATGAAAAAAGCTAAAACGTTTCAGATCTGCTACAGGTCTGGAAACTAGAAGTATCTATGACATTCATTTGGGCCGGATGTTAAAGACATGGTTTTGGGCAGAATTACAGTCTCGGTTTTGGGCTTGTGCAGAACTCTAGTTAGATTTTTTCCAACATGCAATTCAGGGTTGCAGAGCTGCAGGATGAAGACTGAACATCGAGACAAAAGGCTTCGGTATCTATTGATACTCATCAGCAGTGGCTGCCGAGTTCCTGTCGGCCTCTTTCCTGTAAAGAAGAGGTTCCTCAGGCAGAGTTGTGGTCTGTGGTCTTACGCTATAACCTCTGACAGTTTTTTTTGAAAAACATTCAATTTAGGATGGCATCAATTCAATCAAATATCTCCCCATACCTCTAACAGGCTGCAGTGGACACTTGGACAAAAGCCTGCCTGAGGTTGATTAGAAACACTGACAACCAGAGGCAAGAGGAAGCAGACTACTGAATACAAACCTTCAGTGAAACTGAGGACATATGGGATTGTGCCATATTCTCAACTAGTGCTACTTCCTTTTGCCTGTTGGTTACACATCGGACCACTGACATACCAACGGACAGGGGGCATCTAATCCAGGTGCTCCTTGGTCTCCCTTATCCCCTTTGGCCCCCCTGTTGCCTTTCTTGCCCCTCTCTCCCTGCAAACAACAGCGTATTAGAAAAGACAAACTTTAGTCCTCCCTCATTAAGCCACACATGAAGCAAATGTTTGTTTTTGTAAGGTTTCATCGATCAGGTATTCTTCCATTTATGTCATTTAGACAAAATGAGAAAACAAGTTGTGTGCCTTTAGCTATTTTCAAAAGACAATATGATTTTGTAATGTACATTTAGCGGAACAGGAAGGTAAGTAGAGGAAGTTAGGGAAGAGGGTTTAAAGCCCAAAGCAGTTGGTGAGCAGCTTTCACATCTTTTTGCAGCTACAGTAAAAGCAGGTTTTGGAAGACTTGCAAGTGAGAAATGAGAACGCAGAGTAAGAGTGTTGTTACTCTGATGATTTCTTGTTGTCATGGAAGATAATCTACTGAACAAAACATTAGATATGAAAGTGAGTAAGAGGATCATGTCCAAAAGTAAAACCTAAAGCATAATGAAGTGGTGAATGGAGCGTGTGGAGTGACTGCTTTAGGAATTCAAAGAAGTTCATTCTTGGCCATGAAACTGTTTAGTTGAGTCTTCATTACAAACAACCTTAAATCTCGTCAATTGAGAAAAAAGTCAGAGGTTCAGGAATGCGATGGCCTACATATAAACCTTTGGAGCACAGTCAACCACATGTCCCACTGGGCATTGAGGTGAGAGACATTCAACAGTGCTCTGAGTGGATAGATGGGTTTTCTATCAATAGTCAGTGTTGGTTTATTGATCTTGTTCGTTATTGAATCATTTTTTATAGTGATCTGTAAATGGTTTGGAAGGCACGCTGTTATCCCGCTGATAAAGATGATGCTGATCTGATCATTTTAAAAGGCAATGACATATTTTGTCATTGAAGGGGAACGCCACCAATTTTACACATTAAAGTCTGTTTACAGGTGTTTTGGGGATAACTATTTCATATGTGAAATGCAAATCCTTTGTGTCTCCAGAAGAAGCTGCATGAAGTCACTACGAGTCAGCGTCTGTTGGGGCCAGGATTCGAAATACAGCGGAGTTACTTGGAGATCATCTCCCCTGAAAGAGACACAAGCTCCCCAGACAACCCTGAGAGATTTAGGGGGAGCTCTAAAATATTGGCAATTTTGGTGCCACTGTTTTTTTTCTGAATAAATTAATATTTTCACATATATTTAGATTCCTGAAATAAATAATAGGCTAAGAGTACAGCACATGTCAACGTACATGTTCATTTGCGCTGAACAATTTCCAATAATTTGTGTCTAATAAAATCAATGGCGTGTGTTCCTGCTCTTGCCATCCGTGCATGGGCACACACTTATGTGTTATGTGAATGTATGTCAATATGTAGAATACTATGCAGCCTGACTGCAGTGTTCTCCCACTGCTGGCATCACCTACACAACTGGAATCGATGTGAATCTATATGAATCTATATGAATCTATACAGGTTCAGGCTTAAGGCTTCCGTCTCAAATGGTTTTGGCTCAAATGCAAAGACCAGTTGTGAGTGTTGCTAGAAGCCGAGGCTTACATTCAGACTTGAGATGGGCGTATGCAGTCACTGTAAGGGTCACAAAATGTTTCTTTATGCAGTCTTGCTGTTTTTTGATAGAGTTGAAATTATGAAGCCATCTGCTTCCTGCAGACCTTTTAGTGGTTTGCAAATCATGCCAGGGACTACAGGTATGGCAGCTGTTTTAAAGCTACTTGTTGCACACTAAAAGTTCAGTCTGTGTGGAATCTCATCTAACTCTGAGATACTAAACTGTCTTGAAAATGACAGGCTCATAAACATGCAACCTTTTTTGGTGCGCAAGATTCAAAAACGTAGCATATTTTTTTAAAGTGATGGGAGAGCACTGCTTGCAAATTTGGGGTACAGGTCATGGGTTGGAGGGACTACATGCTTGCAAGGAAGAGGTATTGGTAAGTAGGAGTAGGGGAAGTAAGGAGGAGGTGTAAGAGGAGGAAAATGAACCCAGGACTACATTAGAATGCAGGAGGAGGAGGAGGAACAGGAGGCCAAGGTTTGTGAGAGGGAGAGAGGGCAACCCCGGCAATAAAAAGAGCCATGGGCCACAGAGCAAGGTGGAGGGAAGGAAAAGGGGATAGGAAGACCTGCGGAAACAAAGGAAGACAGGACAAAGAGTGAAAACACCAACACTATCCCATAGCTTTGCCTTCAGCACTTTCAACCGGACCGTTGCATTCAGGTCTGTTTAACAGAAGCATGTTCTTCTGGTTTCTCTAGCTGGACATTGAAAACATTTGACAAGAGGCCCGTTGAATGTGCTGAGAGAGCTTATGAAATGTGCAGACTTAAACGATGGGAGTGGAAATATTAAAACAAGTCACAGGTTAATGGGAAGGAAACAGAAACATTCTCTTAGAGGAAGGGTATGTCGCATTAAAACAGATCCTCTGAAACAGTGCAACCTGGAGATGAATTACTGGTTTTACACAGTCGCATTGTGCAGGGCTGTTTTGATATTCACTGCCAATTAAAGGAGTTGTTTAATGTCTGTGGAAATTATTCATAGTCTTTATATCTGAGATTAAGAAGATGGATATCAATCTCATACAGTACAGAGCTGGAGTCAGGACACGATTGGCTTAGATTAACTAAAAGACTGGAAGCAGGGCTGAAGAGCTACCGTGGTTCTGTCTGAAGATCAAAAGTGAACTATTTATCCATCCGGTCAGCACTTTTGGGTAGCATCTCTGACTAAAGCATGGATTGCCAGGTATGGGCAAAGATGTTGGTGTCTGTGTAGGCAATGAGCTGAAATTTGATATAAAATAAATAAAACTGAATAATTAAAAATAGAGCTGAAGCTGGTGATATTTGTCTGTGGAGTGACACCTTTCACCTCATAAGCCTCGGTTATGCTTTCTGCAAGGACGGTCGCACAGACATGAGCTGACACGGAATGGTGACGAGGAAGCATTTGGATCTTTTTACCCTCTTCGGGTTCTTGCCAGCAAACGGACATTCTCAAAACTCTCTATTCTCTCCTCTCATCTGCGTGTTGGATGTGTACGGACAGGAGAACGCTTGTGCATGAGTCAAACATAAATCACGCTTTACACAGTGATTTGATCAAGTGATGTAAAAATATTGGTTGTAGCTGTTGAATGAGAATGATATCCATCTTTCAATCTCAAGTGTAATCTGAATATGCAACATGATGTCACACAAAAGACAATACAACTGTTTGTTGTCTCCAAGGTAAACTCAACGACATTGATGCATTCTTCTTTTATCCGAACTATTGTCAACTTTGTTGATGAAATTTAATTTGGGAAGTTTATTCTTACCCTCAAAACAAAGCCACTGTAAAACAAATACATTTGCCAAAGAAAGGCATGTTGACGTGAATAATTCAGGACCATTAAAAAAAAAAATCAAAGGAAGCTATCTGACTCATCTGGCTTTCTTTTCATGCTTGATATCAAAGAGAAAATCCAGGTTTTTGATGTTCAGCTCTTTAATTATCTTCTCTTGTGTGAGAGCGTCTTTGAAGTCGTCACAGTTCTGCTCAGGTGACCTATTATGGCCCAACGAGGCAGTTGCAACAATAATGGCAGAGGTAACATAATGTTTTGGATGCAAATAGCAGTCTGTTTTATTATGACTCATGAAGAGTTCAATCCAGTTGCTGAATGTAATGAGTATGAGCATAGAAGTGACCTGGTTAAATGAAATCTAATGTGGGTCTATTGGACAGAATCATGTCCTTGGTTCTGCTATCTTTATAACTGGCAAATAATATAGGTGGCATCTTACCCGGTTCCCTTTGAGTCCTTGTGGTCCAACTAAACCCTGCAAAAAGAAATGACAAAAAAAAACATTCTCTTTGCTGTGCATGTTTGTCTCACTTTGGGAAATGTGCATATTTAGTACATTTTGGGAAATGTGCTTGTTTGCCATCTTAGAGTCATCTTCAGAAGATGACATCACTGAAGAACGTGAGTTCGGCTCCGCTGGGGTTAGCTAAGGTCTTTATGCTGAAGCTATCCAATGGACGTGATGGCCTGGTATACCCAGATGGATAAGTGGTAATTAAATCCCCTCGACTAAACAACACATCTCTGATCAGTACTACCTCCACCATGGCACTAAACACATCCTGTTGTTATCTTTGTACTGGCCACATAAATGAAAGTTATCATGAGGTTTTCATCTGGGTGAGAGGTCTTTGTAAACCACCTCTGATGGATTTGAGGCATTTGGACTGAAAACATAGGCACATGGGAGAAGTTTGCTTTATGGGCTTCATGCCAGAAAGGTTTTATTTTATCCCAAGCCATGGTATTGTCCTAAACCTAACCAAGTAGGTTTGTTTGCTAAACCTAAGGAGATTTCTGGCAGAAAGCCTTGATGGCAAACTTCCTCTTGGTTTGTTGTTGTTCCCTTTGTTACAAGCGTGCTGCTTTCAGTGAGCTAAAAGATGCTGCCTGTTGTGATGGATATTTGAAATGTAATTAAAGACTTACAGGGATGCCTTGAGGCCCACTTGGTCCTGGCAATCCTGCATCTGCCTTTTCACCCTGTAGTGAAGAGAGAAAAGTAAAATGTATATTCTCCAGAAACTATATTTATTGAAATTAAAAGCAGAACAAAACACAAAGATACTCACTCTCTCGCCCTTTGGTCCTGCTGGCCCTGACACACCTGATGGTCCTATTAGACCCTTTAAAACAGAACAGGGAAAAGAAATACCTGTCAGCAAATACAAACAGAGGAGTTCTAGAGAAGATATCATCACTAAATGCCTCAAATCAGTAAATCAACAAGCTTTCTGGTGGAAATGAATAGATCTCACAAAAGGTAATCTCAAGGATCATTAAGATACATTTTGTAGTAATCTGGAGTGACAGAAACAGGTTCGGACATAATGTTCTGACACCTGTGGCATTAACACACCAAGCTTGTTGACTACTGTTCAAACTGTTAAATAGGAGGGAAAATGAATCAAATGTCAACAGCTGCAGTTATCTGTCTGAGTAGCTTTCAGGAGAGGAAGACCTTGCATCTCAGGCATATCCAGAATGGGCAGTGCTGTATGGAGTACAGCGAACCAAACGTACTGTATGACATGTCAACATGCAGCATGGGCATATCTGCATGCTCCTCTTCGATAGTTCTTAGCAATAGCAACTTTGCAGCCCACTGCTGACACAGGAGCACGAGGCAAGGAAATGTTGCAGCAGCATTGAGGACTGAGGAGTCACACTATTGTGGTGTTCGATATCAGACAAGATGGAAATTCAAAGCAGCACTATGCAACATTCCTCTTTAGTTCTGGGAGATTAGGGACAGATTTTAGAACATTTTGAAAGACTGTTAGCCTCAAGTGCACTGCAAACGCAGAGTGGCCATGTTGGCTCATGAATTGTTTGGACCAATATGAAGATATTACAATTTTTTCTCATATTCACAAAATGTTTATGTTGTTATCTTGGCTTAACCAAGTGTAAAAAGTTAAAACTTATGGTGCTTAAACTGTAAAATCTCAAATACATATATATCGTTAATATTATTATAATAATAACTTCATCCAGAATAATAGATTTATCCAGAAAAAAGGCAGTGTGCTGAAACTGGAAATCAGTGATTATATCAGATTAATGTGCAGTTTTTCCTTTCATGTTCACAGCAGGGTGGGATGATGCCTGTTGAGTCACTGAAAGGCTTTTATTGTGAAACATCTGTGTAGGAAGTGTTAAGTTTCATTGAGTGGGTCTTAGCAGGTATAAGCCTGTTATAAGCCTGTTAATGCTGTTCTCATAAGCTGTATGTACTATACTTACAAAAAGTAATGCACTGTAACTCTTATATATCTGACAATCTATTTGTATGTAATCCACTTAATCGAGAACAAGTAAATATAAAGAGCGTCAAGCTGTGCGTAGGGAGGAAGTTGGGGTGCATGAGTGGGTCTAGAAACACTAGACTTCCACCAGGTGAAAGCTGTTTGAGTCCTGTGTACTAAGGTTCAACATTGATTTATTTCAACCCAAAGAAAGACATTTCTGTAGTAACGATCTTTTCCTAAACCTAACCAAGTCATTTCCTGTTCAGACAGAAGTTTATTTTGAAAAGACATTATGCATGTGATGAGCGGGAAGTGACAGGTGCTGCTGGACTTTCATAGGACAACACCAGATAAATGAGAACCGTTGTATGAGGATACATTGGCCTGTTTTGAATCCAGATCTGGTTCTTTCTGCAGTTCAGAATTTGGAATATTTTTGTATTGTTTAAGTCTATTATTCATAAGGTGTATAGCCCGACAAATATTGAGCTCTTGAGGCCAGTACCGATCTATATATTTGATGTATTTTTTCTCATGAACACAAACATTTTGATTGTTTGTGACTGATATGTTGGCATATGTTACATTTGAAAATAAATCTTGTCAGCTATCTGTGTTGGATGACATATGTACTGTTTCTAAATGACCAATGCTACTGTTACATATTGGACAATATATCTGCTGATACCAGTATTTCTGCTGTAAGATATTGGCCCATATGTTCTAATAACGTGTTTCACTTATGGGCTATGGAAAGCTCTTCTTCCTCTTAGTCTTTGGAATTAAGACTTAGAGAAAGATTCTTGCTTAGCCAACTTATATGACTGCTGAAAAGGTTGTCAATAATAACCACGGGGGCATAAGGGTGATGCATAGAGTTGCCTTGTTTGCCATGAAAGTAGATTCTTCATGCCAGTGCATCCCCAGAACCCTAACCCTGAACAGTGCTGTCCTCGCAGAGCTACTGTAGGAAGGAATAAAGACATGACAAGCATGGGAAGCAGGAAAGCAAGCAGATATGACAAGCAGACATGGCAGACATCAAGCAAGCTGTAGCAGGGAGGTGGAGGAAGACGAAGAGGAAGAGAAGGGAGGGGGGGGACTGGAACGGGACTTGTGCCACTCACCACTGGACCCGGTCTGCCGTCTAACCCATGAGCCCCCTGTATAGCGTTGTACACAGTTAGAGAGCAGAGGTGATGGGGGAGATGGAGGAAGGTGGGGGAGGGGGGGGAGGGGGGAGGTGAGTGAAGCTGTGACTCAAGTGACTTCAAAAACATTCAGATGATAACAAATAAAGGGTGAGGAAGTGGTGGAGGTGGAGGTAAAGTGAGTGAGAGTAATTGTGAGTCATTACTGGTCATGGTGTGTGGCTCATAGTAATGCTCTGTGCTCTGACTGGCATCACATTCAAAGTGTTAGTCTGTCTCTCAATCGTTTGTGACTTCTCTACCCTGTGTGTCAATCTATAGTAACAGCTCACAAACATGTATTTCTTTTTCTTTAAAGGATTCAGTAAACAGCTGGTCACTGCAGTTTTAGCAAACGTTACTTAAAACAGGGAGGAGCAGTGCATTTATTTGGAACTATTTTCTGTGGTGGATTAATCCACATTTCGTGCTCTACTGAGTATCTGTGCCAGCAGGACGGGGTATGTGGGATTGAGTCAAAATAAACTAGTGTCTGACTGAGACTCTCACCAATAAACTCCGGCAATGGTAACATATTCAAGCACTTAAAACGACCTGTTAATTGACGACGAATTTAAATTTTGACTGGCAAGGTCCACAATCTTGTGTTTTCCAGAGCTTTCATTCACCACTCATGGTCTGAAAGTTAACTACGTGCACTGATGATGGCAGTGAGATACGTTTGAAAGTGCCAGAACAAAATACCCAATTACATCAAAAAAAGGAGTGTGTGTTGTCAAATTGGTGAATGTGTTTGTTACTTTGCTTCAGCGATGAATAAAGAAGCGTGCTGCCAATACAACAATACTTCAAGTCATTTGGAATCAATTCATAACACAACAGAACTTTTCAAGGCACACACAAACATCGATGAACAAACTGGTAATTAGTAAAATGCTAATGAAAACAGAATCACACAGTCAGAATGTTAAAGCTAAAATTGACCCTTCGCTATGTCCTGCCCCTCAAACACAGACTGGCCAATCATAGAGTAGCATCGGCCAGCTCTGACCAGGGTCCGGCTCTGCTCCATAGACTCTCATCAGGAGTTTCAGATGTTCTTCATGTTCAGGCTGGTTTAGTTGATTTGGAGCTAGTCATGGTTAAACTTTGTGTAATAGTGAATAAAGAGGAACAGGGTGGTTCCCTATGTTCCTTGTCTTTTGTCTCGATCACCAGGTGATGTGCTGATTCAGTGGAACACTGTGATCTGGAGGCTTTAGCTTCTATCTTCATCTTTTGAATCTGTTTTTCTTAATCAGTTTGACATCATATCCTTCAAACACATATTCTAGACGCTTTTCTCTGCTTCTCCCTGAAATCACCTTTTCTTTTACAGGAATGAGTTCATATTTCTTCAGTGAGTGAAGTTAGTGACAGTGTGGGCTCCATGACATAGTAGCTCTGACAGCTTGATGAAGTAAAAATGTGTGTGTGAGTGTGTGTGTCGTGAAAGTATTCAGCAACAATTGTTAGTGTCTCCCCTAACAATCTATTGTGATGTGTCCTACATATAGAGTTTCTGTATACGTGGTGTTAAAACAGTCTCACACGTATTCGCAAACAAAGTTCAGAAACTTGTCAAACACAATGCCCAAATAAACACAGAGGGATTTGTGTCTGTAAATGTGTGTCTGGGCCTCTCATTTACAATTCAAATAACACAATTTGCTAATTATGAAGGTATATTTGTGTCTTTATTACGCAAACAAAAAAAAATGTTTTAAAAGCAAATTTCTCGCACTGCAATCAAAAATCAAGTTTGTAAGTGAAAATATATAAACTGAGAATAATTTATTTGTTAGTTTTTCTTATGAAACTAGAATTTTTGGTTAAAAAAATAAAACCTTTGGTTAAAAAAATAAAATCTTTGGTTTTGAAACCAAAAGCTGAGTTGGGTGTAGTGGGCGGGGCATACGCTGCTGAATGTACCAGGAGTTTCTATTGGTCAGTTTGACTTGTCTCTCGGTATCTGCATACATATTGTGTTTTACCAATTATGTAACTTGACATTTGTTTGTGAATATTTGACTGATATGAGACTATTTCAACACCATAGCATTTTATCTTGTTTTATTTGGTAGCGTGTCTCTTTATGACCTGTAAGTGTTGCCAAACTGGTAAATGTGTTTCTTAATTTGTTAGTTTTATTTATTTGCAGTTTTTCCTTTCATTGTCACAGCAGGGTGGGATGATGCCCGTTGAGTCACTGAAAGGCTTTTATTGTGAAACATCTGTGTAGGAAGTGTTAAGTTTCATTGACTGGGTCTTAGCAGGTAGGAATAAAGGCATGTCTGTTATAAGCCTGTTAATGCTGTTCTCATACACTGTATGTACTATACTTACAAAAAGTAATGCACTGTAACTCTTATATATCTGACAAAATCTATTTGTATGTAATCCACTTAATCGAGAACAAGTAAATATAAAGAGTGTCAAACTGTGCGTAGGGAGGAAGTTGGGGTGCATGAGTGGGTCTAGAAACACTAGACTTCCACCAGGTGAAAGCTGTTTGAGTCCTGTGTTAAACAATGGTTCAACATTGAGTCATTTCTCACTGAAGTAACGTCACATCCAGAGTCATTTCAACCCAAAGAAAGTCATTTCTGTAGTAACGATCTTTTCCTAAACCTAACCAAGTCATTTCCTGTTCTTTCCTGAAGACTTTTCTGTTTGCTGCTGCCTTTAATTGAACCAGATTCAATTAATATATTAATCAATTTCCTGCATTTCTGCATTTTACTCCTGTATTTTATTTCTTACACTGTTTTTTAATGTTTTAATGACTGTTTTTATTGTTTCAATGAATGTTCTTAATTGTTTTTAAATCTCTTTTGCCTTATGCTTTGATGCTTTTATGTGAAGCACTTTGAATTACCTTGTTGTTGAAATGTGCTATACAAATAAACTTGCCTTGCCTTGCCTTGCCTTGTTCAGACAGAGGTTTATTTTGAAAAGACATTATGCATGTAATGATCGGGAAGTGACAGGTGCTGCTGGACTTTCATAGGACAACACCAGATAAATGAGAACCGTTGTATGAGGATACATTGGCCTGTTTTGAATCCAGATCTGGTTCTTTCTGCAGTTCAGAATTTCTTTTGGCTCTGTGCTTCAGTATATTTCACTGGCTTGTGTTGATACTGTTTCCACCCCTGGTCAGCTGGTTAGTGTATACTTCTTGCCCATAATGAAAGGTTACTGTATTATTTTAACAATACAATATTGCATTCAATATCGCTCGTTTGACATAAGAAGAGGATTGACTGTGCAATGACCTATTATATATTGCTATCAAGGTGAAGGAAGAGAAGCTTTTACCTGACAGTGACTGAGTAGATACATGTTTGTTAACGTCAGCGTAAACCAAGAACAACACATTGAAACCCACAGTGCTAGACACCTTATAACAGTAGAGTATTAAAGAACATTGAAAACAGCCCGATCGTAATTTGAATAACATTTTGAATAAATATGTCCACACAAGCAGAGCATGTTTTAGATTTGCAGTGTTATGTAAATGATTAACTTCCTTTGAAACAATCCACCCTTCCAAACAGGATTATGATGACAGAAGCAACATCTGAGACATGAAACATCAGTCAATAAGAAATGCTTAAACTAGGATAGAAACAATATGGATTTTTAAGGTTGATAATCCCTAAAAAATGCTCTCAGGAAACTTAACAGGATATAACACAAACAGAAGATAGAAGGCAAAGAACTTTAAGACAGGAACAGGAAGTAGAGTGTACTTACAGGGAGTCCAAGATGGCCTCTGTCGCCCTTGTCGCCCTTCTGACCCGACGCTCCCTTCTCTCCTCTAATGCCTATGCCTGGTTCTCCCTGATATACAGTGTACAATGGAAATGTATCCTTACACCGTCATTCATTGAATAACTATGATGCATGTATACAACATGTGAATGGAAGTCTATTTAATAAACGTAGGAGCTGTTAGATATTATTTTATAGTAACAATATCTCACCTTAGGCCCTGAAAATCCTTGAGATCCCTGGATGGAGCAGAAACAGTGAGATTACTGACACAATGTTACTGTATCCCAACTGTTGAAATATACCAGTGCACTGGTATATTTGAGGCGCATTAAGATAAATAGTGCAAATACAAGTTCGGCATGATTAAAACTCTACTGGGTGAGCTTCAGTTAATGGGCAACATATCCATTTGATTTCATTGTTTTTCCTTTTATTTCCCTTATTTTCTTTATTCAAACTCAATTTTATTTCTCCCTGTCAAACAGATTAAATGACTATGAAGTGTTGAACAATATTTTTCAACATTTGTTAAAAGGTACAAATATAAATCAAGATATCAGAATTTCCTTATATGCAGACGATGTTATACTATACTTGTTTAAGACGCCTGATCATTATCTAAGATTAAATAAATAATTAAGGTATTTAGAATTTTCTTTAGGTCATTAAATAACAAAGTTGATTTCTGCAGGATTCGTTGCAAAGGGAAATTATGCAAATCAACGAACACTTCCCTAACCCAAAGAGAAGATGTCTGGTGCCATTTAAAATGGCACCATACACTCTCAAGAACTAAAAATAATAGTGATACATGTTTTTATATATATTGTAGATATAAGATTAGACCTTTTAGAACTGCGTTGGGAGGTTGCACTTGATTGGCAACCTTTCACTCTCCGCTTGCAAATGTTAAGGTGTTCACTTGCAACTTCATCTTTCTTATTGGCTCATTACATTGAGGGAAGTCATGTACTGTTCAGTAGATATCTGTCAAACTTCAACCTGAGGCCAAATTAGCCAAATGAACTGGAAACCCTTTGAAAGTGTTTGGGGCGTTTAAGCATGGGCTAGTGCTACGTTTCAGTGGTTGAATGGCATATTTGACTCACTGCTGGGCCAACTGGTCCTGAAGGTCCTGGGGGCCCTGGAGGTCCATAGACCTAAACACAGACACATACAAACACAAGGTTTCAATTCAGAAAATGTTTCTCATAAAACCTGCTGTGCTATAATTTACCAGGAATTGTACAAATCAGACCTGCGGGTTAATGACTAACTTACCATTTCTGACCGTCCTCCTTCTCCAGGTTCACCTTTAGGACCCTGTGAACATAGGTGGCAAAGACACAGAGGGTCACATTCCCAAGTCAGACAAACTATTAAGTGAATGAAGAATGAGACAACACAGCACTTTTTCACACAGCATTTGGGGTGAATACAAAATATATTCTACTGTTCCCCCTTTGCCAGGTCAGACACTGCATCCAGAGAGATGCAGCCTGAGGGGCACCATTGCGTACCATTGAGCCAGGTAATCCGATCGGGCTTTGGGCCCCTGTAGCCCCCTTTTCACCCGTAGGGCCATCTAAACCCTACAGAACAAGAAAGGGGAGATGGACATCACGATAACGGCAGAGTGTTTCAATTTAGGGACTGATGAGTTCATCTTCATGTTAGAATCAAAGCATAAAAGACAAAGCAGAACGTTTTAACAAAGGCTTCACACCAACCAGCACCCGGGCCAGTATACGTCAATTGGGGTTCATTCTTATTTGAAATAAAAAATTGATATATATTTAGCTTTCAAGCTAAGTTTGCGCTGGGGAAAATAAATGCTCAGTTTTGAATGGTGTTGGAGCCATCCACGTTCAAAATGTTTACCTGCAACATATGGTTTATAAACAATTATTTAATGCTCTGACAAATGTTGAATACTTGGTTTTCCATACTTTGATCTGTTTTCAAAATAGATAATGTATGGTCCCATCATGCCCTTGCATGGCACCTATTTGTGTTCTACTTGTGTGGGTGCTCACGTCTCGTTGTTAGAAAGCTGTTACTTTGGGCTGGAGGGGGGGTGGGGGGTGTTGTCTTATAGATTAACAGCCCATTTCTAGACGACCAATAATGATTTCAATGTACTAAATACTGTACATGGGTACACATCTGAGGTTTGTGCTACTTTATGCTTCTACTCTACATTAGTTTAGTTACATTCAACTGTATTAAATGTAATGTGTTTTATTATATTTATTTATTTATTCATTTTATGGAGCTTTTTTTATATTGTTGCATTGGTACTTTGACTTTAATAAAGGAGATGGTTAGTTCTTCCATCACTTACCATCCTCCTGCAGGCTCATTCACACATTCCCACAACATGTTCATACAGTTACTTAAGCACTGCACAATCCAAGTACATGGTGGGACTGTATAGGATGGGCCCTTGAAGATATTTCTTAAAATAGAAAATGATGCATTCAGCAATAACATACACAGGGATTTCTTAATTAGGATTGTTGTGAAGGCCCTACTGCGCACTCCATCTCATTGTTGTTGAGCCAGCCCAAGACCAATATCAGCATGCTCAAACAAACAACACAAGATGTACACACAAGAGCAAAATAAATGTCTCCCTTAATAAGTAACGTAGCAAACTGTCAACCGTACAGATATATACAGGATACAGAAAAGCAGTTTTAACTAAAGGCTCTCAGAGTAACACCGGGCTACAAATAGCATAGCCTTCTATATGGGGGCACATTTGGGATCCATGCTGCAGTGAATTAAAAGCTGAACACAGTGTCAATCCTCGGGTCCCTTCCAAGCTAGTGAGTCTCTAATTAGATAATGAGAGGGCAACTGGAAAACCCAAGGCCTTCCCTCTGGATAATGACAGATGTGAGACTGGGGCTTTGGTCAGGGAACCCCAGGCAGTGATGTGGTGTGATGTGGTGTGTGGTTAACGCAGTCACTCACAGGTGATCCAGATAGACCCATGTCTCCCTTGTCCCCTTTGGGTCCAGAGAAGCCCATGACACCACCCGCCCCTCTGGGACCTTCAGGACCGGCTGGGCCTACAGGACCGGGCTCTCCAGGCTTCCCCCTGGGCCCCTGAAAACACAAGAGGTCAAGGTCACCTCGCTTTAGCCGATAGAAGCTATGTTAAGATTCAAAGATCATTTATTGTCATTATGCAACACAAATACATACACAACAAAATGCAGATGTAGCCCATTTCCAACACAAGAAAAACAAGACAAAAAACTAAACAAAAAACATTTTTTTGAAGTTGCATCAGGAGGAACGCAAACAATTCTCTGGTCGGATAACATGGCTGACATCTTAACATTAACAATATTCAACATCAGGAAAAAAGTGAAATCTAAAATGTGAGCTTTAATCATCATCCATCACTGCAATCAATTGACTACTATCACAATGTAGATCTATGAAATAATTCAACTGCCTGGCTGATAATATGAAGTACTGATAACTTATTACCTTATCTCCGTCCAGTCCTGGAGGACCTGGCAGACCAAGTTCACCCTGAGGACACACCAAGGCTGTATTACCAACTCGGCAAAGAATGCAACTTTTAATAATACTTACACACAGGATTTAACAACTCTGAAAAGTCATCATGGCAGCAACTATTTTATCTTTTATCACAACAATGGCAAGGTAAACTGTAGAAATACACTATTGAAGTTACAAATTAATCCACCAGGAGTTTGGGTTTCCATGTATTTGATTGGCCGCCAATGTGGCACCTCGCTGGATGATGCTGCATTGCGTTGCTGTAAAAGTTGAGCCAAGTTCAACTTCTTTGCCAGAGGACCCTGCATTTTTTTCTGGAGCACTTTGCATTGGCACTAGTGGAGTAAGGTAATTACAACGGGCCCCAGGACACACTATTATGGCGGGGCCAGTTACTTTCTAATGCTTTTCCTTTGAAAGGCATGAATGCTCACTGGGCTTGCATATGTGCTCAGCACTTCAGTCTTGACTAATTTTGTGCCTAAACTAGGTAGAATATATTGTATAGTCTTATCACATGATCAAATAGAAACTAAACATCATCATCAACATACATATTACCCATCATCATGTCTGTATGAAAAGAAAAGATTTTTCATTTAATTGACTATTTTTATAGTACATTTTTAGTATTTAGAGTTTATGTCGAATAAACATATCATCTTTTTATAGATTTCTACTGACCAATTTACAAAAGGAACAAAATAACAAATGGAAACCAGATATGGGTTCAACTTCTCTTTTTCAAATGGTCCCGTGTGTTATATAATGTGAGCTCTTTTTGCATACAGGCATATTTTCAAGGTTCTATTTCCTGTAGAACTCGTGCATCACCTCACACATTGCTGAAAGGCCTATTCTCTCCATATATGCTGGCCTCATCCAGCATTTGTAGCTGTACATATGAAAAACAATGCACCGTAATTCATAGATATTTTAAACACATACTTATCATTGAGGGAATATAAAGAGGTGAATGGCTCCAACAAAGTCATCTTAATCCAGGGGACTATTGGGTACTTCAGTAACAACGCTTTATTACTTATTTCAACCCAAACGACAATCTTTTCCTGAACCTAGATAAGTGTTTTTGTTGCCTAAACATAAGTAAGTTGTTTCCTGTTAAGAAGGAAGTTTGTTTTGAAAAGACTGTATGCATATAACCAGCAGATATTGAAACGTGTTGCTGGACTTTCGAAGGAAAACTCACAAAAAATTAGGAGCAACTGGTCGTAAAATATACAAACCGTCTGACTGACATAATTTAAATGAAGTTCGATGTGCTTCCACCCAGGGCATATTTTTATGCTTTAACATTCTACTATTTTCTACTATTTAGGTATGTAACTCAGGCTGTTTTCATACACTGTTCATAGCTACTGTATCTACGAAAAGTCATGCACTATAATTCGTATAACCCACATATACGATTTGTAATTACTACAAATAATCACGAGCCAGGACGGGTGATCTCGTAGTCTACCCAAACCCAAAAGTCAGCGTTGACTCATGTAACTCGAGTAACGCCATTTCCATTGTTATTTTACCCAAACAACGATCTTTTCCTGAGCCGAGTCACTCTGGCTATGGCACAAACACAACATTAACACTTACAATAACACTCCAAAACAATATATTTATTTTCTGAATGTAGGAATTGTGGCTCATCTTTTACATGCAGTGTGTAATGAAATAGTGTCAGAACATAACGTGTTAATTGTCATATTAAAATCTCTCCTACTTTGGTACCAGGCAGTCCAGGGGCCCCTGAAGGTCCAGGTAATCCAGGGGGGCCCTAGGAGGAGAAGATATGATGCCATTAAATAGAACGTTTACTACTGTTCTGCGCTTGCACATGTTGTGATAAACCCTAGAATGTACTTACCATCAGGGGTATGTTGCGAATATCCTGTGGAGGAATGTTGAATGTTACAGTATTTGTTTACTCTTTACTGTTAATACATGTAAGGAAAATTGCTACTAAATATGAGTTACACATACATTTTCATTGTTGTGGATTTCAGCCTTTCCTGGCTCCCCAGTTGGGCCTGGAGGACCCTATAAGGTGAAAAAAAAATGTGTTAACAATAGCATTATGATTATAAATATTCATTTTGTGTCAATATTTGCAACAAGGACTCTGCCAGTCCCCACTTACTCTTGGTCCAGCTGGGCCATCAGGGCCTGCTTCCCCCTAGAGGTTAGATGAAGGTATGACACTTAGATTCTCCATAAACACTCTCAACTTGTGTTATTATTTGGAAAGTCTTCCCATTATGCTGTTTTATCTCACCGTGTCTCCCTTATCACCCGTGTCACCCTGAAAGATAAACATACAGTCACTTCCATGGACACTAGCTTTTGTTAAAGTGTTACTTAATAATGATTGATGGAGGCATTGCTGTGCATGCATGTATCTATACTCTAATACAACTATTTCCCTTTACCTTTATTCCCATTAGGCCTGGCAGTCCTGGTGAACCAGGTTCTCCTTTAATTCCCTGGGCTACAAAGCTCGCTTCTCCCCTCTCACCCTGCCATACATAGAGAGCAAAGTCTTAGCTGAATGCAGTACGACGTGTTACAATTAACCAGACAAGAACAATAATGAATAGAGATTGACTGAAAAACATAGATTGTTTATGTCCAATATGGTGCTGAGACATAAAAAGTAGGATCCACGGATAGAATTTCAAGAAAAAGGAAGTTAGTATGCTAGTAAGTGCTTATGAGTCGAGATTATTTGAGCATTTCTGTACATTCCCACAGATCACAACATGTCCAAGACAATCCATTCTTCTGTGATTCAGACTGAATCAAAGAATGCATGTATGAGTGTTCTTAGAAATGACAAATGGTATGATATGGTTTGCACAGTGCAACAATAAAGAGTTAGCGCCCCGATTCTGAAGTAGTCATTTAAGCTGACTGATTATATCATCCAAAGACACCAAAGCACTCCAACAAACCACGAGGGAAGCACAGTCCTATTTGGAGCTTTGGCCCGTCACAAACACAAAACACTGATGCGATGAATGTCTGACTACAGATGTCCAGTTATTAGAGGAATAAGGGTGACTGACTGACGGACAACCAGACAGTAAGGGTGCTCATTCCATTCCAGGCCTACCCTGTAGCCCCTCTTGCCTGGGATGCCAGGGGTACCTGGGTGGCCAGCCTGGCCCTTTGCAGTGAAAGAAAGACAGTTATGACCCACTGATCTGATTGGGTATGTAATAACTGCCACACACACTGCTCATTAATGACTTTACCTTTAACCCAGAAGCGCCCGGGAAACCTGGCCCTCCCTACGATGGCCAAGTTGGCATAAAGGTCAAATATGGTGGAAAAGGAAGAAAATGAAAAGAATTGTCAGACAGTTTTTTTCAGGATATTGAAAAAGACATGCAGACACATCCAGAAAGCAATTATGCATGCAATACATGGAGAGAGTACTGAATGGGCTAACTGGGCAGAAGAGAAGTCAATCTAATGACTCCAAAGACAAAACAACCATAATGAGATGCAAAATGACTACAAAGAGAAGTCAAAAGACTGCAAACAGCATCTTCTCTCAGACTGGGTGTGTTTTCCTATGCAGGATGAGTGGGAGCCAGGGGCCCAATTTCTCATTATCTGCCCATGTAAAAGTATAGAGTGAAAGGAACCACAGTTGAGTCTGTGTTCTTGCTCCTCTTTTCTTTTGAATGAGTAGATGGTTTAAAGATGAGGAACAGCCACAGCGGTAACAACACAAAGCACAGCCACAGCTGGATGGTAGAGGGAGCTTCTACAATCCTGTTTTCCCTAGTGGAATTGGTAGGCTGTCCACTGTGTGTCTGATGATGCTTGAATGTAATTTATTTTAGTTGTAGACAGAGGATAACAAGTTCATATTGCCGGTGTTTTCTCAGAGGGCTGTGATTTGCTCTGTATAGCAACATGCAAAAGGGAGACAGAAGATGCAGGAACCATTTGAACAAGCTCCATCAAATTAGCACTAAAATACTAATTTGACTAACCTTCATCTTTGTATCATTAGCATTCCGAGTTGCCAGGAAGTCCAAATGACTTGGTACTGTGATACCCCACATGTATCAAATGTTCAAGTAACACATTCAAGGTTGTGGTGCTTCCATTTCAATCGCTATGGCAGTTAGTTTGGTCATATATAGAAGACAAGATGTCAGAAGAAGGTGAGAGCTTTATCCTGTGATTCATTGAAAGACATGTATGCTATGGATTATCCACATTATCATACAACTTTAACCCATGATCCCTTTGCAGAAAATGGCATTTCATGTCCATGGATATGAATACATATTTACAAAATGGAAAGTAAAGCAGTATATATCAACAAGTACATTTCCATTGATAACCAATAAACAGGATCAGGAAGCCGCATATTTATAGTAAATGTATTTATTAGTAAGTATAATTACAGCATACTTCTATTGGTACGATTACTCATAATACTGCTATCGCTGTATCTACGAGGCCTAATGCCACTGTAGCTCATTTTAACACTGCTACTTCTTGCTTCTTAACCAACTGTTCTTACAGCACCATTGAGACAATACAACAAGCATTCATCCTTGGATATTGTCATTACTGTATCTTGAGTACTGAAGGTCTTTTCCAGTTTTAATCACATGTAATTTATGATTAGGATGGAGATTAAAGGGACCACAACAGGACAGAGTGTCCATTGGCGTACAAGGGTTTGTAGCCAGATACAAGCCATGCTGGATCTCCATTATCCCCGCTACCCTCAGAAGTACCTGAGTGGTGAAGGGGTTCAATAGAGACGTTCCCAAAGAACCAACTGCCCCAAACAGGAAACATCATCTCTCTTTGATCCATGACTGCTCAATCAGCTTGTAGCATTCCTCTGGTCCTGGAAAGTTTGTCCTTCATTCTATTTTAACATCTCTCTTTCCGTGACATGGGTGGAGGCCCAGATGGATGCTGTCACACTGGCATGCCTTGTCTTGATTTATCAATATGCTAATCTCTTTTTTGAGGGCATGCAGCCAAAGGCTTTCCACTTCAGAGGAAAAGTACGGAGGGATGAGTTTGAACCAATCCCTCACCCTCACACTTACAGGAACTGTAATCATCTTCCAATGATGCTGCAGGATCACTTGTTTTTGTTCTGTTTGTACTGAAGCCAAGTCGTCCTGTCACACTCAGTGTCAGAGGAAGGACATGGAGACGCAGCTACTCATTGCCAGTTTTGGTAATGATTTACAAGGAGAAGTTCCATGTGTACACTAAACAGTGAAGTGTATGCTTAGTAACAGATGGACAGGATTAGGTTTAGTCGAATGTATCAGTGTCATGATACAAAGTTCCTATAACGTTAAGAGCACTTAAACGTTATACATCAGTAAGCCAGCGTCACTACTGCCAAATATCATAGAAATAAGGAATTTTCCAGAAAATATTGATTGTCAAATATATCAATGCCACATGGTTTCTAAGAAGCACCTTTGCCTAACGGTAAAGGCCAATCAACTATGTTTTGATCAGATTTCCTACAAGTAAACAAGAAAATATGTGTCAATGAACAGTTTCATTGTCTCTCAACCGCTACCGCTACTTATGTACTGTATATATATACAGTTATTGTAAGTGTCAGGCATACTGTGCTATATTCCTGTTCAAACAAGCCACGATTGGAGGCAAACGTGCAGTTATGTGCAATATCTTGATAAATAGCCACTCCTGTATTGGTTCTTGCCTGCCTGTGTCCTGTTCCTGACCCTTACCCTTCACATGTTAACCTGCTCAGGATCTGCTGCTTGTGTTTAGTTATGTTGCCAGTTTGTGACCCAACTTCCGGCCTTTGTCTTTTGGGATTTTTGTTTGTGTGTTTGTACAGCCTTTTGCTGCCAACTGTAAGAGTTCATTGACCGTTCACTAAAGTGCCAATATTCATTCTGCTCTGCCTTAGTGACTGCATTCAGGTGCTCTTTCCTCTTGCTTGTCGATGGAATGTGACATTGCATTTCTGCTTATTCCTCTACGATCCTCTACCCTCACAATGGTCTGTACAAAGCTAGGGACTTATTGGGGGTAGGTATTTTGCTAATTTGCGCTCATACTACTAACAGTACTGTACTTTTCATTCAGAATTTCTTTTCCCCTCTCACATTTAAAAGGGTACATCCTCTTGAGACCATACAAGTGCCAAGTATTATACATATTATAGAATATAATGCAGGATATTAGGCTTAAGAGTGCTAGTAGTAGAACGTTCATGGGGTGTACCAAAGATAAATGGTTCAAGGAATCTTCCTCTGGGCACCATGAATATTTGGACAAAATATTTGGACCAAAGGACGAATCTAACCCAACCTTGATCGCCACTGTGTTCTGATTCATTCAGGAGATTCAGATTTCTTAAAAGAGGCTAACTGTTAAATTAAGTGATAGAGAGAGATAACACAATATGCTGCATACAGATGTATGGCCACAATGAAGAGTTATAGAACACAGTGGGTGATTGGAGAACTTAACTGCTGTCTTCCCCTCTTCTCATAATAGTTCTCCCAGCTGGGTAGCTCATTGATTTTCATTTAAAGTGGAAACAGGCAGAGATACCTTTTCATTTGGTCAAAGAAGTGTGACTGTTGGCACACACTCTCCTTTGTGATGAAATCCACACTCTCTCTGTCATCGCATGTTGCTTATACCAGAGGTAAAGTAAAGTCAAAGCTGCTCTCAAAGATGGAGCTTATTAGATCAGTCTATAGCGAAGCAGTAGAGTAATTCACCAGAGTGACCAATGGGACAAGGTCTTGAGGTGGTAGTTGGTCTGCTTCCATCATGGCTAGACTTGGGCAAGTCATTATTTGTGCCAAGACCTCTACCTGGCCCAATTTATTGAACTCAGCTCTCTGAGATTATATATAGAACAGACTTCCCCTGGGTTGATGAAAGCCTCAACTCCTCATGTGACCGTACCCTAACGCTGAAGGATCGGCCTGCAAAAGCTATTTCACTTCATTATTATACAATAAAAGCTTTCCAGATCCCTGCTTCCTATGGATACCAACGAATACGCACTTTCTTTGAAGTTTTCTGCTTTTTACTCCCCCCCCCTCCATTTCTCCATTTATTAGGTTTAATGGAGAAAACACACATATGACTGCCACTGCTACTGCCATGCTACTGTAGCCAAAGAAACTGTTGCTGCAGGTCAGCTGGGACTGGGACTCCTCTGTGTAGTCTGCATAACATTGGACAGACATATTATATCCATTAATGAGAGGGCCCAATGGACTGCAGAAGTGCCTTTAACCTGCATTCTTTCTAATCAGGGGGTGACTCCTCTGGTTGCAAAAATAAGCCTGATTGTATAGAAGTCTATGTGAAAATGACCCTATTGTTTATTACCTCAGTAAACATTGTAAACATGAGTTTATGGTCTCAATTGCTTAAGTCTTCTTCAATACAGCATGATGTTCATTGAGTAGACTATGGTCCCATTTAGAGTCAAATAAACCATAAAGCAGATTATACTTTAGGGCGGGGCTAACCTGACAGGCTGCTTCAAAACCATAGTCCACAAACCAATGGGTGACGTCTGGTGGTGTTTTGAACTATGGAGTGCCCAGAGACTGTTATAAGAAATGGACGCAGTCACCGTGATGTCACCGTGACGTCACTCATTAGTTTATGTCTCATGAACACTGAAATGTCCCGATTGAATAGGATCCTAACAATTCAAAATAGAACCAAAAAGGCCAGATTAAACATCACGACAAAAATAGAAAGATCCCCAGTGCACGTGCACTATATGTATTCTTGCCAGGTAAAGCCTCTCAGATTAAAAAACTTAAGGGCCGGGGTGTTAAGAGCCATGATATTGAGTATACCATTGCAGTATAACTCCATGTCCTCTCAAATGGATTTAAATTCATGATGGATTTCAGGTAACTTTTGAAGTACCTTTCCACTTAGAGATACATTTTAAAGAAGTTTTAATCCAGACTCCAGCAGCCACATCTGTGATCTCGCCATGCATAAATAGATCTTAACACGCCACACACAAACTCCATGCTTGACTTTCACTCTACCTTCCCTCCCCTCTCTCCAGGGAAACCCCTCTTTCCTTCATCTCCCTACAGAGTGGATGGAAACATCAGCTCAGAGATCAGACATGCCCTTTCAACCAGGGTGAAATCAAAAGACAAGCAGAGGCTCAGGGGGAAAAGGGAGTATTCCTTCTAGACTGACAGGAGGAGATCTACATTTTCAGAGATGACATCAGGGGCCTCCTATCATGTTGGTCCCTGGACAGAAGCAGCAAGAAGTTGCCTTGTCAAGAAATTAGTAGCAAATGGAGGGGAGATTTTTCATCCATGCAAGTAATGCAAGTAATGCAAGTAAGGCAACTTATTCTAGATCCAGATCATGACTCTATGATCATGTTGTCAGTCAAAGGCTTGTCATATAGGAACAAAACATGCCATTCAACATGTGCTAAGGGTATGGTAAGGGTTAGCATAACCTTAATCCTAACCCCAAGGTTGTGATAACCCTTTTCTCTGCTGAATGAAGTGTGTCTTTCCAATAAACTACAAATCAAAACTCCCAAACTTAGATCATGATTAAGTTAGCAAGAAGATTCTGTGTGAACAAACTGTCTACACCGGGCGTTTAGATCTTCTATTCTTTCCAAAGAATTGACAGACAGAATAAGCAATGCAAGGTCCGTTACATCCATGTCAGTCTAAAGCACAAGCTAAAGCTAAGACACAACTGGGCCGTAGCTACTACTGACCTCAGTTAGCATTTTATCATTATTTGTTTTTGATAAAAATGTGGAGGTTTTAATTCCTGAAAGCGCAATTTACTTTCTATAGCTAATAGTAACAGACTCTTACATTTTAAATGCCCCAAAAGTTTAAGAAAACAATTCTAACTCAAGGTCAGTAACTAGCTTGTGACATATTGGATTTGACAATCTGGAAAAATATATTGTTCTAAAGCTGAAAACTGATTTTTCATTTCCTCAAGAAAGTTGTATTTATAAAGTTTTATGCATCTGTATGTATCTTTGTGAGCAAAACTCCATCTACTAATTAAGATGATCAGATGCATTTGAGACTCCAGTAAAAAAAAAAAAAAAACATTAAGTGGATCTTCAGAGAAGGTTCTTTTGTCGGTACAAGCACAGGTTGTTTTTGGTGTCTGAACAAGAGTGTTTAGAGGAGGGGACAGGTCTCAGGACGTCTTTAACCTGAATAGAACATAGCCAGTGGGGTGTAACTTTCATTGGCAGCTGTTCCTAATATTTTGAGACTCTTAAGAAAAATGAAAAGGTAAAAAATCTTACCTTAATTCCTTGGTCTCCGGTAACTCCCTGTGAAGCAAAGCAGAGGCAAATATAGTAAATGTAACAACTGACAACAATCAATCCACTAGATGGAGCAGGAGATCCTCTATGAGCATTATGGGGAGCAGTGAGGACTGTGTCCAACACCTCACAGACTGGATGTTTAAACTGAAGGAGCATTTGCATTTGCAATTTGTTGTTCAACCTCTGAAACAAAAAGCCAGATAATTGTGCCTGCGTAGGCCTCGTCTGTGTCCTCTTAGTGACCCTCAACTCGGTTGCCTGATGTGCTCATAAAGCTCATGGCAGAAAACAGATTCAGGGTTCTATGCTGAGTTCATGGGAAAACAAAGTGAGACGGATAATGGTTAAAGTTTATAAGGCAATAATCTGCACAGAAGCTCACAGCAACACAGTTCTTCCAGTGGTCCTGTCCTCAAAACTTCAGGCTGAATCCCTTTTACAGAGTCATGTTATAGATATATACTGCAGTTTTGTTGGGACAGCAGCAGCCTGTTGGATGATACCCAGATGACTGAGATGTCTCACTTAATCTCAGTGGAGTAAAGTAGAAGGGGAAAAGTAAAAGTCATGAATTAATGAACATATGACGTATTGGTTACATCTCTACATTTTATAATTGACTTCCTGAAACTCAACACTGTTGCAGTTGAGTTTTCTAAAGACCAACATCAAGTTGGAAGGTGTTATTTAGCCTTACTTAACACAAATTATGGGTGGAATCTTTAAAGCTCTACTAATAGTTCTCTGAATTAACAAACACAACAGTGTAATGTAAAAGTGTGTTTGTGTATTGCCAAAACTTTTTTGGAAATGTATCCATTTGTACATTTAGTCACATGGCCTAGAGCAGTGATTCTCAACTGGTGGGTTAAACAAGCTTTCATTATTAAAGACTACTTTATTACCCTGACAATTTTTTAAAACTAAGCAACCAATCTACTTCCTGTTTACACCGGCACCCACCCGCATGCCCAGTGTACGTGATTAGTCATGTGATATTTGTTTTCAGGCATTTTAGTCTGGACGGAGATCATCTCGAGAACGATGCTGAAACGCTTTAGATCGTTTTAGTTTGAAAAATCCGTTTTAAAACTAAAACGTAGTAGTGTGGATGTAGCCTTAGTGTTGTGGATGTGTCAACCACTCTGTCTTGGTATTGTTCTATTGAAGTGTTGTTAAACAAAATTTAATTTGGCTTGTCTTCAATTTCTATTGCCCCTTTCCCTCTGGACAAATAAAGCCAGTAACACCCACTATCGTCTGGCTTCTGCCTTCAGTGGGAAAAGTTACAATCAGCATTGATTCCCGGAACAAATGACTCTGCAATCAGCTCTAGCTCCGACAACCTGAACACACCTGAACCCAGTTCAATGCTATGTGACTATTGTGAAATATAATAAATCAAATCAACAGGGATTTGGACAATTATTATAATTTGTTAACTTACGAAATATTCAATTAATATGCTCTCCTTAAAGCCACGTCACTTTACCTCGCTGCTCATTGTAAAAACCTCATTCAAACTTGACAGAAACAGAATAAAAGTCATCAAAACAGACTTTCCACTGTTACAACAATCAAAAGCAGAGACCATGTAAGGGATCCCCTCACGGCCAGTATGGAGAAGAGGAATGATAACAATGACCCATCAACTCTTCCAGTGTACATATGGCATTTGAATGTTGTATGAAGGTAGTTTAAACAAATCTGAGCATATGCTTGGAGTTGATTTGAACCTTTTGTCATAGACTTTTGAGTGAAAAACAAAAGACACAAGTTAAACATGAAAACAGGTGGAATACCTTTGAGCCTTCAGGGCCTAGTGGGCCAACATCACCTTGATCCCCCTGTGAAGGGATAGAAGGGACGATATTATAACTTCACAAACAGACAGCAGAGGGACAGATGATTTGCTGAAAACATCTCTTCCTGAGGCGCTCCTGTCTGTCGTATGTCTTCTTTCCTCTAAATCACCAGCTTACTTGAAAACTATAAAACTGGATGTTTTATTCACCAAATCAAAGCAACCATAAATCAAACACAACTTCCTTCTGCCACTGCATTAATCCCTGCAGGTACTTGAAAGCACATGATACATGAAAGTCCATCATAACAGAGGGAAATAAATGGTTATTGTTTCATGATTGTCATAGAAAATCAATCTATTACTCAATGGACAATGTGCACAGGTTGTGTATAGATAGATTGTGTACTGGAATAATTATGTTCTAGCCAATCCAACCACATCCTGGATTCAACTGACCAAATCATTTTTCAAAAGTGATTCAGAAGACCGCTCACCTTTAGTCCCTTCACACCTGGCTCCCCCTATAGAGATACAACAAAGTGTGTGCATAACAAGTACATATCCAGCCAGTGTAGCAAATGCAGTATTTTAAATAGAAAATTGTACAGAAAGCAAGTGACTGAGGCTTGGTTCCCCCCCCCCCCCCCCCCCCCCGATGCTTCTCCGATGGGGCTGCAGCCCAGCTCGCTTGTTTTCTATAGTGAGAGGTATTTACAGGACTCTGGCCATCTCTCTGACCTCACAATCTACATTCCCCCTCTTAAATAATCTGTTACCATGAATGCTTTATGTGGAGATCTGCTCATCCAATCCAAAGGAAACATAGTGATGTGTAGAGTTTGTGTTGTGTAGGTTGGGGTTGGTCTGAATATTGAAGCAGCTGCATGGTGACCAAGTGGAAACATCTTGACCTGATCCCTGTTTCATGGCTGGTTTTATGCGGTCTTTGAGTGTGTTTGTCTGTAATAACTAATAGTCACCATGAGAGGTCACTGTGATGCCAATCATGTTTTCTAGAATTGTAATTTTGCTGTTTGGATAAGAAGAGAAAAATGTGTACCTTCAGTCCCGGTAAGAGCTGCAGAAACAATGTAGAAAACACAAGGAGGTTAATATCACACAACACATTTTCCCTCATGAGAAGATTCTGAAAGAATAAAGGTGGACGACTCAATGAACCAAAGCTTACCCGTGGGTCTTTTCCTGGTTTTCCTGGTTCACCAGGCTTACCCTGTATGAAAACAGCACAAACTCTTTACACAGAATCAACGAGGCTATCTACAATTCCAGATTGTAAAAGCAACTATGTCTCTCCAACACAGTCTCACACACAGGTCATGAAATAGTCACAAAATGTTTTGTGTACAGAGACACGAGTTATCTGGGTATTTGTTTTGCGTCGCTCGCAACAACTTCTATTTGGGAAAAACATAATGTTACAGAACGAAAGTTAGGTTTAGGCTACAAAACCACCAACACTTTGGGACACGCAGTGTCTAACACTGGTCTTAAAAGTCTTGTGTTTGTTGGACCCATCCACTGACCTTCCTGCCCACTATAAATGTTTTTTGTCAATATTTCATACTACGTCACTATATCTGACCGTTGCATAGTTACGTGGATTTGTTATATTTGTGGGTACAAAAAAGGATCCTAATTGGCTTTCCAAACGGACGATTCGTGTCCGTGTATACAAAACCAATAGATTGCCTTTGTGACTACTTCCTGACTTGCCATATGACTGGGCTGGCCTTTTGTAGATGTAGTGAGAATCTGTCCATAAAGTCTACATATTTTCCCAAGTAAAAGGCTTGAACTTGCACCGTAAACCTTAAAGACGCTGTTGTATCCGGACCTAAAACCGATAGATAATTGAGAATTATAAAATTTCGACGGAGCGCTTCTATTTTTACCGGCGCAACTTTTCTAGCCTTTACAGCACTCGTTCAGCGATCCAAGAAACACAACGACCTATTACATGCATTGTAAATCCCTTCACGTGATGCTGCTCAGCCAATCAAATGTGTGTATTCCGATAAGTTTCCCGACTCGAGTGAGATTCACACACATGGGGGAGACGGGGCGAGAGAGCCAACAGAAAAAGTATGTGAGTCAGTGAAGCCATTTTACATTCTCCAAAAAGAGAAAAGTGGACAGTTTATTCTTAAATGCATCCCTTATTTTACTTGAAACAAGAGAAAAACATGTACAGTATATATATTGTTGAGATATTGTTGAATTGAAGGTTCTTTATTTGATTTGACAGTCAGTTGTTGACTACATACAGACGTTAATACAACTGCTAGGCTACTTCAATGTATATAGGGCACTAAATCAGAGCGCATGTTAGAGATTACTGTGACGTTCCGGACCTTTGCAAGAGGAAATTCTCTCTAAATGGAGCTTGTTGACTTTTAATTGAATACCCCTGTTGTAGACTCTCTTTATGTAGAAGAGTAGTTTCTGCCAAATTATAAGCATCTTATGAGGTTCCAATATAGTCTTCTCAACACCAATTAATGCAATTCATGTATTTATTCTAAATTCTTCAGTAGGAACCTTTGGGCTTGGTGCTGAGAGCCACACGCAGCGTGAGGAAGTCATAAAGTATCGAAAGACAGAAACACACATTGAATGGCCACCGATGCATCATTTTACGCTGCTTTCGAGTCTCTGTCCAACAACTTGTGTAGGTGGGCTATTTGTAAAAGGAGAATTGGAATTTCTGGTTGAAAGCAGACTGGGACTCACCATTGGGCCACTAGCTCCATTCAGGCCGGAGGTCCCTGGGAGTCCGGGGGGTCCTGGAGGTCCCGGGGGTCCCTGCGCTCCAGGCTCACCCTGCTGGGAGACCTTGAGTTACAATCTGCCATGCTGGAGCATGCCTCACCACACTGGCCATGCCCACACAACAACCTCACACAACACCACAAATAACTGCAGCAGGGGGGTTGCAGAGAGGAAGGTTAGCCGGGGAGCAAGGCAAGCGTTTATACTGGAATGCTTGAGCATGAAGATTCATTCTTGACATTTGGAATGCGTATGTTGGATAAAATATTCCAAATTCAAAGATCATTCTTTTCCAGGGCTTGTACAATATCCAATGGACTTCAGCGAATTGAGCTGAGTCAGGTGTCAGGACATAATCAAGGAGCCTTGTTACAGGGTCTTAGCAAGAAGGGCACCAGAGGCACATTGGTCATGGCATGAGCTGGTAGAGATGTAAGCTCAGTGCAGAACTTTGTTTTACTGACTCCTGGTCAATGGCTTTGATCCGTTCCCTGTGGATGTTGCACCTAGCTGCCAGGCCCTTACCCAGGACCCCAGCATGGAACCCAGGAAAATGGAAGAGCACCGTTTCCGCACTTTCTCACTCCCAACTTGTCAGTTACTGCCGCTTGATCATTGGCCTTGCTCTTCAAACTATGACCTAGAGGGTCATAGTTTTGTTTAGTCCAGCGTCATTTTGGACGCGGCAAAGACGGCCTGTCAGTTTCCACTCATTACAAGTACAGTGTCTTTTCAAAAGAAACTTTTGTCTCACAGGAAGTTAGGTTTAGACAACAAAACCCCTTCGTTAGATTCAGGAAAGCTGCTTGGCTGACTTAACTGACCAACGACTCAGGTCGTTACTGAGACAACAAGTCATGTGACAAAATATCCCCGTTTACTTTTAGTTCCGCATCGGAAACAAACAAGTTTTACGTTTGTTACTTGAATTTCCATGTTCACAGGAAACTTAGAGTTTCTGCTCATTACACGCATACAATCTCTTCTCAAAATATAATTCCAACGTATAGGTTTAAGGTTTATTAATGCAACAAAACTACTTGGTTAGACTAGGAAAAGATTGTAGTTTGCGTTAAAATAAATATAATTTTTATGAAAACTAAGTACATTTGTTACGTAACTACATAACTTAAAAATAGATACTTAACAAAACTAATGTAAAATAAGTTACCAGTGACTTGGAGCAGCGGCCTCCTGGGTGAAAGTCCTGTATTAGTTTGAGTCACGAAACCTCCCCTCTCACTCTATACTGTATCAGTCGGTCTGGGCATCTCATAACGTCGTGATAGTTGAAAGCCCAGCGCATCTCAAACTGGCACTAAAAGGTGCTTCTGTGCTTCAAACTGATCACAGCAGCACCTGAGAAGAGGTCAAAGTCATTGACCAGGAGTGAGTGGACAGCAGCAGAAAGATCAAGGAGGACATCCACATATGAGGCCAGAGTCCATCTTTGAAGAGAGTCAGGGGTTACCAAAGGGTGGTACTTAGGTCACCTGAGCAGGTTCCATTATCTGACAAAGGCCAATGGAGTTGAAAGGTTCTAGAGAAGTGAGCACACTAAGTGCTTTCTTCTTAGAGACTACTTTTGATAAGAGAGCAAGGCACTGGGAAATATGTGACACTGATGTAATTCTTCAACTTTTTGGCAAGTCACAGAGTGACCTGGATTTCTTAGATCACTTGCCATCAAATGTACTCCCGCTTTATAAGTTGAGCTTTAAATTCTAATTGGGTAAAAAGAACATCTTAATAATTGAAATGAATGAACGTCATCTTGACATTGATCCTTCCTGCAGCTTCTTTGAAACACACTGCTAATCTGAGTGCGTTCATTCTTTAGACAGCCAGAACCCTGGGAGTTGACTCAAACCAAAGCCAAGACTAAACCAAATCAAATAAAGGACATTTACAATGAGCACAGGATATGAAGAGAATAAATACACCTCAGCGGCTGACATAAATCTGTCTGGCTGCTACACGTCCTCAATCTGCTTCTCTTGTTTCCTGCTGAAATCATTTCCGCTACTCACTGTTCGGAGCTCATGAATTCAATTGTATGTTTCTTACAGTTCAATACTTTATAGAGAAGACACCTCCATATGGAAACATGTATTACCATAGAGGGCAACAAGTTTGCATGGCATGCTATTTAATGCATTATGCTCGAGTACGTGATTTATTTGCACATGTGTTGCGACTTAGAGAGGTTCCTAACACAAAGCGCTGTCCTCCTTCAGTCACTCAGCAATCACGGTGTTATTGCAGGAGAACACACATGTACAGTAGCTCTGCCAAGCTTCTATTCTAAGATAATGGAGAACATATCCGATCCATATTTTATCATTCCTATTCTGCACCCCAGTGCAGAATGTGTCCAGATATGATTTATGTCTCTGGACATGTTGGGATTTTCTCGGGGGTTATACACACACTGTTATTGGTAGAGTGCAGCCGCCAATGTGCTGTTCTGGACTGTTTGACCACATGAAAGAATATTCTAGAAGGAAAAAAAACATGTCCATTATATCAGATGGTCAATACTGATTGGCTGATATCTTATTTATTATGGGAGGCGGGGGCAATATAACCTGTGTAGTCCATCTTGTATTTTCAAAATGAACCACAAGGCAGCACTTTTTTTTTAAACAGTACCTACGATCTGAACCGTAGTTTATTTGCCATAAGCACAATCTTTCCCTAAGATAGTTTCCATGCATAGATATTGTAGAAAGATGTAAACTGGGAGTCAGTAGAATCATCAATATCATTGTTCTTGACCGGTAATAGGGTCGATTAGCATATGCATATTATTATTATTATTATTTTATATCTCACTGTTCATATTGAACTAATCTGTAAAATATTCACAGTTTTTGTCCGTTTAGTATTTATTCTATATCGGCACATTGCCGCTAGGCCTTCATTTTATGTTTTTATTATTAATCTCTGGGAGTACTACTCAGCCTGAGAAAAAGGTAGCCAATGAGATGCCACCACGTTGCATTGTGGGAAATGTAAAATCTTGCTTTTTTTCCTCTGCTTCACTATTGACATTTTGTCTCTTCTGTTAGTGAAATACTAAGTCCCTTTAAGGTCAGGGAAAGATGGTGGTCAGGGTTCAAAATAATGATTATCAAAAGGATTATTGTCCGTACTGTGTGTTTCTGCCTGTGTTGACCCTCAATGTTGTCACTGAAATGAAATCACTAATGCATTTTCATTTGAAATAGAACTTTATGGAGGTACTAGGATGGACTGGACCAATCAGTGGATTGTTTAACACTATTTTGATAAACACTATTTGTTGAATCTATTTTGCATGTACTCATATTTGTTATCTTTTCATGCCATTCGTTACCTCCACTTAAAACCTCAATGTATAGTTTTGCCTATGATTTTCTTTTTTTATCTAAGGTGAAAAAAGCTCTAAATAAAACATGATTTGTAGTGTGCTTGAAACTAGAACATTGGAGCATTTTTGCTTCATATACTGTTATGCATCATTGAGAGAAAAGGCCTTGAATATGCCTAAACATTCAGAAGCAGGAGCAGCCAAACGCTGGTTAATTACAGCATGACGGCGGAGGAGGGTTGGGGAGGTGTTGGCAACGGATCATGGCGGTTGGCATCCACATGGCGAGCAGAGAGCAGGGGGGAGGTAGGGGGAGAGAATTGTACCTTGAGGCGTTTTAGGATTAGAGGGCTTATTGAGGGCATGTTGCGTACGGTGATGGGCAACATCTGCCGGGGGGAGTCACAAAGCACAGGTGGCCAGCGGTGTAAAAGGTCACAGGGCAAAGGTCACCAAGAGACCAGAGAAAGGAAACAGGGTAGAACCAGGAGGAAAGATGGGGGAGGGATATGGAGGAAAAAGAGAAATAGAACATCATAGTGAAAAGCAAGGAAATGAGTGGGAAAACAGGAAACAAGGCTGGAGAAAGGAAAGACAACAAGGGCACCAGCACAGCAAACTACGGGCTTGGAGTGGCAAAGGGGATGGTTGATGTACTGTGATGGTTCTTTGTTTAAAAAGAAAAACTGAAGGGCGTTCGAATTCTAAAATGACTGTCAGTCTGTTGGTTGATAATCATCAAGCATCCCCTATTCAGGATCTATATGCATCAGTGTCCCCATTCACAGTGAGCCAGGCCCCTAGATTGCAGCGGAGCAGAGGTGGGCGCCAGTCTTGCCACAAAGAGAGTACAGCAGTACAGTTACATTGCACATCCAGACTTACTGTGGCCAACCGTCCAACACAGGGCTGTACAATACGCCGCTTCTGTTGAGATGACCAGCAGGATCAGATACAGTTTAGGACAAGACGGTTCAGTACGATCCAACTGACAGCTACATTTCCCCACTGACACCAAGTAGAACCAGCTGCATGCAACTTGCCTACTTTTTACATAGCGTACATATTTCCACAATTTCTATTATAGAGCAACCTTTTAAGCAAAGATACCTTCACCCAATATTAACATACATATTTCTAGTGTTAATTCAGTCTTGGAAAATACTTCTTCTCATTGTAGATCCGTTGAAAGCCAAAAATAGCAACAGTACTATTTCTATGGAAATATATACAGAACGTTAGAAGTAGATATAAGTAGGGGTATACATGTAGTAAGTAGGCAAGTGTGCTGCTTTGTCCCTCACCATGTCCAGCTGTCCACCACAACTGTTTTCAATGTGTAGAAGTCAAGAGCTGCCAATATTTATTGATGAAATATTATATTATATGGTCCAATTGTGTTCAATTTATGTATGTAAAATATATATATATATTTTTGTGTTTAAGCATTGTTTGTTATATATAATACAATCTAATTAGAACATTTCCAAATGGCAGACCATTTTCAACTGACATCTGAAAATAAGTTATATCTCTCTATAAATTGTATTTTTGTAATTTAATTTTGTCATACATGTGCACACACATGGCTTTTTTTCAAATTAAATTCACTGATTTAATTTGAATATTGGCATCTCTATGCTTCAGTAGTATGCACAGTTAAACTTAATTCCAGTAACAATTTAAAGATATACCAACTGCATATTATGTAAAATTCTTCTCATCTCATTTTTTTGGATATATCTTTTTTTTTAAAGCGACTTTTTTAAAATGTTGTTGAACCAAACCACATTGATGGTTTTCTTTCTGTTGGGTGGAGAGCAGAGGGTGGAGGGGTGCCTTGGCTCAATAGGGCACTGGCTCTCTTTGCGGCACGACTTGGTGACACCCTGCTTAGGGTTATCTATCTGGGTGTTGCCACCCACAAACCTTCAACATCAGAGCCTGACTGGAGCGCAAGGCAGCCAGGGATTTCAGAGGGAGATCCTTCACAAAGAGGCCCTACA
Organism: Anarhichas minor; assembly: GCF_050575085.1. Lineage (NCBI taxonomy): Eukaryota > Metazoa > Chordata > Actinopteri > Perciformes > Anarhichadidae > Anarhichas > Anarhichas minor. The sequence continues at coordinate 460,440 of NW_027466504.1, forward strand.
CACCAGGGAAGCGGTAGTTTAAGTCAGAGCTGGTAACGGTGGCATGTCATGTCTCATGAAGCCTGAATTCCAGATGATTTCAGTTTACAAGAACAGCTCTGCTTTTAGAGAGTGAGATGTTCAGATGGATGTCAATCTTAACAATTTATCATCTTTGTGTTAAGTTCAAAGCTGCAGCCAAGATGTGGTTAGCCTAGCTTAGCATAAATACTGGCAGCAGCTAGCCTGGCTCTGTGCAAATTGAGAAAAAAAAATCGACTTAATCTCATTTTAAATTTCATGTCAACAGGAATTTAAAATAGTAATTCACGATTCAGACATATTGGGCATTGCAACAAACATGCATTATAGAGAGACATAAGTTATGGCCAATCAAGAAACCGTTCACAAGACATAACTGCCCCCAAAACCACAACAGTCTGTTAAACAGTCAGCTTTGTAGCAGTTTGTTGGTTTATCTTTTCAATTTGGACAGAACCAGGCTAGCTGTTACCAGCAGCTTCCAGTCTTTATGCTAAGCTAGGCTAACCACACCCTGAATCCAGCTCTGTACTCACACAGATGTGAGATTGATATCAATCCTCTGGAAGGTAAATAAGCATATTTCCCAAAATGTTGAACTATTATCAACAGCAGAGCTGCTGCTGAAATACACATTACACAAAAACACAAGACATATTTGTTGATTCTGCTGGCTTTTTCCTGAGACTCACTCTCCACTGAACATTTTACCTCCACCTACAGAAACCCCCCAGACCCCCTAAAGTATCACTATGGGATTGAGGCCTGGAGTGTGAGCAGACTCTGGGAATGAACCTCCCATACAGACTGCTGCAGGGGGTTCTGAAAAGCGTATATGAAAAACAAATTCATCAGGCATACTGCTCGTTAGAGAAGGGGGGCCGGGGTCCCCCACAAGCTAAAGACATTAAACCCCAAATCCTCTCTGGGTCCTTCTTCTGACTCCCTCTTCTGAAATGTATGCGACCTCAAGCACTTCCTGTCCAGAGATGTATATCACATGGTGCATTATCGATAACAGCTCATAAAACCATCTCAGCATCGTGCTGTTATTTTGAGATGCCTTTAAAAAATGTAGCTAATGTCATGGCGATGGCAAAGCATGACAAAAAAAAACTTTGATCATCTTAGCAGGAGCAGTTTAATAACTGAAAGGTTGAATTACGCTGGAAATGGCCTCTAGATCTGAAAAATCCCCCTTTACACAGGAGACTCTTATTCTTGGCAGCCGACACACAGGCTCTTATCACGTAGGGCTCCAGCAGGCCGCCTGGTAATTGCCTTGTTTTCTCTCAACTACCCAAGCCACAGAGATGACGGGCCAAAGAGCTGCAGAGCTCTGCATGTGCTAGCCTTCACTGTGCTACCAGCCATGTGTCTGTCCAGCTGCTGGAGTAGTTTCCCTTCCTAAAGCTTCACTTTTCTATTCCGATCTGACATGAAGAAAGTGTGCATGGTGGACCTCTGAGACATGACTGCTTTACGCTGTAGGATGAACAATAGTACAGGTTGAGTTTGTGTCATGATATTAACATTTATATTGCAAAACAGGCTAATTATCTGTTTTTTTAGCATAAAGACTAATGGTGAAGTGCTTTTTGTGTCAAAGTGTTTTCATACCCGGTGTGTGTAGTCTCCACATACGCCCTGGAGAAAACAGAAAAAAGTTTCATCAGAAAAATACTTTTTCATCTTAAAAATTCATATCAGAAAGTCTCTGTTATAAGTGATAACTGAGGGCAATATATTTAAAAGGAGGTGTTTACCAGGCAAGGAGGGTTCACCAAAAATCAGCTTTCATCTTTTGTATTGTAGGACATGTCGTGTTTCACAGCTTGGCCCATACGAGGGACTAAAAGTCAGGATATTTCGACCTCTGCTGCTTCAACTCTGAACCTTTTATGTAATTCCTCCTTTAAGAGTCCCACAGCTTTATGGAAGCGCACTGCTAATTAGCTGGAGTGTCCATTACAGAAAATAAACATCTGAACCTTTCTTCCACCACTGCTGGCTGGTAAACTATAAGATGTGTTACTTGGCCAAGTCGTCAAACTACCGCAAACCATGTCTCACCTTCTCCCCTCTGGGTCCATGTTCCCCCTAGAAGAGAAACAATAAAAGGTGAATGAGATAAGTGAGTGGTTAAGCATTGAGCAGGTTATTGATGATGAATGAGATCCGACTTGAGGAACTTACTTGGAGTCCTTTAACACCACGCTGACCCTGAAAAACAACAGCAGCACAGTCGGTCTTAAGGCTTAGATTCAACATGACTGAAAACAAATGGCTCCAATAAACATGATGGAAACGAGTAAGAATGCCAGGGTATCAATCACACTGATGAATTAGCTATTACAGGAGTCTATTCCAATTACTTGTTGTGGGTGAAGGCACTCATTTTGACTTCCCAGCAGGCCCTGGGGTGTGCCCAGTGTAAGTAGCTGTCAGAGCTCAGGGACTGGTTGATTAATGAACTCAGGGAGAGGGCCCAGTAGGACACATCCACTCCACCCCATGCTGCTGACCCCACAGGCTCGGCAGCTCCAAAGCCACTTTGTGAAGGCAACAGCATCTCTATACATCTACCAGCCCAGCCCTCAAAGCCCTGTTTAATGCTCCCTGACATCTGTCAGGAAGGAGACTGAGTAACAGGAGCTCATTACGGCCCCATTAATCAACATTAAACATTATTTCAACAGTATCCAGCCCCACTTGGCCTCCTGGAAATTCTGACATTTGTACTGGCATGGAGTTCACTGGAGCTGTCCTCCTGCTTTAGAAAACAAACCCCCGATCTGACCCAGAGTAATGGTCGACCAACAGAGGCGTGCGAGAAGCTACTGAAATCAGCAGCGTCGGCCTCAGATGGACAACACTGAAATGACCGACATGCACGCGGCAACATCATTCAAGAAGAGAGCTCTTTATACAGCAGATCTGTATTGAAGCTAGAAATAATTCAAGATGATGATCCAAACTGGTAAGAAACTCCAACAGAGTGAGAGAGCATTGATATCGAATGATTCTGCAAAACCTCAGAATGTGTCCAATAATTATGTTTCTTTTATGTTCAAATGTTTAAAAGTTTAAGATTGTGGTTAAGTTCAGTAAAATAATGAACTTTAGATGTCTGTGACAGAACACAAACAACAGCCTTCACACACACTACTTCCTTCATTGAAACTGAACATTAACTTAAATAGTTAATGGACTGCATTTGTATCGTGCTCTTCTAGTCTTCCAGCCACTCAAAGCTCTTTAACACTACATGTCATCATTCACCCATTCACACCCATTCATACCCTGATGACAGGAGCTACTATGCAAGGTGTTACCTGCCCATCAGGACTAACTAACATTCATACCCATTCATACACCGCAGGCTCAGGAATCAAGTGGTTTGGGAATATAGAACGTTAACGGTGAAGCAAATGCTTGAGGCTTTAAATGTCCTGTAGCCTCAGTGAGTGTAAATCCCTTTGGGCCCATTTCACTTGGTCAGAGTTGTACCTACTAACTGCATGCAACCCACTCTTAGCCCATCACTGTGTGATATAAATCAGGCCAATCACTTCATATTTGCTTTGGCTTGTTGGTGTAAATTCCATACATGCTCAAAATGTTATGGGCTCAGATGACCGGTATGGATGGTATTATAGTGCAACTATGTTTATGACTGCTTACCATGTCTCCCTTCGGTCCGTTCTGTCCCTGTGAGAACAGTAAAGCAGTGAGTGCAGGTGGTATAATAACAACAGATACCGCCACTTGATTTCCCCGGACAAAGTTCTTAGAAATATTCATAGCGTGTTTAACCTCGCCCGATAAAATAACAGTAATGACGCTAATAGAGATTGTATTACAATAATGACCATAATCATTCTTAGCTTAATTATGCTGATTATCACCACTGAGTGCTTCTGGGTACTGAAGAAGCACTCAATTACTCAGTTATTTCACTTTTTGACAGGAACTTGGGGAAACTCACAGACTTGCCATCCAGCCCAATTGGACCCTAGGACAAGAGAAGAGAAGGGGATGTTTTAGTACATATGGAGATCAGCAATAGCATGACAAATGACTGCACCAGCTGGTCCCGTTACAAAATCTGTTGGAAAGCTATCGATTTGCAAATACTCACTATATACTTAGCAGTTAAAAGTCAAATGCAAAGGTGATGTCAGTGTAGATGAAGCCAACCATGTTGGCAGTAAAGTGAAATGTAGGTTACGATAAACCCTGATTCAGGATCGTCCTGTTCATCATGTAACTCGTAAATATCAGTGGGACTTCATACATTCAGCTGCAGGCAGAATGTTGAAATACTTGTTAGTATTTTACCTACCTACCTCTCATGCTCGTAAAGGAACAAAATAAAGTTTTCTCCTTCCCCCACCCGACTTGAGTACGGTTGAGAAGCCCTCAGTGCTGCCACTGGTGGCCAGAAGCTATATTGCAGCAATGCTAGTAAGTTTAAAAAGTATCTATTTACTATTTTACTTTCTTATTTCTTCTAATCAATCATGCAAAAAATAAGTAAATAGTCACTGGTGGTGTATCATTGGCAGCTGATTCACCGTTATTCAGAATGCAGATTTACAGATATCTATAGGAACTAACCATTCGTTAGCATATTATCTAGCTCTCAATTCTCAATTCACAATCTTCTATCACTATATATTCACACATTTTCTTTGTGACGTCTTTGTGAATACATTAGTTTCTTACCTGTTCGTCACTTGTAATTATTTTGTAATTACGCCCTCCTGCCTTTAGTTTATTCAAGTAAAATCTAAATAAACACATGGTCATGACTTACTGGAAAGCCTGGAAATCCTCTTGTCCCAGGTTGTCCCTGAAGAGAAACAGAAAGAGCAGTGTGTTTGTTGTTGTTCTGAAAGTCTGATTTAAAAAAATCAGCTGGAAGCAGGTCAGTGGAAGAGGAACCAGTTATCTCCTACTGAGGTTTGAGGTGAGAACAAACATTGATTTTGGCACAAGGAGTGATCCTGAAGACTCTGGGGAACACATTCAGTGTGTGTGAGTGTGTCCTCTCTGCACAGGAGGAAATTGGATGCTGAAATGGAACACTAAAAAGAAAAGCGTTCTAATCCGATAAAGATGTAGGACTAGGGGGAGAAGGGTAATGAGCTCAATGACTCAATAACAACTAGCCAGGATACTTCAGCTGAGCTCTTCAAACTGGCATGAGACATGTAATATCCCCGGGAAAACAGTGATGTGGAAACAAAGATGTAGGGATCGACAATTACAAGGCGGTGAACGTGACTAATGACACAGATTGCCTGGAGGCCGAGGTAGTGCCCGCAGCTTTGAAAGGTTTCTATCCAAAAGACCAGACGTAGTATTGTTTTTATACGTGGTTTTAGAATTTGACAAAAACAAACTCTTAACTCAAGGTCCAAGGATAATTTCAAACTTTTCATAGTCTTGTGATCAAACTCCAAACCTCAATTTGGTTACTAGTTCTAAAAAAATGTATATATATATTTACTCAAGGTTATTTTTTTCTAGCTTTTAATAGCATTTTTAAATGAATGTAAATTGAAATCTACAAAAAATTTAAGACAAATATTCATGCGAAACATGAAAAAGACGTCCTAAAAGAGCTGCTAGTGATGACCGTGAGATGCAGCTGGAAGCTCTTTGAAAGAGCAAGTAAGTGCACCTTGAGTTATTTCTTGTTTTAACAAAATACTATTTCCAAGGTCAATAATTAATTTCCACTGGCAAGAAGTATTTACATAATAAGTAGATACATGATACATGATAAAAGGATGAAATCTCTGCAAAATACTAAGTTTCTTCTTTGAGTTAAGTGACTTTTCATGCTCAACTAAACGCACAAGTTCTCAAACTACAGAATCTGTTGATGACGACCATGAGATGTGGTTGAAAGTTCCAGAAAAGCTTCAAATTTAAAATGAAGAATCGCCTATTAGACTCACTGACTCCCAAACTAGCATGGAAATGCCTTTTGCAAAAGTTCCCATGTAAACAAGCATTATTTTCATTCAAATCTTTTCCTGCATGTAGTTAAGAAGTCATTGTGCATGTGCTATAAAACATCTCATGCATATATCAATAAAATGAGTGTTATGCAGCACATGGTCTCAAAGTGGAGAACATCTTTGCACTCATCCATCTAACCCGATGAAATGACAATGTGGAGAAGAAGTCGAGGCACTGGGCTGGCCTCAGCTGTCAGATCCTCTCACTTTCCTCACCTCTCTGTTGAATTAACTCTCTTTTTCCGTCTAAGGTCACGACTGGAGTCTCTCATGTCAATCTCACCTGCTGTGCTGAACTAGCTTCTAAGTGTTTCTGACTGACTGGCCCTCTAAGTTCTGAACTTGGCTCCTACTGAACAGAGCTTCCTACACAGCCTGGTATTCATTAGAGGTGCCTATAACCATCTAGCAGGAGTGGGCACACACAGGTTCAGATTGTAAGAACCACCAATTAGAAGAACAGATGTGTGCTCCACTTAAATTGGCTAGACTTAGGCCATCCTCAGAAAAAGGCATATTATGGTACTTAGAGGCCACATTGTCCACCTGGAAACTGAAAAGGAGAAGAAAAACAAACACTGAAAGCATTTGGCCTCATGACAGGAGAATTTGGTTGATAACAATAGATGTCTGGATAACTAATATTGAGCCCAGTTGGACCAGGATGGATTTTCTCGCGTTGCTTCCTGATAAAGCAAGCATGACTAATGATCCAACATGTGGCACAATGCTGCTGTTTCCACAGTCTGTAGTTATATAGCATTATTCTATCATTTGTGGTGTGTTGATGTGCTTGGCTGGACTCTCCAATTGTCTAGTTTAATCAACAGAACTGAAGGTCTGTTGTGTTTAGGAACCCTAATGTGTTAAGCAGGGGTGTAATACAATGCTTGGTTTGATTTAAGATTAGAGGTTTCTGAGGTGTAGGGAGGGGTACAGGCACTTACCGGAGGTCCTCTTGGACCAATGATAGACAGACCTGGCTCGCCTGGTGCTCCCTATCGATAGATAGAAGAGAGGAAGAAAGAGGAAGATATCATTAGAGAAATTCAGCACATCCAAAAGTAATTAGCTTTAGCGGAGGCAAATCCATCCACAAGCATCTGTCCAAACAAACACTGTGTCTAATCCTGACACATGAATACCTCCTCTCAGACAACGGTGGTGGACATGCAGAGAAATGTATGTCTCACTCTGGTCAGTGAAGTTGATCCACGTGATCCTGTGGAATAGGTAATGCTAGAGGCATGGCGACTATTTGTAGGGTTAGTTGGTTAGCTGCTTTAGTTAGCGAACTAACTGCTAACAAGCTGACTGGTTATTATGACAGAGACATATTTGTAGCGACTTCTCGAGTCGTGTGACAAAGCTAATAGGCTTCCACTCTTTTGGAATCTGAAGACTGTTTGCTATTGATCGAGAGCACATCAACTCATGTCAAAATCAATCAAAGCCTAACTACCATCGCCCATGCAAGCAAAATCTCACAATGCAGCAATTTAATCTTCGATCATTTTGCTGGAATTTTGAAATGCTTGAGGCCTCAAATATTTAGATTGACAATCACTTTCATCCCAGACCAACTGGTTTCAGGACCGTACTTCAGAACTGGACAGTGTGACTCAAAAGGTCAGCGGTGTGGCTAAACAGCGGAGTGCCTCTGGGCTCTAGATTTGGCCGAGAATAGTTGATTTGAACCTGACCCCCCCGCCTGCACAATCCCGCAAACCACTAAGGCCACATTGGCCAACTCAGGTTTCCAGCACTTTCCCTTAATAGCTTCTGTCCTCCTGAAGGGAAACCCTATCTCAGGGACATATCTGATGGTCATCCATCAAAGTAATTCTAAATATTCCTGAACAAATTTGTTTTCTCACTCTTGGTTTGTTGTCAGATGTATCACCAAGGGGACAGAAGGCAAAGGTACTGGTGGAAAAACAAGATTCCTTTCATCTGAGGCAGTTTTCAGTTACTTGATTGGTTTTCTACAGCTTTAGTAGGTTAGACAAGTGAAGATCTACAGACACACTCATGGAGACATTGAATGACTTTGATTGCAAGAGGTCAAGGCAATGAGCCAAAGTTAGAATCACAACTAAAACCAGGACCCACTCATACACCAACATAAAGCCATGCATATGTTGGGGAACACAACCAGACACAATGATGGAGATCTCATTTCCTTCTAAATGGAATTTTCTCAAGCCCATAAAGAGTAGGGTGTCCATCTGCTGTGCTTTTTTTGCAAAACCAATCCATCATGTCTTTCTGTTTTTTCTCTCAGCCGGAGACACTTTGTCAGTCTCTTCCCCCAAACACTGTCCCACTAAACCCACAGAAGCCACTTGTTGGAAGAGTGTTTTGGAAAAAGTTTGTCTTCATTTATTCATTTTGAGTTTGGTGAATATGGCCCTGACAGTTTCTTGCTCTCTAAATGTTAGCCTCCTTCCTGAACCTTCACTTTATCTCTAAAACTTAAAGACGTAAAAAGACGAAGGAGTGAAAAAGGTTAATATTAGTGCTGGGCAACGTTTACAATTTTTAATCGCAATTAATCGCATTGTTATGGCAAAGTTCAGTAATGATTTCAAAAGTAGTGTATTGCACACTTTTATTTTAAAAGTACTGCTATATGAACAAAATGGCAATAACATTTAGTTTGCAAACACTTTAAACAGATAAGGATCTTTTTAGCAGCAGTATTCCCTTTACAGTAGCAGTTCTATCTCTTCACTATCTGTGCTCAGTGTGCTGACTTTATGTGAAACATTCCACTGCTGTGCAACAGGAATAAAATGTTTCAGCAAAATGTCTGTCTTGTGTCTTCATGACAGTCAGAGCATGTGAATGCAGCTCTACTGTTCATCAATATAATGCTGTAACTCAGAGGTGATGATGGTGACCCAGCGATGTCCAGTAGTCTCCAGTGAGAGCAGCAGCTGGTGCACGTTGTAACGCCATCGCTTTTGTAGTCCTCTCCTTTAATACAACTCCTGTATTCTTCTTGTGATGGTGCGTCTTGAGGCTCATACGTGCCGTCATTCGTTGCGATCCTAAAGGTGCGTTCACACCAAACGCGACGCGAACGCACCTTGAGAACGTTCCTCAGACCGACATCTTCCACAATACTAATCGGCTGCAGTTTGTCTCCACTTCTCTGTAGCATTTGTTAGCTTGTCTTGCTTTTGTTTATCTATACTTCTCCCACACGCTGCATCAACGTAGTCTGAAGACTTCCTCCACCGCTGCCAGTGAGCAACGCACTTTCAAAATAATAATTTTTAAAAAATGGGTTAACGCGCGATAAAATAATTGTCGGCGTTAATTAATTAATGTCTTAACACGATAATAACGCGTTAACTTGCCCAGCACTAGTTAATATGAAAACTATTTATAAGATATTGCTCAACAATGTCTTGGAATACAGAAAGTGGCCCCGCAGATTCCCAAACATAGTATGAAGATGCCCTGTGGAGTTTACTCGTAAACTAAGTTTCTGTTTCAATTCACAGTGTGAATCCTTGAGGCCCAGCACACATGTAGAATGCATGTTGTTCTTCATCAACCATTTGTAAAGCCAATTTTGAAACGTGCATTGTTTACACCAATGTTTACAGGCTGGTAGTCCTCTTCTTCGCTTTCTTTGTTCTGATAGCGCTGCATCTATTGGCATGTCACTGCTGTGTGTCACTGATGTTGATCAGTGGAACAGTGTGAAACCATTGGTGTGCATCATGCACGTGCATCTATCTATCTACACAAGAACAAACAGAACAGGGACTCACCCTTAGAAACATTGCTCCATAGCTCTGAAAGTGATCAACTCCACAGGTTAAGTCTTCAGATTGACAGCAGCTGTGTGTGTAACTTGATGTAACTTCCACATTTGGAATTTAAACTCGGCCTTCAGCAGACTGCAGCAGACATCGATACTCTTTGAGGGTAGAGTTCATTTCATTGATGTGAATAAAAGTGATCATTTTGATTTTTATGTGCTGCTGACCATGACAGATTTACTGCATGTTTACCATCTCTGTTGACACACTCATGCTATTCATGAAGCCAAGTGGGAGATATCGGAGCCTACAGTCAAATTTGTTTTACATGGAAATTCCACCTTGAGGCCAATATCAATCTTTTCTCTCCCAGCTGGCAGCTTATATTCATGGTAACTTCTATAAGACGGTTGTGCAATGCACCAGAAACAACATTTATTTATCTCAGTATATAACTCTATTCATTCTAAGTTCTCTTTGAGAAGCCTCTACTCTGCTGTGGCTATATAAACCTTTCTCCACTTTCTTTGGGGAGTTTTAAATTTGAACTTTCAGCCGCTTATGTGACAAATCATTACTATTGTGTTTCATGGTGTAAAGAGTTCAGGTAATCCAACCAGGGTGGGAAAGCATTAACAGAACGTGAAGCTCATGCTGTTTGAAAATACAGACCTGAGTCCCTGATATAAATCACATACAACCTGTACAGTGTACAGGTTGTATGTGATTTATATCTGCACTTCTAACCACCACCAAGTCACTTTTTTAGCAATGTCTCAAATGAGCAGCCTGATGATAATCCACCGTTCTACGGTTCTTCCTACTCGCGCTGATGACGTTTGACGATAGATGACCAAAGTAAGAAAGGAGCGCTAATCAAAGTCAAATACTTACAGGACAATGTTTGTCTTTGACTGATGCTAAAGTGAAGCATTTTGAAGTAATCCTGCTAATGGCACATGGTCCCAAACTTACCTTCTCCCCTGCTTGTCCTTTTAAGCCCTGGGATCATCAGTCACAGCAGACACAGTCGCATGCAAAAAGGTGTGAAGGGAGGAGACACAAGAGAGAGAGGAACCAGTGTTAGAGATATGGAGAGGGTTCGGGGCATGCAGCATCCTCACTCAGGACTAGTGATGAGGAGGTGGTGAAAGAACTACGGCGAGCAGCTGTATGTGGAAGTTAAGTGGAAGCTACCATTTGTCTCTACATTTGTTTTATGAGGCCATTTTACACAAACTGCCTCCTTATGTTCGCTACTGACTCCTACAGCTACAGAGACATTTAAAGTGGATTATTTTATAAGCATGCACGATGTTAAAAAGAGGATTAAGGACTATTTGACCACTGAATGTGTCCTGTCAGTGTTACTGAGTGACACTGCTAATTCTTTTTAATTATTTGTAATTGTTTGATGTAATTTGCTGTTTGTTATAAGTCTGTTAATTGTGCTTTTATGTGAAACTGTATTTGCTGCCGTCTTAGCCAGGACTCCCTCAAAAAGACATTTTGAATTTCATGGGACACTGGTAAAGTAAAGGTTTTATATAATATCTACAAAAAATAAACCATTAAACAGACGCCCACTTTATGCAGCTTCTTTTGAATATTCTTCAAGCAACTTTCCTTACTTATTGGGCTTACTTTCGAGGAGAGACTGTCCAAATATTGTCCCCAAATACAGGACTCATTATGATGATATTGCAAAGACATACAAGAGAGACAGAGTTCTTGGCGAGACTTACAACCAAGTTCATTTAAAGCAACTGAGACTTAAAAGATTGCAGCACATAAGTGCAGCATCGGGATGGACTTTTCCAACAGACACCATGATAAATAGTATAGGTTCAACATTTCACTTCACTTCCTTTGAGAAGGGGCACGAAGGAAAGCATGTGACTCCCATGTCATCTCACTATTACTGGCCTTTCATTTAAAATGAGATAAACATCTGCATTGTCTTAGCCAGGTGAGAGGCCTGTGAGCTATGCAGACCACAGTGTCATATGAGTAAAACATATAAATAATACCTACGTGTGATGGGGCTGAAACTGTTGTAAATATGGCATATCCAAAAGAAATATTCAAAACTAACCAAATGAATTGAGCGGTAACCCTGTAAATTAAGGCCGTCAACTGCACAGAAATTGTTGGTTGTGGTTACACTGCACAGCAGCCTGGGTGGGCATCAGCACAAGCTGTCTTAAATAGCACACAGTGACGTCTAGTACCTGAATATTATATTATAGAGGCTACAACTGACAGCTGTAAGGCCCTAAAGACATATTTAGGGGTTTGTGTTACTCTGTGCAAATGAGAATATGGCAGTATCACAATGCATTTTCTAAAATAGGATTGTATGCATTCCTATATTGTATTACAGTAAGGGTAATGATACAGCACTTTCTGGGAATGGTATCGTTCTGCTTTTCCAAGCTTTGTGTGAGGGGAGGCTGAGTCTGTGAAAACCTCTGCACTACAGAGTTCAACTATTCCAGAGGTTTTCTCCCAGCTGACGCTGAGATTTTTACTGGATCAATGTTACATTTGGGGATTCTGGGCATCGATAGTTGCTGTTGGAAAATGAGCAAATATAAGTTGAAACAAGCATTATTATTGATCGTAATGTTAATTATTATTTATTTTGATTAATGTTAATTCCTGACATCACAATTAATGAGGCCAAGGAAATATGGGACACATTAAACTAACAGTACCTGAGTATCTGTAGTAGTGGCAACGGTTCTTTTCAGTATTTCATTCTTGTATAGTAATACCACAGATGACTAATTACAATTTACCAGTGTTCATTTCTGATTATACGTTATCAGTAATACCATGCTCACCTAAAGCTGACCAATGGGAAACTCTCAACAATTACAATGCTACACTTTTAAAACGCATACAATAAACAATGCAGTTAAGGTCCCTGAACACCCCACAGGTGTTTTCAGTTATCTGGGTTGGTTAATGCTGCTCAGTTTGAAGGTGGGCTTTACTATGCTGGGGTGTGTATGAGGTCAGAGGATTCCTTCAACTAATTAGAATGATAAAGGTGAAATTTGTTCCACCCTAACAGGTAAAGGGGATGTCAATCAAACAGTCTGTGTACACACCCACTCACACCTGAGAAGAGCCCTGATCAGCCAACATAAGTGACCCTACTGGTGTGGACTAAGACTGGGTATCGGTTCTTCTGGACCAAACAAACCTAGTGCCATCGTAGCATCGAAACTTCTCCAGTCAAACGATACCAGCATTGGACCCTTCTATACAGCATATCAACGTAAGCACTCATGGAGTTATTTGTGACAGCTAAAACAAATTCAGTCAGCATGCTATAGTTGATGGAGTTGGTAGTTCTACGTGTCAAGATGCCACCAAAACATTCAAAAGTATGGCTCTACTACGCGCCTGTGGCATCTGGTGGTATTACCATTCACATGATGGGCATCATAGGATGTATAGAAATAAAAGGGTATCATCAAATGAATATTTGTATGACTTTAAGGGGAGTATTGCTAATGGTATTGTTTTAAACGATACCCAGCCCTATTGTGGGTAGAACGCAGATCTACTGCGTTGCTTAGAACTGATATGTTGCTTATGTCATAATAAATGTAACCATTACAATAGCGCACTTGGTCCACAAGCGCAAGTCACTCACCATTCTCCCACGAATCCCCATGTTTCCTTTGTCTCCCTATTGACCAACGCACAGCCAGAAGAAACAAGGGTCAATAAGGTTAGACTGAAGTGAGCTCCTAAAGGGATACCTTGACATATATACTTTACTTATTCTCACTACATAAATCTAATCTCATCTGATTAAATGGAATCTAATTTAAATAGCTTCCATAAGAAAAGCAGATACTATAGATCCCTAACATTGTTAGAATAACATTTCTGGGTGTTACTAGTGGGAAAGACATGCTAACATGGGTTAATGAAAGTCCTAATGCCATGGTATCCATTAAGGGCTTGACTCATTGGTGATGACAGGCCTCAGTCAGTGAAACATGCCATGCCTTACTCTGACACTACAGACACACATTCCATGATACTGTGATGCTGTGAAGAAGAAACAAAACCATTGTGCTGCATTCATGCATCCCAATGACAGATTGAGTTTAAGGCCCTGCTCCATAGCTTTATAAAGACTCACACCATAGATAAACATAAACAGGATGATGAGGGTCAGGCTGGTGCCATACATTGTTCGTAGCTATACCTACAAAAAGTAATGCAGTATAATTGGTATATAACCCACATAATCTTGAACCAGCACAGATGATGTAGTGTAGAGAGCGATAAGGTAGGGAGGGAGGGACAGGGAGGTTAGGACGGATGGGTGCGTCTGAAACACAGGACTCTCACACAGGACGCCACGTTTGTCACGTATCTTCCGTACTTAACGCCATTTCCATAGTTGTTTTAACCCAAACTATGATCTTTTCCTAACCTAACCAAGTAGTCCACAGTGCATGGCTGAGAAGAGTGTCAACATACTTTTGACAGCATTTGGGGACAGCCACTTGATAATAATCTCACAACATACATTATGGACATCTCCCACAAGTTTCCTTTTTCGAGATTTCTTTGGAGATCAACTTTATCATAAATATTCACAGCTCAATTTCCTGGAATGAAAGCCAATGCAAACACAGAAATCTTCTTTTGTAACACGATAGCAATTTTCTTACAGTTTCTTTGATAAACCCGGTCGTCAGAAAAAAATGTTGGCATTGTATGTTTCTGGAAACACGAGATTTTGAATATCGTCATTTCTAAATAACAAATAAGTTTCATTAATATGTCTCATATCAGCCTACTATCACACATAATGACACGACGTAGTGAAACAATGACCATCTTTCACACTCTACAGACGTGTTTTTAAGAAAGATTTGTTCTGGTTTAGCGACAGCGGAGGTTTCCTTACTTTGCTGTTTAAACAACACATGTATCAACCACTAAGGGCAGCAAACACCCGGAGAGGCTGCTCTAACAGAACAACAACTAGTGCATCAGTTTACAGACAGTTTAGAGCCATATGTTGAAACACCATAACACCACTGCACTACAGTACAGTGGCATGCTTTCCTGTGGTGCTCAGCTCTTACTGACTATTGTCTGTCTTTGCTCAGATGTCAGCACTCAGTGTTGAAGGCAGTGCAAATGGCTGCAAAATACATGGCCTCAAGAAACTAATTAACTCAACAGTAGCTGACGAGAGTCGTCCACATCCACAGCAGCATGGTTTTGTAACTGTATGGTGAATTCAGCAGCTAATATTTGATCAGAAACCTATTTTTAGTTGAGGAAGTATTTGATATTACCTCCTGGAAAGCCTGTTTAAAGCAAAGACCGACCTGTGAGTGCTGCATCTGTCCAATCAGATGTTAGAACGGTTGATGTTGATGTGTTAGTAAAATATGAACTGTCAATCTTCTACCCAAGCAACACATTGTCACAAAAAACATATAGTTTCTGCTCATTACAAGCATAGAGTCTCTTTTCAAAATAAACCTCCAATGTACAAGATTGTGGTTGTTGCTAAAATAAGCACATTTGTTATTTAACTTGCATTTGTAGTACGGAAGTTAAACTTGGTTCTACAGCAGTCTACTGGGTTAAAGTCCTGTTTGTTTGATCCGTCCAACCTCCCTGAGCCTGGACATAGATTCAACTGTTTTCGGTACTGAAATATCAGATGTGCTGGTATCTCTGTCATTAGTATGTGGTATATTCTTTAAGCCTTTAACTACTATTAGGCTTCATCTGGGCTCTTTGATGTTCTGTCCAAGTTTGTGATTTAAATCAAGGCTTTGGAATAAATCTGGCACCAACAAAAATGGTTTTAATCCAGAGCTGGGGGCTTTACAAAGCGCCTAACGTGATTATTTGCTGTGACCACAAAATACAACCTTCTCTAAAGTCGGTTTTATAGCCATGAGACGAATAGAGTGGACTGTGGTGCAACACATGAGCTGAATGAGGTTTTAGAGATTGCTCCTGCACTGATGCTGTCCGTTCCAAAACATGGTTTCTTGCCAGAAAAGGTAGGCGTTTTTTTACTGTACCGACAAACACACGCACACACACACACACACAGACACACACACACACACACACACACACGAGGCCTTGCGCTGACAAAAACACTGCTATGAAAATGATTTATGCAGGTCCTTAGCAGGGCAATGTTAAGGTGTCTGAGGCATATTTACAGTCTTAATGGGCCTCAGCTGGACCTTGACTCAGGCCAACCACACACACACACACACACACACACACACACACACACACACACACACACAACTGAGCGCAGTCACACCAGCCTCTACTCGCCACCAGTAGAAGTACTGCCTGTGGAAAAGACACCCATGAGATCACATTTGTCTTGATATAGTTTTACAGTGGATCAGATGAAGGCAGGTATCCAACCCGGTCTCACTCCCAATTCCACCAGGCTTTCAACTGACTCCAATAGAAACCCATCCACGTCATTATGAGACGCTCAGAGCAACCGAGAGTCCTTTTTAGAGTGGGCGGGATGGGTGGTGGACGGGTCAAACAAACACAAGACGTTCACTTAGGGGACCGCTCTACGTGTCAAAATAAAAAGCCAGTGTTGACTGATTTTGTCACGTGACTCGTAAGTCATTCGTTCGTCACGTGAGTCGTTAGTCAGTGAGATTAACGTCAATTACTACCTAAATCTAACTTCTTGTGAAGAGGGAAGTTTGGTTTGAAAAGACACTTTTGGTGTAACGAGATGAAACTGACACACTGTCCCTGACACATCCAGAACTGGAGCTAGAGGGGAACCTAGAGTGTCATAGCTTGAAGCTCAGGGCCACTGAACAAGCGTCGGTATTGGAAGAGCTTGGACTGAGAATATGTTAGGATATCTGATGTTAACTTCTATCAATTATGAGAGAATTATTTATTATCTGAGTTAGTAGGAATTGTACGAATGCTATAATTCTGAATGAGACGGAAGACAATGTGTTTGGGATCCATCATTATATCAGTGGGGTCTACCTTCTTTGGTTATAAAGACCTATACTTTCACATTCTGAAATAACCACATTCCACTAAAAACACTGCTCCCTCATTTTCAATTCTTACAGGCCGTCTTTCCAGAAACCACATCCTCCCACCCTTATTTAGATTAAGGCTGCTGGTGATTTCATTTCCCGCTGCTAGACGTGTGTAATCAATCACAAATCCAAGAAGGAATCTCACCCTAGCTTTGACACAAACTCTGCGAAACTCAGGCAAAGGAACATGGGAGGAAACACTGGACGGGTCTCTGCTTGAGACGGTTTTATGGACCTGTTTCACAAGTGTGTTTGTCAGAACCTAATGGGGGATTGGTGGTTGGAACTGGCTTCCAAGGACAAAGGTCAGATACTAGATGGCCACCTGCTGTCATGATGGGAACCATGTGGGTATGACATATTGAGAGCGCTGGTTTAGCAGAAAGAGGAGGAGAGCGTTAGACTGAAGAGAAAGGAGGCAAAGACAAAACACAAGCAGATTTGGTCAGGGAGATTGTATTAGGATTAGATTCAAGCTGTAGCAGAATTTGAATTAAAACAACCAAGAGGCCGTGACACGATCCAGCCAACAGCTCATGATGTTATCAATGGTCAGTGTTAAGGTTTTACAGCTATAAGCACTCAGTTCCACTGCTGTACTGACATCTCTGAGCTTCTGAACTGAGAAGTGATCATATAAATACTATAGAATCAAACTGTTTGACTAATTCTACTTCTCTGTTCTATAACAAGCCTTTGATTGAAGGTTCAAATTCAATGCAACCCTGTTTCCTGAAAAACACATTCATACTCACATCATTTGCAAAACATAATCTTGCCAAGATTATCTGCATATGTGGAAACATTTATTGAACAAATCTCTATATGATCAGCTATTGTAGTGCCTGTGAACATTCGATGAATCACTTTTGAACATTTAACCAAAAGCTGTTATCTTTTCTTAACTACCAGGAGTTTCAGCAGACTGTACCTGAGGCGCTCTGTGGGACCAATATCCCCTTCTTTAAAGCCAGACGATGTCACTTTGTTCCACAAGTGGCAATTACAAGATAATGGTGCATGTGCATCTTGAGTCAGTTGCTTTAAAGACAGTGACAGACAACTTCCCCACTCTCTACTTTGTTATGTGCTTATTTGATTTGATTAAACACACATTTTGATTTGGTAATCCAGTTTTGGGGCCCACTAATCCAGACTATATGTTGTGTTGTGAACGGTTGTGGGGTGTACGTTCACTTACAGCTAAACTGCAGAGTCAATTATGTTCTCCCAGATAACGTTTGTTTTTGACTAACCATGAATATTTTACTCATCATAGTCTGTGGAAGTCTGCAAAGGGAGGATGTCGGGCTTTTATCCAAAGCGACTTACAATAAGTGTATTCATCATCGGTATTCAAGAGAACTACTCGTCACCAGAAGTCATAAGTGCATCTCCTTTAAACAAGCTTCTAAGAGCATAAACCAGAGCCAACGTACCAGTTATGTGACAAACTAGTTCTTTTAACCCAAACTAAAAATGTTTTCTTTACTAAATCTAACCAAGTAGTACAAGTTAGAATCGAAACTTTCATCTGTAAAGTAGAGTTTGTGTTATTTCCTCTTTCAAAAGGTGCCTAAATAGCCTACGTTTAAGCAATGCAGCAAATATGTTTCCTCCAAAACAAATCCAGCAAAGGAGATTAGCAGGATACAGATGAAATTGTTTAAGGAGATTTGTACGTTGAATTAAAAAAAAGTGTCTTGGAGCCAGCTATCATCTGATAATAACCGCTGATATATTTCATTTAACTAAATCTATGATCATTAAAACTCATTAGAAAATCCAAACAAAAACAACAGCTTCTCAGTAGAGAGCAGGTGAGAGATCATTACTGCAGTGAAGACTAATTACTCATGCAAATACTGTATATTCAGCCACACACAGACACAAGTTCAAAAAACAGTTACCGGAAAGCCTGCTCGTCCAGGAGGACCCTGAGAGAAGGGTGAGAGAAAGTTGGTACAAAAAGGAAAGAGTGAATTTACAGATTAAGTCCACATCATGAAATATGGCTGCACTGATCCAGACCAGAATGAAGTGAACTGGAGAGGTAGTTACTTTCTTATATGAACAGATTTTATTTTGGCCTTTTCAGCTCAGTGACAGCACAGAGACAGAACACTGCTGCTGCAGTAACATCGCCTCTTTAATCTCAACAGGCACTCATTGAATCATGTTTGAACACAACACAAACATGTTCTGAACATGAAAGAACAAAGTGTTTCTTCATTTCACCACAAAGACTCATGCAAAGATTGGTTTTGGGAGAAAGCATGCATGTTTCAGTGTAACAAACCATTCAAACCTCCTAACTGACCTCAGCCTACTGAAGTAGCCTGCTAATGCCGATGTGACAACACGTCAGCATGGTGGCTTCCATCAAAAACAAATCACAAAGATCTAGAATACAATGGCTTTCAGTTATGGCCAGGTTGAAGGAACAAGAAGGAGCACATTGACAAAAGTCAAGTGTGTTTTGTTTTCATTGAGCAAGAGGAACACAAATGCTTCTTCTGTGAGCAGCTCTTGAGAAAAGGATGGAACGCTAATTGGTTGGAAGTCAAAACAGGAACTCTTGACTTTTTCCAAAAAGCTGATGACGCTTTGCTGAGGAATAAAATGCTCTGGAATGCTGGCATCGATTGAGACGGAGAGAGAGACAGACACCGACTGAAACATAGTGAGAGACAGATAAAGACAGAGACAGAGAGAGAGACAGACACCGACTGAAACATAGTGAGAGACAGAGACAGAGAGAGAGAAAGACACCAACTGAAACATAGTGAGAGACAGAGAGAGAGAAAGACACCAAGTGAAACATAGTGAGAGACAGAGAGAGAGAAAGACACCAAGTGAAACATAGTGAGAGACAGAGAGAGAGAAAGACACCAACTGAAACATAGTGAGAGACAGAGAGAGAGAAAGACACCAACTGAAACATAGTGAGAAACAGATAAAGACAGAGACAGAGAGAGAGAGAGAGAGAGACATTGACTGAAACATAGTGAGAAACAGATAAAGACAGAGACAGAGAGAGACAGAGAGAGAGACATAGACTGACACATAGAGAGAGAGAGAAAGAGAGAGCAGATAAAGACAAAAATTCAGAGGTGCACGACAAAGCGCCTCATCCGCTTGCAGACCCTTTGCAGGCCGTGATTACATCATTTTGTTGTGCAGCCTCACTACGACAAGTATAAACTAAGCTTGAGAGAGGGACTGAGAGAGACAGACTGAGACAGAGAAACACACAGAGAGACTTTGCTACATACAAGTCATTGTGCTATCGCTTTGATGTCTCCAGAGCCCGAGACATAAGCAAACTAAGTGGCTGCTGGGGTCCCCAATATACCGCCCACCTGAAACATCCCACAAGAGAGCTTGACACAGAACGTGCAGCCCTATACGATCGCTACACAAGTTGTGTAGGCCCCTCGCAAATTACGCAAGGGCCCCGCCTCCCTCTTGTGTCTCCAAGTTTGATTTCAGCAAATAACAGTCACGTTAAGTTGCTGTGCTAGCTGTCAGTGCGTCTCTTGCTCTGTCTTTGCCTTGCTGGCTCACCGGTCACTTCCAAGACTGAGTTCTGTGACTTTGTGTATGAAAAGAATAAGAGTGAAATACTATTTATGACATTTCATAAACGCTACAGCAAAGGTGTTTGTTAACCACAGCTCAGCAATGATAACCGCGTTGCGTGTGAACATGCGTTCACCAAATGAAACTCCAGCAGCAGCCTCTGTAGGGACCAGTCCATAAAGATATATGTCCGTGATGGCCCTAATTTACAGGTTCTATGCTAAGTTTGTCAGCAGAGGAGATGCTGGATCATCAGTACAAGCAGAGGCTGAGTTGATCCACATCCAGCAGAGCCAAACGCTCAGCTTTACATTTTTTTTTATTAATTGTTAATGCTAGAATTCACTCTATCTTTTCAATAAATGTTTGTATATATCTCATTCTGTTATGTATATGTTTACCTATTTTTAGACCGACGGATGGAGCAAACAGTTTTAAAAGAGGGAGGATTGTAGTGAGGGCGCTGAGGGGTCAGGTGGGCAAATGGTTTACATGGCTCACGGGTCAGGTAGGAGGGCCCCTTGGCAGAATTTAGCTTAGGGCCCCACATAGGTCAGGGCCGGATCTGCATGTCACTGTGTTGTGGATGGATAATAGAGAAACTGTAGTAGTTCACATACAAAAGCAGTTAAGTGTTATACAAATTGCGGATAGTATATAAGAAACCAGTGTACTTAACAGCCAATCCCTTTGCACTCAGTATTAGACCCAATTTAGTGACCGGTAGGGTCAGTCGGGAAGAAAAACTGCACAGTGTTGGTGCATTATTGATTTATGAACCAAAACCACACGTTTTCACGGTCTTGTTTTTTTACTCTGCTCTCATCCACGTGATAGAAATGTACTTGCACTTCCGTGTTTAAGGTTCTGGGTCAGTGTGACTGCTGCTTAGCTAGTCTACTAAAGCAGGCTGGCAGTCAGATGGCAGTGCATGAAGCTGCGTAGCCAGGTGCTGAGTGTGAACAGGCTGTATGGAAGTGCCTGCCCGTTAGCTACTGGGTCTCCACGGGCCGACAAAGGTCACCCACTGCCGGAAGGAACCCTTCACTTGAATTACACAGTAACCCTCCAACATGTGGCTCCCATTTGGCAAAGTGCTGCTGAATGAATGGGAAGGCGTGGAGGGGGTGGTGGGAGGGGGTTTATTTGGCCGGGGTTTGTGGGATGTATGGTCCCCTGGGTACTCCTCTGTTCAATAAGAAGTGAGTTGGGATGTATAATACCATTCTCATTGGTATTATTTTACTCAGAAGCTGACTTGTTGTTGGTGTCACCCTCCAACTGTGAAAAATCATTTGTTCTTTTTATTTTCAATTGGGAATCCACAACTGTAAAATGCAAAAAAAAACAATTTGTCATTCGTGAATCCAACACAAAAAAAGTAATGACTTCGATTTCATGCTCGTGTCAAAAATAGCCATGGACTTTGTTTGCCACAGTTAGTTTTCTGCAATAATCTAACATCTAATGGAAACATTCCATTAGCTCTTTGTGGAGGGAACCAGTGCGATGCTAACGTTTGGGTTGGCCAACAGAAATACACCATCCCTGCAGCACTCTCCTGTAAAAGCTAAAGCAGGATCACAACCTTTATGCTTCTTTAGCCTTATCAAGGTGTTGGAGTTTGGCATACTGTATCTCAAAGCAAGATGTAAGAGACCATGTGGAACGTCTTAGAGTTTGAAATGCTCAGATCCGGTGGAGATGGAAGTGTAGCGAGAATGGAAAATCTGCCTCGCTGTCTGACCTCATGGACCTTGAAACGTCTACAGTAGTAGCTATCCCTCACATTTTCAATGGAGGGATAGAATGGCAGAGGTGAATTTGAAACTGACAAGCTGTACAAAAGTCAAACTCATAGTGGCCAGATGTTTGGAAACTTTGTGCCATGGAGGCACAGGAGTCAGGAGGTTTTCTTTTCAACCAAAAGCTGGATTTCAGTTGTAAGATGTGATCCACTTATCCTGTGCGTGCAGAGTTGCATGGGGCTGAAGCCTATCCAGCACTCAGTGGGCGAGAGGCAGACAGGTCACTCTGTCACACGACTGGCCGACGATTCACAGTCAGGTTCACACATGCAGGCACTCATTTAGAAGAATAGCCACAGAGACACAGAGGGGACAATTACACCCCACACAGAAAAAACCCAGCTGGCCAGAACCTTCTTGCCCTGAAGGTTACAGCGCTAACCACTGCAAGCCACCACTTACTGAATACCATCAGAGGCCAGGTACTTTAAACGTTAATTCACACAGTGAATATATGATCAACTGGGAGAGTTTATCATATCCGCGCTGTGTGGACAATTTCAAACATACAGTAGTTGAGAACATAAAGATATACAAAACAAAACATTTGCTTCATGAAATAATATTATAATTATACTACATATGAATGAATCACTTATAATGAGCCATATAATGAAGCACTGCACATTATCACTGCATCCACACAAGGCAACATATTGGCAACAGGTCATGTAGGAGGGAACCTTACAGTTCATCTACTTCATACCAAAGTCACTTTACCACATACAGGTCACACAGGGCGTCTGGTCTACTTACTGGAGGTCCTGCAAGACAAAGAGAGAGAAAGAGAGAGAGAGAACGCCTTTAGATTTATACAACATAGATTACGTAGAGACAGTCTGAATATGTCAAATACCATGATTAGGATTGGTTCATAGTGTATTGAATGCAAGGGCGTAGGTTTGCATAGGGTCCATAGGGACTAGTCACGACCAAAGTTTGGGAAAGACACAATTGTCCCCACCAATATTTTGTTAATTTTAATTGCCTGTTAGAAAAAATAAGCAGACACTCAGATCTCCGTGGTCAACTCAGCAGACACTTTAGTGCACCTATATGCTGAAATTTACGGTAAACGCATTCAAACGGCACAGATCGGGAGCGAGCGAATGACTCTGAAAGTTAGTGGAAAGATTAACGTGAGACAACATCCGGTTTCTTCAGACGGACATCCGGTTTTCAGAATAAGATGCCAACAAAGTATGAATTATATTCACATTAAGTATAAAACATGCTATCTCGTGAGTTAAAGGGAAAATACACCTACATTGTGTGTAAAGTGTCTTTATTCTTTGATCGCTGGGTCATCATCATCACCTCTGAGTTACAGCATTATATTGATGAACAGTAGAGCTGCATTCACATGCTCTGACTGTCATGAAGACAGACATTTTTGCTGAAACGTGCTGAAACATTTTATTCCTGTTGCACAGCAGTGGAACGTTTCACATACAGTCACACACTGAGCACAGATAGTGAAGAGATAGAACTGCTACTGTAAAGGGAATACTGCTGCTAACAAGAACCTGATGTGTTTAAAGTGTTTACAAACCAAATGTTATTGACCTTTTGTTCATATAGCAGTACTTTTAAAATAAAAGTGCGCAATACACTACTTTTGAATTCATTATTGAACTTTGCCATAACAATGAGATTAATCGCAAAAAATCCATGCGATTAATCGCGATTAAAAATTGTAATCGTTGCCCAGCACTACTAATAATTGCATAAAGGAGGAAAGCACTTTATTTGTAGCCTATTAAGAATTAGGATTTGGGAGTGACGCGGATATTCTTTATTTTAGAAAAGTTCATATTTGTGTTGTCAAATTTCACGATGACCCTCAAATTCTGTCTCTTGTGTTATCATGCGATCAATGCAAGCAAAACTACAGAGCAAAATCACACTCTTTCTGATTGAACCAATCTATGAACTGTCTGAAACAATGGATATCCCTCCCTTTCTTTGAATCCTAGAATGCTACTGCAGATATGGGAGATTTTGTCAGTTTTTCGTCTTCCAATAGACGAGTCACATTCATGCATTTTTTCCCAAGTGAGAAATTTGACAGCATATTTAGCTAGCATTGGTAGCATGCTAGCTGTGTAACATATAGAGTGTAAGCATAGTAGTTAAACAAAATATTTAAAAAACTAGTTTAATATGCAACGACCTCTTCACTTTCGTCAAGCAGTTATTAATTCTCTAATTAGCATAGAATGCTAAATTCATGTGGCACACAGTGCATGCGGTCTGTACGAAAAAATGGTCTGCTGCGTTTTTCAACGTACTTGTAGCAAAACTGATGTGTTTTATCTGCTTGTTCAAATAAGAACAAGACACGAGGAATTATTCCCATACACAACCTGGCTGGGCCATGTTTACAAAGACATGTCATGTTCAATCATTGAGACATGAACCACAGTATCAATTTCAGAATTTTAGAGGTCTCAATCACCGCGCATCTAAAAAGCTCCATGTGTTGTCCCCTGGGACTGCCACAGTCAAACCTGAAAACTGCCTACCGATCAATCCTGGGATTGATGGGAGGGAGATGCCAGACGATACAGCAGGAGTAGCCTACAACCGATGAACAGAAGAGCAGAATCCTTCCTCTAACTATTTCCACAGCATCCAGTCCAAATTAAGTCAAGCCACTTAGTTGCCCCAAGCAGTACCACTTTGGTGGAGCCCTTCAATCATGTGAAATCCTCTTATATAAAAGACTCAAATGTCATGTGAATTTATTGAGTGTTTGGTTTTATTAGCATCTCCAGACAGGGAAACCTTATCAAAAACTCTACCCTGTTTATTTCAGATCGTATTTGGCTCAGAAACTCTCATCAAAAACATATGTGAGGGACAGTCAGCCCGTAGAATAGACTTTACACATGGACCAATACTCTTCCCCTTGACCTTATCATGAGCACAATGAGGTCACCGGACAAAATCAATTACTGCTGAATCCAGACAAGGGCCACAAAAGATGCTGTTACGCCAATCACAGCAAGGTGGGGAAAACCACTAATGGCAAATCTCTCCTGTGAAAGGTCGAATCAAATCCCCTGCTTTATCTTCTGAGCAGGTTTATCACGTCTGCTCCTCAGACTGGTCAATTCCATTTGTTCACTTTGTACTCGTATAGAAGGAAAAGAGACAGTTAAGGGGAGGAAGGGGTTCTATAGACAACTCAAATAGGTCAAAAGTAGGAGTTCAGATCTGTAGTGTCAAAAGATGTCATGAATGTTACTTTAATATCCCCAACCCGAGGAAAGGACAGAGATTTAAGAGAGGCTGAGCATGGAGGATTTCATAAAACTGACCAGAGGGAGTGGAGAACATCCTCAAGTCCCCAAGGATGGTTTGACTTGAAACATCTTAGAGTAAACCCATGATGCAGTCACAGCAGTCATGGGGTTCTTGTAGTGATTTGATTCATAATTTGTCATTTTGTATATTTTGGGTTGTTTACAGACTGGGCCGATCCCATCACAAAGACATGAACGTGCTTCACAGTGAAACTGCAGGCAATGTTTATTTGCATTTTTGCGAAACAATACAAGTCATCTCTTGCTGGTTTTAACTTTAACTTGACAAAACCCAACACTAATATTATCTATTTCACAGTTAATGGAATGGTTGCAGTCGTCACAACCTCCGACTTTACCTGACCTGATAGAATGGTCCTCCAACTTTTATACATGTTTTTGTTATCTCCATGATCATTTATTCACTAGGGACCTTACAAATCCCACAATAACCTAAAACTTTGGTCCAAGATGATATTTCTTTCCTGCTAACCTGCCTGACCATAACTGCCATAGAATACGGGTATTTGCAAATTGTCCTCAGAAGATGATCCTAATGATTATATCTTTCTGATTAAGAGTTTAATACACTGAATACATTTGCTTTTGATATTCGTGTCTCCAGAATCAATCCATTCAAAGTCATCTTTAGAGCACCAGCAGCATCTGTCCCTTTTACCTCGCGCAGTCATTTCTGCATTTGCTGCTCCCAGTGGTCAATACTGTGAGGCCTGTATTACTTCATTAAATGCACTTATGAGGTGACGGACTATAACTTTGATCTAACATTACTTGTTACACAATATAAGCACCCACAATCTTATCATATGTGAGGTCTCTGTTATGAGATGAGATCCGCTTTATTCCGATTTTAGTTGCAGCAGGGCATGACTGTTGCGGGCATGACTGTTGCAGTCACTCCTGCAGTTGTCATCCACTCCCTAAAGGGTAAGCTTAGACCTTCTTTGAATGCAACAGTGGGGAAAGCAAACATGGAAGCAAGATTCCTCTGGCATTCTGGGCTCACCATCACATCCTGTTGGCTCGGATCACTCAACCAAGGGACATACTGCAGAGCACCTTGATCCAAAGGCACTTTGGGAGGCCTGGGGGAAGGGGGTTCAAATATAGCGCATGAAGTGGCGCCTGGAGCGGGGCCGCTGAAGCAACAGCTTTACATGCAACAAGCAGCGGGCACAACATGAAACAAACGTTACACTCATAAACACACACACACACACACACACACACGAAAAGGGATTTTGCTTGACTGCATTGATGTCATTGCTGTCAAAGTATTGCAGACACCTGTTGTTTCTGCTTATGTAACGGCACTAGTTAGACTTGGCTGGAAATAGAGATCTAATATTGGATGCCAACATGTGAAGTCATGGGCGTTCCCTTCTCCTGCTCCTATTGGAGGCAGTCATCTACTCAACACTGACTTTAGCATGTTCTCAAAGCAATTATGCAACCTAGGATGCAGTCTAGGACACTTTGCTATATACAGTATAGCAAGAACTAACAATGAGTAAGCTCAACTCTTAGTACTAGAATACTTTATTAACCTTCAAATCAACCATTGTATTGGCCCCTTTATAGTTAACTTTATTTACCTTTTGTGTCACAAAGATTAAACTGGTGTGGTGGGAAGGTGGGCTGCCATCTTGAGACAATCACTGTCCCACATGATACAGAAATAACCTGTGGAATTTCAGTTCTGAAAATATCCAGATCCAAACCCACCCCAGCCTCCTCATTGACCCCTGCTCTCTCAGATTCCCCTGCTTCTCCGGTTGCCCTTGTAAACACACAGCAGCAGCCGGTGCAAATGTTTTGGTTGCCAGGCTTCCATTTTGGTGAGCACCAAAGACAGATTCAAGGAAATACTATTTTTCAGACTACACTGGGAGACGATTGAAAGATAGGACATTTAAAAGCAGATAGAAACATCATACGATGGTCCACTGGAGGGCGTCTCAACGGCCTGCTGCGAGCTCATATACAACAAGTGTTTAACTGAACATTGAGGCTGATGCAGGCAGGAAGTCATTTTTTTAAAGATTGCCTTCCAATGTCACACATAGGAGTGCTCCAAAAATGACTCATGCGCTTTTATGTTTCTGTTACAGTACGGTTACGTCATTGTTAAATCTGGATTATTGAAACTCTTTAGTACGGTTAGGGGAAGATCATCCGCATCGTTAACACTGGCATGCCACTAAAGGCCCAGACTGTATTACGTAGGGAGTTACAGATCATAACTCCTCTATAATATCTACCTATATATTGCTGTGAAACAAAGATTACATTTGAACACATTTTTAATATGTTAGAATTTACCTTCGCCCAATACTAATTTCTACTGAATAGAGCTTGGAGGCATCATAATGCATCCTTAAAGGTAACGTTAACGTTAACTGACTGCACTGCACACCGGCTGCAAACAGCCAACCTTAACTTGCTCTCATCGTGCTGATTACAACACAGAATTGTTGTTCACATTGTAGCATTATCAGAGAACAACAGGGTGAAGAACATTGTTTAACCACAGGTGTGCAGTAGCGATCGGGCAGGTTGTATAAATCGGGTAGCCAGTGACGTATCAGATTGGTGAATAGACTTGCGTACTCGACGGTACCCGCTTCAGCATTTTAGGCTGTATCGAAGGCATTTCCAGTACTAGTATCAGAGCAACTCTAAAAGAAACCATACAGGCTAAGCAAGATAGCCCAGATGTCCTTCACTCCAGCTACATTCCCCAGCTCCTCTAGATGGGGTCAGTTGGGATCCCCCTCAGTTAGACATGGCCGGCAAACCTCCAAAGGCATCATGATCAGAGACTATACTGGTTGCAACAATAAAACAACAAATAAAGAGAGTTCTGTGTTTGGAGTTACAAAGCTAATAACCAAGTGCAAATGAACAACTCTGACAAAGTGAGAGTTTAGGTGGTATGAGGCTTTCTGCAGGACAGTAAGGCACACCTCATCCTTTATGAAGTGGTCTGCAACGCTGTCATTTGGATTTAGTGTGATGTTTCACAACAAATCAAACAGCTTGGCCCAATAAGTAGCCTGATGAATTGAGCAGGTGTTGTGAGGTGAGTTTGAGGTCTATATCCACATTCTGCAATAAAAAAAACCTTAATCCCCCTTTATGTCAAAGGTCTCATTTAGACATATGGTGACAGGACAGTGACAGGCCTGTTTGCATTGTCAGCAGAGCATATTCACTGACCTTCACAGCCATGAAGCAATCACATGGCTCTGAATCCTTCAAATTTCCAGATATTTTTTGAAAAGGAAAAAATGACTCCGCTATGTAAATTCACTTTCACACTTCAAGGGTTTTCAGCTGCAGTTGTGCAAACAGTGGAGGGGATTTACTGAGGGGCGTGTCTATCAAAGGATTCAACTAAATGAACTTTTGCACCCCGCTCATGGTGAGGAGGAACGCCTCCACATTTTACTGAGAGCTGGAAAAATTTCTCTTTGTTTTTTTTAAATGTCATGCCTTTTGCACACACACACACACACACACACACACACACACACACACACACACACACACACACACATACACACACACAGTTGTGGTTACATGACTTTTGGAGACATTACATTGACTTACATTAATTTCCTGGAGACTTACCCTAACCCTAACCATAACTGCTACCAGCCTAATCCTAACCCTTACCCTGACCTTGACTTAATCCTAACCTTACTTTACCTTAACCTTAAACCAAGTCTTCACCCTAAAATGGAATGATTTATGTTATGGGGACATGCAGTTTGTCCCCAACTCCCCACAAAGTGACTGTGTAAACAGGTTTGTGTCCCCATATGACTGGTAAAACACGCACACCTACACATACACACACACACACACACACACACACACACACACACACACACACACACACACACACACACACACACACACACACACACACACACACACCTTCAGTTTCCAAAGGAAAGATGTGGACAGACATCCGTCCGGACGAGTGAGGTTAGGTGACCTGTCCTTAATGCAGCCACAGGGGATTCATAGAACCTATAACTATATTGGGTTCGCAGCCCTTCACAAAAAAGAAAAAAACTGTTGATTGAAAATAATTTCCTCTGTTCATTTCCAGCCTGTCCAGTGAAAAGAGAGTCTCAATTAATAGAATAAATGTCCCGAGCAGCAGACAGAGTTAGGACAAAGGCTCCCATTCTTCATCCTCATCCTCTGCTTATTAATTATATAGAAGACAGCTCAGCCATTCCCACGGAGCACTTGTAGCTTTGTTGCCTTGTAAAACATGACGTCATAGTTTTAAAGCTGCCTGTGATTTCTTTGGCTCCACGCTAACTTGATGTCTTGCTCTGAAAAAATGTAAAATGTGAAGAAAAGGGGAGCATGCTATGAAAAGATGGTGTCTCATACTGCTGAAAGGCCACTAGTGAACTGAATGACAGCAGTTTGTCTGTCAGACAGAGGGTGAACATGTTACTTTGAAGAGGGAGGTTCATAGCCAGGGAAGAATTTTGCATCTCTAATCTCTTTTGGATATGACACCCTCAGAGCCCAGACTGTGGAGCCACTATGCTTTAGGGTGGGGAACAGCATGCTGCTCGCACTGATGAAATCTCCATGTGCAGACTGTAAAAGTATCGTTTTGCAGGATATCTGATGCATTCAATTAATAAGAGGCCAGATAAACTGCCCTGTTTTACACAAACAATCTCTAAGTCCATCAAACTCTCCGCAGCTGTTTATGTCATCTCATTCCGGTCAATCCATGAATGGGAAAAATGTGTTTGTTTTGTTATCAATGCCAAATCATTTTGTAGAGAGGCTGGGATATTTTCCAACAGGCATTAAACCACAAAAAAACCCGCTAAGCCTGGGATTAAATAATCACACAGCAGCTCTTACAGCAGAGCACTACAGAAATGGCATCGTGCCTTTGCCAGGAGAGCTGCTATTAACCTGACTCAACAATTATTTTCTGAAATTGCTCTCAGGAGGATGAAAACACATGTATTAAGAAAGTTCCAGTGCTCCACTCTAGTCTGGACCGAAGACAAGCTTCCTAATGCAATGCATGGCCACGAGTGGGACTGAAGCAGCATATGAATCAAATCTCATGAACTACTGTTAGGATTTACTGACAATTTGAGCAAATATGACAAAAAAAGTCATTTTTATTAAAATTACCAAAATCAGCTTTAAGTGCTCATAAAAAGGGCTAAAAACCTCTGCAGAGCTGAGTGAGCTGCAGAATCTTTCACATCACACATAGAAATGTAATCTATTGTTATATAACAATATAACAATAGATAACCGCTTTAAATAAAACTAGGAATTCAATTGCAGCTCCAACAAAGTCCAAACTCCATGTACAGCAGCAGGCAGTGTGGATTAGCCAGTTAAGTGATGAAAGACATCGTATATTTACTTAATATACATATGTCCTCTAAATCATCCAATGCATTAGTTTCACGTTCTTGTAGAATAAACACTTGACTCAGAGCTTGGGAAGCTAGGAAAGCCGAGGGTCTGTCATTAGGAGATTAGGCTGAACGTCAGTGCCCCGGGATACACGGTTACATCTCCTTGACTCGCTCATTCATCTAACCACTAGAAATGCACAGTCAGGGCCTTTCTGCAGAAGGCCAGAGCTCTTAATGAGCCTGTTGCTCCTTTTCATTGACTTAATGTGGGGTTGCATTCAGGGGCACTGAGGGTTTATTCAAGTTCTGCTTTTGAACACGGTGATCTGCTGTTAGGCCTCGGGGCAGGAATTAGCGGGACACAAAAGATCTGTGAAAGGAAAAAAACTGTTTGACTTTCCAAGTAGAGGGGTCTGAGGTTCAGGTCAGCTGGCTTCCAGCAAAGCAGAGAGGGGAAAGACGGGATGCCGGTGGATAATTGAGAGCAACAAATAATCAGAAAGAGGAAGAGCGTAAGACATGCCAAACACAGTCCGAGACAGACTCTCTTAAATAGTGAGTGATTATGTGGGAGAAAACCTGGAAAAATTCACAGAGTGGAAAAAAAGGAAGATCAGGACAGAGGCACCGGAACAAGGCTTCTTCTCAACGCCTTTGGCTAGGATGCGACCACCTCCCACACTGTAACCCAAGAGGGCCCCGTTGCTGTGAAATAACCTTCAAAAGTCCACGGGCCCCTGTCATGAAAAAATATGTCATCCAGCTCGCGCTTCCTTTGCTCGATGTCACCAGCTTTAACGGAAGAGAGAGACAGAGGAGTGTTTGTAAACGGAGATTGCAGTTGCAATTCATCTGCTTTGAGTTTAAAAGATTGATTGAAACTGTGCGTTTTGGAGCTGTGGGCGTGGCGGGTGGATGTCTGAGGAGAGGAAGTGAAAGGTTCTCTGGGTGGAGAGGCTTTAACAGGCAGACGCTGTGCCAAAAGGAAGTTCTACTAAAGAGACAGGGATCTCAGGCCATTCAAGTGTAAACAGACTCGACATATTTAGGAAAAATGATGCCAAGTGTCTGTCTTCATTTTCTATTGTCTGCTAAAGATGAATATGTTTGGATTATTTGTAATGCATCCTTCTCTAAAGGGATAACGCAGCCTTCACCTGATGTTTCAATCACTTCTTTCACACAACAGAAAGAGCCAAGTTAAAGCTACAGCATCTTTAATAAACATAAACGTAGTCATATTTGCTCAAACTGTCACAGTATCAGTAACAGATAATCTCTGTTTAGTCCTAATGGCATTCATGTTTGATCAGCGCTGCCTAGTCTGAGAGTCTGATCAGAGTTCACGAGCTTCACCATCAGTGATTGAGTTCAGATCCTTGATGTAGCTGTCTCCCCACACTTATAGACTTATTGTATTAAGTATGACGGATCCTCACAGCCATCTTGCCCCTACTGACTCACATCATGTACACAACTATTGGATAAGGGGAAATGACCGGGGTCCAACTATATCTTTCCTTACATTCCCTAAACTTATCGTCCAATTTCCTCATATATCTCCAGACTGTTACTGTGTAGGAATCCTGCCCTTAAATCATCTTTAGGACATGATAACATTATTCTCAATCATCTATTGCAGGCAGCTTCTAATAATAGGCCGAGCTCACGGCAGGTCTAATGTGAGCAGTATCCAGGCGCCGCTCTCTTCCTCTCTGCCGGGCTTAATGCGAGAGACTGTGGCTGTGATGGGAGGGAAACCCCACCTCTGCCTGACCCTCAGCACATTACTTGGCCAGAAAAATGACAACTCAGCAAAGGTTAAAAAAACAAATGAATTGAGGCAAAACCCACGGAGTGTTTTCTGTGCAGGTTAAGACAACAGCATGCACTTTGTTGCCCTTCCTCCTTTTTAGTTCCGCTTTATACAACTTGGATCTTATTTTGGTAGTTTGGCCATCGTTCCAATTATGAATATGACAACTTATAAAGGAAAACTTAGTGATGTCTTGGTGATGGGGCAGGAGACAGCAGTTAGACACTGAGACAGGCTTGAAAGAGATAACTGGAAGGCAAATGAAAACATTCTTACCCAAACTATCCATTATAAACATCCATCACAATTTACAGATCAACTTCAGTTCATATCAGAATCAGAATCAGAAGCCGTTTATTGGCGTGACGGGAGGTGCAAACATTTAACAATCAACAACAATCAGTGCAAGTAGAAACATATTAAAATTTACAAGAGATATGAAATATGAAATAAAGTAAGATATAAAAGAAATTAAATATAAAATAAAGTGAAATCTAAAATAAAGCGCACAAACGAACAGATAACAGGACTATAAACAACGAACAGACGACAGGACTATAAGCCCAACCTCCATAATTATCAATAACATTTCAGGTGCACCCACGTATAATTTTACACACTGTGGCATCACCAGAGGCCAGGTGGTAGATGGGTGCTACATTCCCTTTAATGATCAGCAGCCACATCACATAATGGCCGCCGAGGCACGAACTACAGCTCCCAGAAGGCCTCACCACTCACCCAGGTGTGGGTGTTTAAGTCACCTGATTGAGGCAGGATTTAAGAGCTCCAGGAGCAGTGGTGGGCCGTCAGGGCCTGCAAAGCCTTCTCTGCTGGCCTAAACAGAATCACAAAGCTATATCTATTTTATAATTTAATATTTTTTCTTAAATACACTACATGTATTATAATTTATAAAAATATTTTTCCCATTATCTTATTTTCTCATTGCACAGCTACTGTCTTCCTCAGTTGCTCTGCTTCCAGTGCAGCTTGTTTTAAGTAGAGCTTTTATCCAATCAGATCTCACCTCTGTGTCTCTAGGTAAGAAGCCTGCAGACTCTCACCTGCAGCCAGTGCAGATTAAAGTAAATGGGGACGATATTGTTGATTGTCATAGTGTTCAACCAATCAGATCTTTAGTTTGACATGTTGGGCGTATTCTTTGACCTATCAGAGCCTGCAGCGCCGGCCTATAATGACGTCAGCATTACATGCCGCTCAGTGTCCATGTGTAGCTTTCCCGCGAGGTGCAGAGTGTGCTGTGATTGGGCAGTGGGCGAGCACGTGACTATCGTGAAACGAAACTTAACAGCCAGCAGAGGCTGATGGGTAGTGAATCGCATCACGTGATGCAGCTCAGCCAATCAAAATGCATTCTGACTGAGTGAGATGCACCATGACAGAGGAGACTGAGACAAGGAAAGACATTGCAGAGCAGTACGGTCAACATTCAGGTTGTGAAAGTAAAATCCTATGATAATCTCTTTGGGTCGTGGCTTGTCATGGTGGATCCCACAGCCAGACCAGCTGAGATCATTATATTTTCCTGAATTTAGGCTTTTGCATTTTCTAAATGCTCTGGTATTATTCAGACGACTCGTACCAAACGGTTTAATACGAAGATGTACATAGTTACAGCCTTAAAAATGAATAGCAGCTGTGGTGCCATCATGTGGTTATAAGGTGGTATTTCAGCTGCAGGACAGCAGTGAAGGCCCAGGTATAAAATGCACAGCCCGCCACTGTCGGCAAGGAGGAAGAGGAGGAGGAAGAGCACATGGCTGGAAGGAGCTCCGAGAACTAACCTGGACTGGAGAACGACGTAAAGAAAAGAACCGAGCCAGACTGAGGAGGATTGAAAGGAAGAAGACCCGGTAGCCGGTGAAACCGAGGACACACAAAGTTGAGTTTTTTTAATACTGTTCAGTTGAACGAAGCTTTATCTCCTCTTGGACGCTTTTTGTTTGTTTTGGTCTTTTTGAGTTTGATAACGAGAATTACCTGAGTTGCCAGTAACAGAAGAATAAAACTTTTTGTGAGTTACCTTGCACCACCTAGCCTGCCATACTGACCTAATGACATTACAACACAAATAAAGTGGTTTAGATCAGAGGTTCTCAACCTTTTGCAATTTAAGGCCAGCTTCTGCATATAAAAAAATATTCCCAGGACAACCTTCCCAAATAAAAGAACAAAGAAGAACTTTGCTAAGTCGGCTGCTCCTCTCCATGCTCTGTCCTCAAATGGTCAACTAAAGGAGGTAGGAACCAGATCCGGTGTGTGGGTAGTTTTGGAACACAAACTGTGAATGCTTTCAAATCATTGAAGCAAAATTAGATTTCCGCTCCAGTGTTGGATGCATTCAGATATCAGTAAGCCTTTCTTTCTGGAGATTAACGCCAGTAATCGGGGTTTGGGGGCTGTAATGTCACAAGAGGGTGAGGGACAATGATGGCCAGTGGCATATACAAGCTGTGGGCTCCCACCATGTGAGCCTAATATGGGGAACTATGGTGAAGTGGGCTGTTATCAATGTACTCAGGGATTATCTGATTGGTAATAAATGTACCGTGTTGACTGATAATAATCCATTTGAACACAGCAAAGCTTGGCACTGTGGAACAGCAATGTTTGTCTGAACTTGCTTAGTTTGACTGTCAGATTGTGTACCGCCAAGGAAGGTAGCATGCACCAGATGGTTCTGTCCCAAGAGACCAGACCCCCAGCACGCTTTGGTGTCTAGCTTTCCCTCTTTTGACATTTCTGCAGCGGGTAGATACCCTTTGTCTCCTCCGTGACAGGCTGCTACATTGTGTGTGGCCAGTGTTACCCCGAGTAAAGTCCAGCGTGGCCGGTTGCCGTCCATGTCGTTGTCTGGTGTGGCAATGGGAGCGACATGTTGACTACAGTTATCTGCATTAACTGCGGACAGTCTGGCTTCATCGTGAGTCAACTATTTGATATCATTTGGTTCTTGTTGCTCGGACAGAAAATGAAATGATACTTTCTGATCGATGGAGATCTCAGTCTGGGAGGAATCTTAACCTGATGGTGGTGGTGGTGTGTTCTGATGGGCATGTTTATACTTGTGGCGTTTGCTTTATGTATTTTGAAAAATGATGTACTATGTAAGTTTGTATGTGTATTGTAGCGCTTCCTGAGCAGTTGTGGACAAGGATAGTTAGGAAAGTCTGAACAAGGGTTTGCTGTATAGCCGGTGCTCTTTGTAAGTATATTTCCTTTCTGTTTTGTTTCGTTGTGAGGAGTAGTTGTGTAGGAACAATGATGTTTTTGTTTGTTTCGTTGGCAGCATGTGAGCCAATGCCTTGGTCATTTATTCCTTTTCTTTGGCTTTGATTTAACTATTAGTTTGTATTCCATCGTGTTGTTGTGAGCTGGCATTTTATTGGCGACATTGAGCGCCTAGGTGCATCATCTGTGAGCTCCTCTTGCACTGGGTTGCGTGCAAAACCTGTAGTCTGTATATTAATACCAAACAACCCGGTCCAACAACCAAAAACCTGGACAGATAAAATCATTGATTGATTTCTTTAGGGTTCTGTCCCAGGGCGAATGCTCCTAAAACTGTAAATTGTCCTTATTACTCTTAAATACATATTGTGATAATTATCATAATCGATCAATATAAATACATAGCATGACAACATTTATGGTTAGATGGTCCAACACAAATGTCATGTTCTTCTGATCTTTCATTCAGCAGGATCTAGTTTATTGACCAGACATAATAGATTGTAATGCACACATTTAGAGTCACAAGCTGCAAGACTTTTTATGAGCTAACATTTTTACACTTGTGATTTAATGCCTCAGTGTTTTTCACGGCTGTTCTGCTGACATGCATCATCATTTCCTGAGAAATGTAATCACAAGATGAAATTTACATGACAATTAGTTGCGTTGCTGACACGCTGCAGTCTCAAGACAAGCAAAGTGATTTGATTTACTCCGGCTCCCCTATGTGTGCTCTGTTCTGTCATCTCACTGTGATGAGTGAGCCAAACTTTTAGTCCCGCTTTGTCAAATCGCTAATGCAAAATATCTTTCTGATATCTCCCCGATGACCAGCGGGGCTGGAACCTCAGTACCCTGAGTCATTTCATAAGCTAGTCTTTGGCCAAGTTTAAGAATGAGGTGCTGTGAGGATTTAAAGAGGTGATTCATTCTTAAAGAGAGTTTCCAGGCAGGAGAAATGGTAGCCGGCACACTACGCTATGTGAGCTATTAAAACAGAAGCTCAGACGGAGAGAGAGGGAGGGAGAGGGATTGATGAAATAAATGGAGGTAGAGTCAATGGTTTTACCATGTGTGGAGGAGTTTCACGCTCCACACTACTCTCTGTGTTAAAACGGAGGCTCTCACTCTAATAGCTCTTGCCTGTTAGGCTAATAACAAAAGCAGAACCACCAATATGAACATCACACGTCTGACGTACTAGAGGGGACCAAGGGGGTCTGGCTCTAATCACACGGGGTTAAACCAAACTGGAAAGGAAGTGAAAGAAAAATAAAGAAACTGTTAAATGATTTGAGCATTCTAGATGGTATGATGAATGGAAAAGATTTGATTTGGGCCTGAATATATATAAACTGAGAGGAAACGGGAGGCCCGGGCACTTCACCGAGCCTTCCCCGTGCATTTCATAATATGTGGCCACCAATGTTGACTTTCATTGAGAAACTAAAGTGTCGACTTATATCAAGTCTGAGCTGAATGAATATTAAACTGCAGCTGAATTTACAAATGTTTGTGCATCAAATCATGGACCATGTATCTAGACATCTATTCAAGACATCTATCGAAGTATTTGTCCTATTGCCATGACAAGTATTTAGTGCCTAGTATTTTGCAGGCTAATAAAGCCTCTGAGAGAGGCTTTTAGGCCATAGGGAAGTGCTTTGATATCCTACGTGATAGTTTGGTTGAACCCTTCAATTGGCGTTGAGTTAGCCAAGAAAGTCCAACCCTCCATAGCTGAGAAACAGGCTCAGCTCAGAATGGGAGCTGTCATCAGAGACATTAGTCAGCCGGACTCCTGTGTCCAAAACAAATGAATCAAGCACACACGGAGACATGATGGGTGTAAACAATCACTTTAAAATAGCACACATAAAGCCTACATTTAACTTCAGGTGAAGAGTGAAACCCATATAGACTCAGGATATAATGTCAGTGCACAGATAAATGAACCCAGTGTGTTAGTGGGGAGAAGTAAATGCACCATTTCTTATTCACACAGTTAGACAGGTTTATGAAGCCAGGAGGCTTGAGACACTTTTTGAAATATGATGCATTTGACTTAACTTGAATTCAAATTGTTAATATTCCAAACCTGAATCCAGGAATGCTGCAAATCAGGGCTGTAGTCTAGAGCAACTTAATCGACTCCAAGTCATGACCAAGTCCAAAGGCAGTGGAGAATCAAATGGAATAATGTCTTTCTAATGCTAATCCTCGTCCCTCCTGCAT
Organism: Anarhichas minor; assembly: GCF_050575085.1. NCBI lineage: Eukaryota > Metazoa > Chordata > Actinopteri > Perciformes > Anarhichadidae > Anarhichas > Anarhichas minor. The sequence continues at coordinate 498,826 of NW_027466504.1, forward strand.
AACTGCACCCAGCACACACAGCTTGGATAACTGCTCATTGTTGTTAATGCATTCAAAATATGCAACAGAAAAGTTGCATGGAATATATATCAAATGTAGTGATCACTGGTGTTAGCAGTCAGTGACATGTGAAGGAATAAAAGACAGTGTTGGAACTTGGTTTTCAGTGGTTGAGGCAAAATCAAGTAACAGTACTAGGTTTGGGGGATACATTCAAATTTTATAACCGGCCATCATCAGCCCAACAAGCGGCAAATGCCAATGTATTTGCACAGTTGTGTTTGTAGACCGGACTCGAGCACTACAGCCGAAGGTGGTCAATCGAGGCGTAGCAGATCAGTTCTGCCCTGGAGCCATTGTCTCCAGTTTCACACACTTTTCAGAATTGTCTGTATTTATTATTTTCACAAAGTCCTCTGCATGGAAAGTCCTGGTGCTGAAACAAGCACACCGGTTCATTCATGTGTTAATAAGTTTAAATGAATCTTGTGATAGCAGAAATAAAGATGCTAAAGATGGTGGCTCCAGGGCAGGCTCTCCAGTGGGAGGATCCACTGCTTCTCCTCTGCTTTGTATCATTTTAACCTGAATAACTTTTGGGTTTTGAACTGTTGTCACATTGTGCTACCACTAACTGTTCATGTGTATGTGTGGAGCACAGATGAGGAAGGATGGCAATAGTTAATGAAGAAAAGCTCAACTGAAATGACATTGAGACAAACTGATCATTAATCAGGCCTGCATTATATGTCATCACCAACATGTGCTTGTGGACTGCACAATGGATGTGTTGCTATTTAGCATGCTGCAGCTGTGACACCAGCATGCCTGTAGTAAATGAGGATCTGACCCACACAGGGAGGCTTTGTAATTCCTGTGGTAAACCTTCAGGTCTGTGCTCAGTGTCTCGCTCTCCTTCCCAAACAGGCTATCAAAATAAACAGTAGTGTCTGATGAGGGATGGCATGTCCACTGCAAAGACAAACAAAATGAAAAGCTCAATCACACAATGAGATCGGGTTTCGTACGGAGCAGACCATAATGTGAAAAACATGCCCGGCCGCAAAGACGGCAGTTTACCTCCAACTTGGCAGAGTTATGACTGACGGGACATTCTCGCATTCCTTCATCTCACCACCAGCGACCCCTTCTGCACTTCTTACCCTACCTATCCTACCTCCTACCCTACCCCACCTATCCTACCTCCTACCCTACCCCACCTATCCTACCTCCTACCCTACCCCACCTATCCTACCTCCGACCCCTCTACCGGCCAGAAAAGGACAAATCTGACAACAAAATAGAGGTGCAAAAAGCAAACATGTTCTCTCACCATGCATGTGAGGCTTGTAAAGCTAAGCGTTGATATGTGATACCCCATGCAGTGTAGCTTGGGATTTCACTGCCGTATAACACCACACAGTGTGCACACACTGTTGATGCTATAGTATGGAGTTTGTGTGTTGGTCAGGTGGGCATTTAGACTAGACAGGGTTACTAGAGGAAAAGCCATGGGGGGGGGACCAAAAACTAGCCTCACATTGCCAGGCCTATCTCCATAGCTGGCTACACCTATCATTGTTCTGGTATAGAGGGAAACACCCAGCCAACTTACAAAATAGATAGCGAATATAGCAGAAGGGGAGAAGAATGGCAGACCTATACCCACTGTCTACAACAAAATCACTAGAAGCCATCCTCTGGGGACCATTCATGTCCACAGATATTTAATGGTAAGCTGTCAAATGTTATTGATCTGGAACTAAATGTTCCACCAACATACTGACCAAAAAATGCCAAGATCCAAGAGTTTAGATGTCCCATGTGTAGGATACAGAGAGCAGGAAGACTAAAGCTGAATTTACAAATTGCCAGATGATGGCACCAGATGAAAAGTCAGCGGATCTGATCATCAAAGTTTACAAAGACCGTGAATGAAACTTGCATAGTAATCTATCCAGGAGATGTTGAGGCATTTCATTCACAACCTAAAATGTCAATTTGCTTGTGGCACTTAAGGAAAAGTCATTCAGACCCACTTTACCTCATGCACTACAAAGCATTTATAGTGATTAGATTACAATCGAATAGGGCTCGAGCACATGACAGGACAGTACCGACTGACAATTATCAAAAATGGTTTCACAATTCTTTTTTTTTTTAATTGCCGGTGTTGTGATGTGACAGCAAACGAGGGAAGTCAAACTTCCCCAGCTGATTTAATATGGCGATGAATAACATGGTAAGAATCTTCATCTCCCTGTTTACCACAAAGCCCCAGATCTCTCTGGAAGCTCTCTCACTCTAAATAATCGGTTTGAATTGTGTTCTCCTTTCATCTCTGGCAGTTCTCCACCATGCACCTTGGAAGAATGTCAAGCGGCTCTAGAAAGCCCTATTCTTCCGTCGGCAGTCTGTCCTTCTGTCTCTGTCACATAAACATCAGCTCTCTGTTTCCAGATGTCTTCTGCCCGTCTACACACACTCAGATCTGATCTATTTGGGATTTCCTACACATCTGCCTATCAGATCCACAGTCAAACATACACACACACACCTCTGCATGCCACCCAGATGCTCAACCTAAACTACAGAGAAAACCAAGTTAAAGCTACAGCTGGGAATCAAGTTTAGGGTATTCATCTTAAAATGTATCATGTTACTACTCTGGGACTCCTCATTCTCTCAATATGAGCTGGAAATACTGCAATGATGACTACAATGTCTGATATGTTGGTTTAAAATTAAATTGTAGCACTAAACAAAGCAAGACTGCTAATAATTGGCTTGTCTGAGATTTTGAGGTCTCCATGAAATGTTGCATTATATATTTATATTTAGATGCTGAGTAGAGGCGGAGCAGTTAACACTATGATTCTTAAGTGGTCCCATTAGTGCCTGAGCATTACGACTGCTCTCTGAACCATCGTCCATCAGTTTGACAACGAGAAGCCTCTCGGGGCAAGCCGCTGTATTTCTGGGGTTCCTTTGTCGCCAGCTATTAGAGACTGGAGTTGGAGTTGGAGTTGAGAGATGACAAGTAAACAGTTTCTAAGCTAATTTAACCAATTAAAAAGCTAAGTCATGGGTTCCCTGATTGCATTTCAGCTAACGCATTCTGCCTCTTTTATCTCTACATGGACTATTTACCTGCACTCTCTGTGAAATTGTATGAAATCATGACTTGTGTAAATATTAGCAATTAACAATGTCTCATAGTTTAGGGCTGTGTATCTGAACACGTGATTGAGGTGGTCACTGGTCAGCACCTCCAGGGTTTATAGACTTCAAAGCTTTTTCAAAACAGGGACCTCATTCCTGTCACGAAATCCAATTTAACAATCCCAAATTTCTCCTAACTCTTTGGGGCGAAGATAAAAAAAAATAACTCTGGGGTGTCCGGATGGAGGAAGCTCGGAGACAAGAGCACTGGGCCTCTTCTCAGTGCTGATCATGTTGGTCCAGATCAACCATCTGCTATTCGATTGTTACCTGAGGAACTTTTGTTGTGGAGGCCGCTGTTTGTCTCAGATCAGCAGAGTGGAACCTCTGAGCAAACACGCCTCTAGTCGCCACTGACACAGCGCTGGAGGCAGGGGAGCTCTGGTGTCCATTTTGGCTCGCTGGAGCGAGACTGAGCCACCGTGGCAACACACTGGTTGTCTGAACCCCCTTTGGTGGCATCAGGCCTCATAATCTGTGATATCCATGTCATCACACGTGAAGTGGATTGGGTCAACCATGACGGCAAACACTGAGGAGCCCGCGTATGAGAAGCTGTCATTGATAGAAGTTAGAGGTGCAATGGAGGATAAAGGTGTGTGGTTTAGCACTGCTTTAACTGGGCAGCAGCACATCACAAGGTTACTGATTTAAACTCCAACAGGGATCTTACCACTTCAAGTGCTCCAGAACAAGTCCCTTGGCCCTGTGTGTGTCTAGTGATGCAATGGAAACAAAGAAGGAGCCTAAAATATAGTGTTCATCATTAGGCAACAAGCCTAAAAGCTGCTCATACGCAGTGGTGTTTGTAGGTGGAAAAAAATTTGTGGACATCAATTATTGTGCAAAAATAAGAAAAAAACACAACTTTACAATTTGACAAAGTTAGTTTTTATGGGCCTGTTCTTGACCAGGTACCATCCCCTCCAAATAACACCCACGGGATACCACAAAGCATCTTCACTGAAAAGCTATCACTAAGCCATTTTTTTAAAAGGATTACTATTATTTTAAAATGTTGATCCATATGAGCAGTTTATCACTGTAAACGTGATCACCATACACAGTTTACACTGTATGAGCAATCATGTGATTGCAGTTGTATTTATGACAGTAAACCAGTAAATATGGTACATGTCATAGTACAGGGCGTGAGCTGTTTTTTGGCTTCTAGAACTCAGACAACCTGGACAACCTGGATAACGTGGACATCATTAGACCCACAAGATGTCCCACGAGCAGCATAGGAGATCATTCCTGCCGCTGTTCAATTCTTCCCCACTCTGTTGCAGTATGAACATCAGTGGACTGGGAAGCTGCTTAGGCTCTACTGGACTCACTAACTCTGGCTGGCAACACACCTCTTGAATGTATAAATCATAATTACATCAATGTTTGCCACACCCCACAGCAATTCCGTCCTTGTATGCATGCACATGTTTTAAGGGCAAACTATTTTCCTTTTCATTTTTATCTTAGCACCTTGAACTGTTCTTATTCAGTGTGGTGTGTTTGTGTATTTGTGTGGAATGTGTAGTTCAGGGTGTGAGGAGATGTTGGACTGGGAACCTGGATCATCCTCGGACTACCCTCCTGAGCTTATGCTGGAAGACAGCATCCTGGGTCTTTAGTGAATGATCAAACTGCGGACACATAGAAGTCCATGTCTATGATCTCACCAGTTAACTGCTGAGGTGTGTCTGTCCGTCTAGGTTTATCTGGAATTGTTTCTCAGTGTTGAGCGTCCCTCTGTTGTACAGGGCTGGTTATGAATCCAGTTTCAACTTCTGATCTGTGATCTTGGACACACTGAAGATTGTCACCATCTGTTTATTCAATAGCAGCAAAGCGTATGTGTTGTTGTCATTATATTCTCTCAAGTATCTGTCCATTCTGTGACCCAACCGTTGGCTGTAGTCTAGATGTTTTTCCATACCAAGTTCCAATTCATGATGAGCAAGCTAATGGCAACAAACCAAGCAGGTGTTTGAAATACTCCTTGCAGAGTTTTGTTGTTCCTGATTAATTGACGGTTGAAATGAGTATTTGACCAGTGGGCAACAGCTTTAAGCTAGGACGGGACAATGCAACCTGTGTAATCCTTTGCCACGTATTCTTGTCCATATTCAACCAATGGTCCAGGAGTTTGTACTTTCCAGGTCAAAGTCACAGCATAATTCATGTAGGCTACATACAAACAACTGTGGGCAACACCAACAACAGTGTTTCATGTTTGATTAGGCTGTATCTTCATTTTGGGTTAAAAAGTTTTGGTACACTTGTATTTTGCTTCTAGGAGACTCAACGTGAATAATTAAATAAGTCTTCTTCTGAGAGTTGAACATTAGCAGGAATGTCACACAACATGGAAATGAAAGCAGGGTCTGTTTATTTAACTGTGAAGGTGCAATATAAATATATTCTCCCTAAAGCTATGAATATTCGTGATATCAATATTGATCAAAAATAATCGATCATCATTTTGGCCATACTGTTGATATCGAGGTAGGTCCAAGGTTAAGGCATTATTGTGAGTATGAAAAACAGGGACTTGTATACTGACAAAAGCATACATACTTAAAAATGTCATAACAATAGTGTAAAAGAGTGTAAGAAACAAACAAATAGCTTACAATACCAAGGTATTATTGGAACATTCAGTGCATGTTATCACACAGAAACCACACTGCCAGTTTACACACACACACACACACACACACAAACTGTAGGGTACCATGGGAAAGGGAGCATCAGTAGTGTTCTCGCGCTCCACCTCTCTGGATTAGTCATCACCTCGCTGCTGAGCCGATGTTGACTCATGGTAATCAATAAGAACAACACTCACACCGAAACACACTTCCCCCCATGGCCTCTCACTCTCTCTCTCTCACACACACACACACACACACACACACACACACACACACACACACACACACACACACACACACACACATACAGAGAGGGATTACACCTTGAATACTATAAAGGGGGCCTTGACAAGCTTGCAGCACTGATCACCATCATCATCCTCACTGATACCAGCTACTTTGAAGCCAGACACTCAAATAACGACATCAGGTTTTGGTGGCTGTGATGTGAGGCCTAAGATATGTTCTTCCTGCACGGCCTTTACAGTACATAACATAAACTTCAACTTTATTACAATGGTCATATACTTTAAGGTACACACATGAACCGTGACCTCTACACTTAACCCATCCTCAGCATTAGGAGTTGATGTGAAGCTCCCAGGGAACAACTTGGGTTCAGTGTCTCACTCAAACACACTTTGACCTCCGACCTCGTGGCTTAAGGGAGACCAGCTGTACCCACTGAGCTACAGCCTGCCCTTATGAGGTGGAAGTGGTCTCTTGTATATAGAGTCATATCATACTGCCTGACACATTAATGTCATGCGTAAAGGTTTGTTTTGTTTCCATTTCAAAGTTGGAGCTTTGATTATAAGATTCTGTGTGAATTATCTACTGTGAAAAGTGTCTTTAATGACAATACAAAATGATATCATATATTCTTTATCATCTCTCAACACACTTAGCAGTTTAAGATAGTTCAAACACTGGCGTTAAAGACGGGAAGAGAAAGGGCTTTGTCACAGGTTCTGATCTCTGCACTGCTCACTGAGAGAATGTGGACGACAGTAAACAGAACTCTGAAGTGCTCTACAGCCTTATTTCACTGCATGGTTCCGCTCGACTCTACTCGACTCATCTTTGGTACCAGGTACCTTTCTAAATGTCATCTCCCCTGCTGAAACTACCCTCATGGCTGATCGTCATAGCAACGTGAAACAGAGGATCTGCACCACGGCATTGTTGTGCCCATTTAAAAAAAAAAAAAGATCTCAGTCAAGTGAATAAAAAATAATGCGGTAGCTTGGCTGCTCAAAAACGGCTGCTTAAAAACAGTTTTGCGCAGGATGTCGCTGGTGACGATTCTCAGACCAATCAGTGCTCTGCAGTCTTAAACTCCTCCTCTTCTAGTATCGACTCAGCTCGCTTATAACCTCGACCGTGGTGGTACCTAAAAACCTTCCAGGTACTATCCACAACTTTGGAATAACGTGTCGGAGCGAGCTGTGCCGCAACACGCAGTGGAAATCCAATATGATCCTCACCTGCTAATAGCTGGCCGCGTGAAAGTGCTGCAAAACAGCATGATGCGCTGTCAACTTTCTCCTGGTAAACAAGTAGAACACACATTTGGCAGATGAGCCACTTGGTGTGTCACCTCCACCTCCTCCTGCACTGTAAATAACCCTGTTTATGTTCCAAACATCAAACGGGTTAACAGCTAGATGAGCAAACCAACTGTCCTCGCTCCCCCCTCGTCACTCCTTCTCTTCCACCTTTCCCCCCTGATACTACCACACAGCTCTCTTTCAATAACAGCTGGGGAAGTCGTACAGACGCATGGTATCGCCATCATCAGCCTTCACACACACACACACACACACACATGCAGCCCGGGGGTGAGCCAGCGGCAGGTTGGCCTCTGACCTGTAGATGAGAGGCCTGCTAACTACAGGTCTCCACAGATAAGATCATTTTACCTCCAATTAGCAGCATAGTCACCGTATCCACAAACAACATTGTGATCAACAGGAAGTATTTATGTATCGGTAAACAAGTAGTCAGTGTTCTTTGCCAAATAAACTTCACAAAAAGAAAACGCAATGTTTTTCTGAAGACTCCAAGCAGCTCCTCAATTTCCCACAAACCAATGCATTATGGGAGAATAGTTTCCATCAACTTTACTATGGACTAAATGCAGCATCATTTAGTGGTTGGAAGTCATTTTGTCACTTTACCAATGTGAACCCGCTACAATAACAAAACCTAGAAACAACTTTTTCAAAAAGAAAAACATGACATCAAATGAAAAACAGAGGAAAGCTGTGAAGCAGCATTTAGACGTTAGAGCAGAAATATAATGAATGAATAAAACCTGATTGTAGTGGTCTTTAATGAGAAAGGGTTGTGGTAATGTCATATTATAGTGGGTTTACTGTCCTCCAGTTTTGATATTAGGGAAGTTATTATTTTCTATCTTCATTTTGAAATTAGTTTTTTTCATGATATCAAGAATTTTGTTGAATGCTAAGGTGAAGCTTTTGTGGTATATTCTTTCACTGAAATGTTACTTATCATGCGATGACAGTTGTGAGAATACACATATTTGACAGCTTTCTAAACTATTTGTCATGCATCAGCGCTCACTGACTGTATTCCTTCCTCATGAAGAGCTCAGGGCTCAGACACATGCTGTAGCAGGCAAGGCCTGGGTGCATGATCTTTTTATTGAAAGTGCTCGGTTATTATTAACATCAGCATGTCACAGATAGGTTTACATGGCTTCCCCTATGTGGGCCTCTTAAAAGTTGACCCCAGTCTGGCAGGCGTTTTGTCCGTCTTTTGAAGTGGGTTTGATGGAGAGACTCTGGGAAAGGCCTCAGTCAGTCTGACAGACATACTGCCCAGCTAATGCTGGACTATTCTTAGATGGGGGGGCTTTTGCAGCAACTGTGATTGATAAGTGTGTGTTGAAGTTTGGGAGACGACCTGACTGCAGCCTCAGTGTTCCCAGACTTTGCGGGGTAGAAGAACCAACTTTTCTAGCTTTTCAGATGGGCTGCAGTAGTGTTTGAGAACAGGAAAAGAGAGAGAGATAGATGGATGAACGGGCGTGTGGAGGACCGTGTGGTCCTCCACACCAGAGGTGGCTTTTCCAAGGCATTTGAACGATGGATTGACAAGATTACTCTCCGTGTAACTCTCTGTCTGGATCAAATCTCAGCAGTTACCAGGGTGTCACATGCAACCTGAGTGCTTCGATATCTTTCACTTCTCACTTCTTCACAATGCAATGATCCAGTCTTCCTCCGTTCCAATGCTCAGGTTTTTTTTTTTTAGCTTTTCACTGACTTGCGCAAGACTTAGTGTCTCTGGTAAAGCCATAGAGCTCCTGTTGCATTCTTCAACTGGCCTCAGAGACCTGACGCGCTAACGTCTTTACAAGACAACAAGAAGCTCCTACGTGGAGCGCGGCACATTCTTGGGCTGCTGAGAGGAATCTTACAAACTTTGGTTCCACATCCAAATTCACACGACAACAAAGATCCCTTTACAAGGAGAGCTTTCGATGGTTTCTGTGGAGTGGATGGCATTAAAGGACTGAATGGGAAGAAGAATAGACCAAGAGAGAGGCTCTTGAGTGAGTGTTTCTTGGTGTTTGTGTTGTGGCTTCCTAGAAGCAGAAGTGAACCTTGCGGCCCTGTACCTTCAGGAGGAAGAGCACCCTTCACCATTAATCATCACTGTTTGTTTTCACAGCATCATAGAGTCACAGGGTGCAAGACGCATGAGTGGTTTTCCTTCCTCTGTCTCGTCCAGGAGAGCGAGGGGATAAGAGGGATTAAGGAGAATACGTCTCGTACTATTGTCCTTCCTATTGTCTCCAACAAGGAAAATTGTGAGATTACAATTAATGTATTTTTAATACTTGTGTTGAATATCTCAAGCAAGAAAAAATTGGTTGTCAGTTAAGGCGGGAGCAGTTAGGGGGTTGAGGGTGGTAAATGGTAAATGGACTTGTACTTTTGTAGTCCTACGACCACTCAAAGCATTTTAACACAACGTGTTCATTCACCCAGTCACACCCATTCAGGGGCAACCATACAAGGTGCCACCTGCCCATCAGGACTAACTAATCATTCATACCCATTCATATACCGATGGCACAGCCTACGGGAGAAACTTGGGGTTAAGTGTCTTGCCCAAGTACACATCGACACGGACTAGCGGAGCTGAGGATCGAAACGCCGATCCTCTGGTTGAAGGTCGACCTGTTCTCGTGGTGTGGTGGAGTTACCTTACATGGTAAATTCAGCGCCGGCGGTTATACACTGCCACACTGCCAACAGCTGACGGCTACCTTGCTGAACTGCTGCTCGCATGCCTGTGGCGTCCACGCTGGCAGCGTTCTACTACTACTGCCTGCCCCTTCTCTCTACAGAGAGTGTGCCTTTCAGGACAGACGCACTGCAATGTGTGCATGTCCATCATCATGTCTCAGGTATACTTATACATAATGCTCCAAGATTATCACATGCAAATTTAGTGTGGGTAGGCGGTCAGAGGTCAAAATGACCCCTTACACAGTCTTTGGAGCTTGTAATGATTCCCCCATTCCTGACCCGGGGGGCTTCTGATGTAACACTTTTTATCCTCACCTCCCACACTGCTCCATCAATAGTCAACGCTAACAGCTGAAAAGGTCCTGTGTCCTCAGAGAGGCCTATAAAAGACAGGGGGCCTGTCCTTGTTGTAGACCAGGGATGAGGAGATGGAGGGCTGATGGGCGTAGGGGTCGAGGTGGGGAGGCAGAGGGGCTTGAATACTTGAAACATAGAATAACCGTATATCCTTCGAGATTCAGCCTGGCACTGACCACAACTACCTACCGAAAAACCAGGCTGTAATGGGAAGAACACAAACTCACATCAGCCCGTGAGTCAAAAATAACTTCAGGACACACTTTACTTTATGTTGTGGGATTTTCACTACGTGTCATAACCATGAGTCATGTGTGGATTTATAAAATCACGTAGAAAGCTTTAAAGTCATATTTTCACAGGGACATCATGATATGGAAACCTCTTATTCATATTGCCCATATACCATGACTTCACCTGAATGTCATGTGTGATGAATGCACTCACAGTCCTCTTCTACAGATTCCACTGTTAACTCAGATCCTCACTCTTCAGTTCTTGCTCAGAAATTCGACCATAGTTATTATGTTCAGTTCAATTCTTGAGGGAGTTGTGTGGTTTGAAAAACATCTCAACTGTGTCTGATATGTTGAGTATCTTGAGTTTTCACGTCTGGCTGACAGAGCGTGCATCTCAAAGAGTTGGATTCGGATGGCACGCCTGCCAGTCAATCTGAGAGCAGAGCACTGTATGAAGTGGCCCCACAAGCCCTGTGGTTTATGGCTTCATACGAAAAGTCCATTGAGCGTGAGGGGAAATGGACTAAGCTTAGCCTCAAGGCTGATCGGACAAATCAGAGCTGCATGTCTGACACAAAAGGTAAACCATCCATGGGTGAAGCCTCTCATACTGTGCGCATCTGGAAAAGTCCTTGATATTATAAAGGCAGCATAAAAGCAGAGGTTTTATTCACATCGACTGATCTGTGCATTGATTTGTCCTTTGAAATATTAGACGCAGACTTCTCTATGATGTCCAAACAGCATTGCCTAAACCTCTTGGCACTCTTTGTTAAAGCTGTGCCTGCGGTACTTTATACTAAACCACTGTGAGCATGGAAGTTTATTCTTGATGTTGGGGTCAGTATATGCGACAAATAATCTCACCCAAAATCCATTTCTTGGCTTTTTTTTCTACGTTTTCAACTGCATCTCAGGTCGTTATCAGCGTATGGAACGGGCATGACGCGACCTCGGCGTGGAATGTCGAGGCCATCATCCCTAATGTGGGAAACGCGTTCACGTTGGACAATTCCACAAAGAGCCGGGGACGAATTTTAACAAAATACCTTGATATAAATATTGCAACAATATTATAGGGGAGACTGTTGGTGCTTTCGCTAAATATTTACACAATGAGATTCTTCATGTCATGCCTAAGATGGAAAGGCAATTAATAGAACAGTTAGAACAGTCTAGCCAAGCTTCCATTCAAAGTAAATGTATCAATCCACAATGACTCCATGAGACGCCCGTCTGGCAGAGAGTGTGGTACTGCTTGATTTAGATAGAAACAAGGTGAGTCCATGGAAACCAAAAGGAGGATGCAGCTCTTTAGAAGATGAACATTCAAGCCCTGTTTGGCACAGCTCCTTTTCCTGTAGTCCAGGTTTCAGCTTTCCACATTCCTCAACTCTTTTTCAAAGCCAGATATGTGGACTGGTTCTCCAGCAACCAACTTTAAATACAGACAGAAAGTATTTCAGCAGAACTGAGAGAAATCTATCCTCAACTCCCAAAAATCGAACCACAGAAACAAAGTCAGTTTTTATTCAATACACAAGCCTCGAGTTGGAGTCATGTTGACAAAATTTGTCCGAAGTAGAAACATCTTGTGAAAAACTGCTCTACTGTCCAACATGGAGGGCAAACATCCATCAACGTCACCGCGGCTCATAAACCTTTTCCTCCTGAACTGACTGCTGATGTTACAGCTGGATGGAGAGGAAACAATCCTTTCCTGGACCACAGTTTGTGGAGAGGAAGACATTTGATTTCAGGCAGACATAATATTATTCAAGCTTCCAGTCCTTTTGGTCAATCAGAACGTGATCCAGAGCAGATCGTCCCTGATTAACATTAGCATTCAGTATCTGCAGGCCACCTGTAAACAAAACATCAGTCTGTCTGACTTAACAAGAAGAAGTTATAACTTATAACTTAAGTTATCTATATATATCTATAACTTAGCTCTAAAAAAAAGTAATTAAGAAAGTGTTACATTGTCCATTTCAGTCCTGGAGCACATTTATCTCCCATTTATCTTATCTCAAGCTCTCTTATTAGCATGAAGATGTTTCACACAATTTATGTTCCAAAATAACTATGGCTATCTGAAAAAGAGTCAAGATGTATGATGGATTCTATAATTTGACCAAACATGACTGGTGACAGATTAGCCTATTTGTGCTAAAATTGGAATAATTATTTTAAATTGAATTAATCCTGCGTACATGTAAATAAGTATTCCCATTCAGCCCTGTCAAAAGCTTTCTCTGCGTCCAGCGAGATAACCACTTCTGGTACCTCACTGGATGCAGGATCTCAACATCTGTTTAGGAGGGAGATGGGTCGGTACGAGCCACATTCTGTGTTGTCTTCACTTGGCTTAAGAAGGAGAATGATTGATGCCTCAGTCAGTGTTTGTGGCAGCGACCCACGGGACAAAGAATCTAAAAACAGATCTCATAGAATTGGGGATAATTTCTTAGAGAATCTTTTAAAATATTCTCTTGGGTAGGCGTCTGGTCCAGGCGCCTTGCCACTTTGCATTGCCATTATCGCTTTAGTAATTTCAGAATGTTGTAATGGGAGTTCAGTCTTTGTCTTATGTATCATGTTTATGGAAGGAGCCCGAAGGTTGTTAAAAAAATGTTCCATGTCAGTTCTATTGTTTGCCATTTCTGACGTATTGTAGGAAATTTGGGTTTAGAACTGTGCTTTAAGAAATTATAATAGTGTTTAATAATTCATAAATAAGAAATCATAATTAGAAGTGTTTTGGAATACATAATTAGAAGATTCATAATTGTAGAAGTGTTTTAGAATTTGTAGTTGGAAGTGTATCTTAGTAGCACCTTTATATTATCTTTATATAGAATGTTTATCATAGAAGTGTTAAGCCATAAAAGACAGTCATTGAATGTTTTAAACTGTAAAGAATAGTATGTTGGGAGTAAGGGACAGATAGATTTCTAGACAGGCAATTACAGGTCATACCCGTGCGAGGGTCCTGCGAGGAGGAGGAGCCAGCTGGATTTAGCCAATAGGAACTACGGACATTATGGGATGTTTTTTGAACTATGTAAGGCGGGAGAGAAAGAAATTCCGGCCTCTTGCTCCTGTACCACTGGGTGGGTGGTAACGACTTTTGGGGTGAGCAGGTCATATTCGGTGTAACTGTAAATGATGTACTCCACTATGCAATTGTTTTAGCATGAGAGGTATTAAATGCTTTGTTTATAATTGAAACCGGTTCTCTTTGTGTAAGAGGCTGGATTACATGCGGTTTCCACACAGTCTAGAGGTTCCATGAACCTAACAGTATACAGGCTTGAGTAAAATGAGGTAAATGTTTCATTCATTTCTCCTGGGTTAATAATTAATTCACCTTTTGCTTTCCTCATTTGTGGGATTTGTTGGGCAGCAGATTGGAACTTAAGTTGGTGTGCTAAAAGGCAGCCAGCTTTTTCTCCGTGCTCATAGACATATCCACGAGATTTTAACAGCATTTTTTCCGTCTTTCCAGTTGATAATAAGTTGTATTGAGTTTGCAGGTCAAGCTTCCTTCTATAGAGTTCAGGGGATGGTGGCATAGAGTACTGAGCATCCACTGTGTTTATTGATTTAATAAACTGGTCTTGTTCATTTCTACGCATCTTATTGGTTCTTGATGAATATGATATAATCTCACCTCTGATCACGGCCTTCAGCAGGGAAGGGGAGATATTATCTTTATTATTAGATTCTAAAAAGTCATACATTTTTTTGTTTATCAATTCACAAAAAGAAGCGTCAGCTGGTGATGTTTTGTCTTGTTTCCAAGGAGGGCGTTCCAAATTATTAAAAGCCCATGTGAGATCTAATAACACTCGGCGTGATCAGATTCAATTATAGTTGAATATTCAGCTTTCGTGACAAAGGGAAGAAGGGTTGGATCAATAAAGAAGTAGTCTATTCTACTGTATGAGTGATGCCCTGGGGAACAATAGGAGAAGGATTGACTCAGTGGAAATAAAGAACCCAAAGGGTCGACACTTCCTATTTGTTCCATAATAAGGGATGATGATTTGGCCATTTTTGATGGTTTTGTAGATTTAGGATTAGAACGGTCCAATACTGGATTAACTGTACAGTTTAGATCACCCCCGAAAATCAGTTGTGAGTTTAGATCTGGTATTAATGAAATAACTTTGCCTATGAATTTATCATCATCCCAATTTGGGGCATATACATTAACCATAACGACAGCTTTGTGGAAAAGGAGCCCTGATGCAATGACAAAGCGTCCCGACAAAGCGTGGATCCGAAATAACAGAAACTTGTAACAGTTTTAAAGGTAGAATGTTTTGCTAACTCGTGTGGATGGTCCGGGCAAAGCGCTACTTCTGATGCCCTACGCATATTTTTGAAGACGTTGGCAGTAAAAGGGTCTCTCAGTCAAAGTTGACTTTCAGTTTCACCCCGACCTCCTTCCTACGTAGACTTTACTGCTCTTTATACTACGTCGCATAACTTCCTCCTTTACTCCCACCATTTCTATGGCCACACAGAGCGTCATAGTGTGACGCGTAGGACCACTGACCAAGCTGCCGTACTTAAAGTGTTGGGAGTGAGAACGCGCTGCTTCATTTTATGGGGGGAGTCCCCTAGAATTAAGTACTTTGATTTTACAAAACCATCCCCTCAAACTGCCTGTGATATTTTTAGACTTTCTGTCAGACATTTTAAGGATTGCTTAAAGATGTTGATTCCCTCTTTGTGTGTGTGTGTGTGTGTGTGTGTGTGTGTGTGTGTGTGTGTGTGTGTGTTCACTTCGGCCCAGTCTTTCAAGTGCCCCGAATTACAACTGAACTTTGAAGGTGATACATGACCTTTTGCAAATGAGCTACTGCAATTTGAACTACCATTCCCTCTGCCCTCCTGCAGCCAGCTGAAGAAAAAAAAACGGATTCTCAAATGCGTTCCTGAAAATGCCTCTGAAACGTGCTGTTGTTGGCCGGCTGCCCAGGTCAGTTAACATAAGAGCACGCTCCCTGTGGGTTTGCTAAATCACTCCGATACCCACAGGATGTCTGGAGCAAAGCAACACAGGCCTCACAGACTGTAGGCCAAACTAGGAGTGTGTGTGTGTGTGTGTGTGTGTGTGTGTGCGCCTGTGTCAGGGACCTGTGATGTCAAACAAAATAAGAGAGTAATTGTATGTTTTCATCAGCTCTTTTTAAGACAATAAATTAGCCTTGTAAACTTCTGAAAACAAACTGATTATTAACATTGATCATTCAGATTGGGCCAAATAAAGACAGTTCTGTAGCACAGTATATGTAATTTCATAATGCGATACTGATATGTTCCTGTGTGTTGTGATAAAGCAGTTTCAGGAAAATAAGTTGGGTTTATTAAGGTTGGGTTGTTATGGCAGATGCTTCATAAAACTCATAGCCAAGCTGTAATTTGTGCACTACAATGAGGATTCATTGAGTCTGTATTGTGGCTTGGTTTGGGAACATGGCTCTGGCCAATGAGGATAGGTTTGGCCGGTTTAACAAAGTGGACAGCAAAGTTACTGTGGTGAGTCTGACCCAGACTGGACTGTCCTGATCACCTGTTGCAGAGATGTTTGGACAGAAAGATAAAGAGGGTCTCTAGTTTGCGGTGATTTGAAGCCTGATTTTGCACAAGTGATCTCGGCACAGCATTCCGCTGTTTGTTGTCCTGACTTTGATTGAAATGATCTCGCTTTTGTACTCCCTGTGATCTGATTAGATTGTTGCATTATGTGATTATGTTTTTCATCACCCTTGGATGTTTGTTTTCTTCCGGTTCGATACGAACCACATGATAGAAACGTCTTCAATACACTCACGCGACGCTGTGAATTCTCCGGACAAGGAGCAGCTCTATTCTCACATGGGCTCAATAAGACATTACACGGACTATGTAGTAGAGAGCTGGCTGGTTAAAGTCTGTTTAATGTGCGGTTCGACCGATTTGGACATTTGCGTTGGACATCTCACATACAGCTCCTCAAGGTAATGTCTAGATGAGTTCAGGGCTGCAGAGCATGTGTGAAAGGGGCTACTGTGGCTTGTACAGGCTGTTGCTAGTCGTGATAGTGTGAAAATTGCGAGTGTGATATTCACATGGGGACTAATTAACAAAGCCTGAAGCCTAAAATGTGTGAAAACGAGCAATGTGTCAGTGAAGTGTGAAGTCAACAAACACATTTTGTTTGGAGTGGGTCAACTTGTCCAACGAAGCTGTTCACTTTTTTTTTTTGCCTCTGGTTGCAGATTTGTCTAAAAGCCAGTAAAAAGTGACTCACACTAATACCACGATTTGAACAATCATTCAGGCTGAACATCACCTAACCAGCATGAAGCTAGTACTGAACCTGTAAGCTGTTTAGTTGGGAATTCCAGAACCATCTGGAAAACAACTCAGCTGTTCATGAGAATAACATTTGACTTGAAAATGAAGCTGAGGTAAACATGTGTCTTCATCCAATGCAAACAAACATGTTTCTTTGTTCACATACTTCAGTTGTTTACTCTCAGTTCCTTGCCTGTATGATCAGCAAGAAGCTCTCAACCAAATCCTCCACCCATGCAGAAAACGTTTGACTGCTCCACATGCTGGAATTCATCACATATGGACATATAATCGGACTTCATTGTAGTGATGTTACCATATTCTCAGATCTGAGATAATATTTGTAGATTGTTTCCAGTCCTCTCAGATCTTTTTCAGAGATTAAAATATGTCTGGTCTTATGATCGTGAGCATATGATTGGGGGCATTATCTTCTTGTGCCCAAGCTAGAATCCTTTTGGAACAAAAATAGCAACAGTCCTGTGTGAGGTTACCCAGACTACTCACGATGAACAGTCTCAAACAAAAAGGACCAAAGCAACAGGACCAGAGATATCTTTCATTCTGGCACCTCAGATACCCACTCAACCACTAAATGTGGTTAGACATTCAGGTGTGTTGTGCTAGCAGTGGCTAATGTGGCCTCTAGCCTCCAGCAGAGATGAGCAGTGGGCTGCAGAGGTCTGGTAAAATCACTTCTTTCTAACTCCACACCTACACAGTTTGTTTTTTACATTTTCACAGACCAGAATGACGCACATGACATCACTTGAGGACATGAATCAGACTTCACACAGCTCCTTGTGGAGACATTGCAGCTTTATACGACTCTCTTCACTGGCAGTAGAACTCCACAACACCTGGAAACAGACTTCCATGTGTAAATGTGGGGTTCCCCTTTCAGGTAAGTGCTTCTGGCGAACTATATCTCAAAAAAAGATATTGATTTGATGAAAACTCCAGTAACTAATTTGGGGTGCACCGTTCCAACTGGGGGTATATGCAAATACAGAGTACTGGTCCAATATCATTGCTACTGACGCTCTCTTCCCCAAATTCAAGATCTGTAAACCAGGATGCATGGAAGTCTTTGGAATCTTTTTTACTCCAGGTAACATTAAGCCAGGCATCGCTCGGAAATTGAGTTGGTGGCTACCGACAAAGAATTCAATGTGGACGGGACACCTCCTGGCCCACACTCAGTCCTCCTCATAAGGCCAGCAGTAGCTCTGATCGGTGCATCCCTATCTCTGATCATTTAATACATAACTCAGACGGAAATCAGACGAACAAAACAAAAAGTGAATTCAGTCAGTTATTATAACTTCTAGAATCAGATTAAAAAAGGATATGCTTGTGTAGTCGCAAATACTCAACCTGAACGTTTCTATAATCCAATCAGCATCCCCGCTCTGCTGCGGTCCATGTGTGAAAACACAACAAACAGAAAAGTCACGTCAGAAAATGTTGAAACCCTTTGGGCTGCAGCAGTGCGCCAATACAGCCGGACTCCATTTGGAACCCCTCTTTTCCATAAGAGGCAGCTGAAGAGTAATTGTTCTTTGGGGATCGGGGTGCACTCAGGAGAGGTCAGCTTCAGTTACCTCTACTCTCACCTTGCCGTATTGACGAGCATGATTTGATTTGGAGGAGCAGAAATGTCCGCTTGTTTGCGGTCAGCTCTTGCTGAATGACTGCGCATTTCCTGAATCCTATTCACACAAACACGCAGTGAGTGGGCCAACATGAAACAAGATACAGTGGAGCCTTCAGACAAATGTCTCATTCACAAGCGCGCTTGGTGCCGATGCTCTTGGAGGGGAAATTCACTTCTGGTGTGCATCATGCAAAAGGCAAAGAAATGTTTTTTTTATTTCAAAGGGCATGTTTGCCCCTTTGATTTGAAAATGAAAGATCAGTTTTATATTCTCCTCATATTAACAGATGTTCACACTGTAAATTTAACTCATGCTCAATAATCATCGTCCAAATTTGCATTTCTCAAATTCAGTCCTGACGAGACGCAGGAGGCTAACTGGCTCGTAAAGACATTTCTCCGAGAGTTGGCTGTGAACACTTTCCAAACAAGATGCTAACAACTTTAGGATGTGAGCAGTGTGCTGTGCGTGTGTGCTGTGTGTGTGTGTGTGTGTGTGTGTGATTCTGTGTGTGCGTGTGTTCAAACTGGAACAGTGGGAGAGAGGAGATCAGGTGGCTGAAAGCTCACTACAATATTTATTATGAGGAAACCAGATGGTGTTTTCTTCACTCACCTACTGTACTGCTGTCAAATCACGTCCTCAGACTAACTTCCTCCTCTGCACACCATTTAGAGAGCAACTGTTAACGTATTTTAGGACAGCTTGTTAGTACCCCTTTGTAGAGAGCACTGATGGACTTTGAACGTGTGTGACGGAGGCGAACGACGGGCGATATATCATATCAGCATTTCTTTCAGGCAGGATCATGATTCACAACCTTCTTTATGTTGTTTTTAAGAGGTTACTGAACAGTATGACCAAACTAATATCCCTTTTAAAACACCATACCAAATTCTGTTCTCAACACTTGTTGTAAATGTTTTAAAGTATTTATCAGTTACTTTTCTAAATCCACATGAAGCATTCTTCTCATCTGTATAAATGAGATGCACCACACGGCAATTAAGCAGCTGTTATTTCATTGTATTGTAAATCTATTGCTGTTCTATAAGATGTCTTTATGTTCATTACAACAGCTTCGCTGTGTCTTCGGCCATCTTTAAAATGGAGGCACATGGAGAGAGTTAGAGGTGACTAAAGGTCGTCTGAACTTAACTGCCACTGTGGCAAACAGCCCCCGACCCTCACGGAGCTCTTCCAAAACAATGACATAAGCCTCCCCTCATATCATTGTTTTGGAAAAGCTCCGTTAACCCCGTACACACTGAAGCTCCAGGCTGGCGTTTGAAGTTGTACCCACTCGTTCTGTTTGGGAGCACTGATGTCACACTTCATTCACGCTTCAAAATCACCGGCTCATTTATCAGCAGTTTGGCTACCAGCGGACTAGTGACGTCCAATCACATCAATGCAGTGATTTATTGTAAGGTATCATCAGCTAGCTTTCACCTATTTTACCCTTTCTGTCCCAAAAGGGAGAGAAATACCAATCTGTCAGAGACTGACAGTTATGATATGAGTTTATTAAATGAAGAATGAACAGACTGGGTAACCTCTCGGCTCTGTAATCCTGCAGCACTCGTTGTTGTGAGGGATCCAGGGCCGGGGGACACGATAAATCATCACGACCATGGACGAGGATGTTCAGCTGTCTGGTCAGAGACTGGTCTATGATCCGTCCGTACATGCGTAAGAAATGCAACATGTGCGGCCAACTGGTACATCATGGTGAAGTCTTTCACCAAGCGTTTACAACTTAGTATGAGTTTTCTTGCACTGTGTTCACCTGCCTGTCTGTCAGACCTACTCACCCGGCTGGTGCTCACTATCACTAACATCCTTGCCTGAAGGTCAGAAGTTAGGCATCCTCATAGATAGAGAGACAACGTCAGAAACAGCATTTTATAAGTTTATAGAAACATCCGTACAAGCACATACAATCTAAAACAATATCAGTTCTACATAATGCTCATTTTTTGGTGACGCTGTGAAGTCAGACTAGCTTTAGTGGAGTTATCCATGCTGAGTGGAGTTTCTATTAATGTCAGTCCAGAGGCAGAACGTTGTCCCCTTCATAGAGATAGTACTTGTTGTAGGGCTGCTGTATCGGTAACTCAGTTTTATTATTACTCAGTTTGTAATAATTAGTTTAAATGAATTTGAGTTGATCATGTTCAGTTTTGTGAAGTGTGGAATTTAGCACAGGTTTGTTGAGACATAGCCCTATGCTAGCATAAAGGATCATAAAATCCAGAACTAATTATTAAACAAGATCATTATTCCATTCATAGTGTTTTGATGAGGTTTTTTGTTGAGGTCATTTATGCGTTAGCAGTAGTTTTTCTAAATAAAGGCAATTGAACGCCAGAAACACGTCAATGTCGTAAATCCAAAGTACACTTGATTCCTCTTTATATTTTCTTGTCCCCTCTTCTTGTATTAATCCCTCTTCTTCCTTGTTTGTCTGTATAACTGCCAGTGCCCTGTCTCTCTCCTCTCCCTGCCTCTGGCTGCCACATTCCTCCAAGTATGGCCACTCGCTGGCAGCTGCAATGTGAACTTATCACGGACGAAGAAAGGGGATCTGCCGTGCTCTCTTCCTGTCGGCATAGATGTCAAGGTGAACTTGGGGGACTCCTTAAATAACTGGCTTTGCGACCCCCCTACACCCCCTCACCGCCCTGTCAGCTGCCCAGATTAGAGGAAGTCTCTTGTCTATGAGGGTATTGTGGGGTTTCTTTTTTAGCTGCAACCGTATCTTCAGCAAAGAGAATATTTATACAACATTTAAAATGATTCAGCTGCAATTTAATATTAATGAGCTCAGATTCAAGAGCTTTTGATATTTTTACTTGTACGTGAAGTTCTATTCGTTTTGACTCTATAAGGCTGCACCAACGAAAGTAAGCGTGGGCAGTGACACACTGGTAAAGGTGTGATGGTGGTTTAGGGGTGTAGGGGTTTAAGGTGCAGGCCATGGCATTGTGAAGTCCCCAATTTGAGTCCAGCTGGGATCCTCTGATGCATGTCATCCCTCACCTCTGTCTCCACACTGTCCATGATTATTAAGTTATTGTTGCAATGTAAAGAGGCAGCGTTTGACATGTCGGACATGTCTTTCAGCGTAGCATTCTATAGCCCTGCTCTTTGGGCTCGGAGATCCAGCTGCCCTCTAGTTGCACCGCCACTCTAGCAGTCAGAGTTTGTGTTTTATGGCAATAACAAAGTCACATTGTTGCTGCACAGAACTGTCTACACATGTTGCCCTCCTGTCCTAACCAGCGTGCTATTTACATCTCACGGATACAGCTAAGCTCCTCTGGTATTATCATGAAATGGCACGAAGCCAGTTCTGCTGGTGAGAAGATAGCTTTGGAATTGTTTTGTGGCCCCTTCAATCCGCTTGTTTGGACCCCACCCATCTTCCAACTAAAGTTTTGTGACTGCATCTTGCAAGGTTGTGGCGCTATCATGGTGAAAACATCCGCCCACAGACAGACAGATATATTAACACCTGGTAGAGTCCTCAAACCGTCTCTGTGGTAGTTCCTGGTACAGTCGGTGTCTCCACACTGACTCACATGGTGAACACAATAGCAGTGTCGCTGTCACATCTGGTAATATAAATTGTGGCCCTTTTATGAATGTGTTTGAGGGGTGAGTAACAGGTCTGAAGCCTGAATTATGCCAACAATGCCAGCTGTGTGGCTGGCAGGGAGAGGGTGGAGGGGGGTCGGGGGTCGGGGGTCAGGGTGGGTCAGAATCTCTTCTCTACTGTCATGGCTTCCCCTGTCAGGTAAACTTCCAGCTCCACTTCCTCCCGAAGAAGAGGCAGGCTTTTACCCACCCGCTCTCTCCTATTGACTGATTTGACTTTTTTCACATTCACATTGTTTCCTTTACGTTGACCGTTGACCTTCCGGGTGCCAGACAACCCTCTTAACCCAGTGAGCCACGGTCACCCCCAAAATTCATATACTGTTCCCTAAGCAAGCTCAAGTAACCATTGTCTGACTGGCTTCTCGTATCTTTGAGGGGAGAATATGAATAAATATGAATAAATGTTTAAACATTAATACGTTATTATAACTTTCCAAATCCCTGTTTATACTATTTAATGTATTATAATTCACTCCACTTCGAGCTAAGTCCAGCTGAGTGCCGATTGGACCGTGAGCAGATAAATAGCCATGACTTCCACAGAGTAACGATTCATTCATTAACATGTAAGTACAGCATACATACATTGAGTGTTTGGTGGACATGCTTTGGCCTCGTCACTAAGATGTAGCAAACAACAAACAGCCCCAAGAAGACTAGAATCAGAGCCTGCATCCATGCTGATGTGGAAGTGGAGCTCATTTCACTTAAATACTTACTTATTGAAATAATACTGAGAGAAATGGCTGAGAATTGGGAAAAGCTGAAATATTTGTCTTTATGAGTCCATAACCTTCTAAGACTTCCCAATAAATGACCCATAGAGAACAATATCATTTGGTACTAAATATGGGGAAATATGTCCTTGAAATAAAAAATCCATTCAAACAAAAGTCAATGTCATCTATCATCAAAAACACCATTCTCAGCTTGTGTGCATGTCTCTGGACAAATTTCACCATTTTTCAATTCAGACAAAGAGCTTCTAGTTTTGCTAGCAGCACATTAAAATATAGCAGTATCGAGATCTAAATGCAGGTTTATTGTGAACAAGCTCTATTAGTCTAAACTGCTGCTGACCTTAACATCCCAATAAACTGCCTCTGCCGTCTCTAGGATTACGTTGTATGTTCAAACTGCAGGAAAACATGTGGAATAGCCATCATGTGTTAACAAGTACATAAGCGCTCTATGGAAGAGCAGCAGTGATGACTGCGGAGAGAAAGGGCAGCGTAAGAGTCAGCTGAGCACTAACAGCTTAAACACAATCTCATCCAGCAGAGTGAGCTGGATATATGATGTACGGAGTGGAATGTGTTACATGTGAGTGTCAGAGCGCTCCAGTTGTCTGCCTGAACCGGCTCACAGGCTTTGCTCAATTAAAACCTCATCCTGGTCTGACCCTAATAGGCCATGTGGTGATGGCACATACACAACATGCCCAGACTGTCGATATGAGGCCCACTCAGCCATAAGCAATGTGTCTGGTGATTCATCTCCATCCACTTAAAGCGACACGTATGTTACACATATTTTAAGGCCTATTGCTCTGTTTCACGGCCACGATAAACCTTTGAAAGACAACAGACTCTGTGGCACCTTCGAGGCCTGAAGTGTCTCAATGCTGCTGTTCTACTTTTAGCAACTTGCAAAGTTCATTCTTCACAGGCTGCTCAGAAACATGTCAAGCTCAGAATAATACTCAGGGACACCCGAACACACCCACTACAGCCCTGTCTGAGATATATTCATCTTAACCTCTGTATGTATAGATTGGTGATAGAGAAAAGTGTATTGGGTCAGTCCATTGGTCATTCTCAGAGGTAACAAAATCATGCTCAGTGAATTAAATGCCATTCTACCGTTTATATAGAGGGAATATGTTGGTCAACTTCCTCAAACCTCAGGCCCGGCAAGTAGCGTTAATAATTACACATAATCCATGTGTATAGAGTCATCATCTAGCTTCTTTGTGGCATGAGCTATGTCCTTCCTTTTCCCATATTAATTGATCATCTACTTCCTTTCATTTGTCCATGATTAACCAACATGAGCTCCAGTCGGGCTGAAGCAGCTTCACGTCACACGTTAGCTTGTCTATGTTTTACACTTCACCCTCTCATCAGCTTCTAATGCAAATAATTGGCATATTAGCACCATTTTAGTGACTAACTGCCTCGTCTCCTCATAAACTTTGTAGTGAACAACCCTCCACTGACATGTGATCTCGTGGCCTGTCAGACATGAGTGGCTTCGTTTACAAACCCACATAATATTATGTTCATCACTTTGTCATATTGATTATCAATAAAGCAAAAAAAGTTGGATTTAGCGCCGTGACGTGGGCACTGGCTGCTGATGTAGCTCCTGTTTAATTTGTCAGAGCGAGTCATAATGAAAAATGCCGGTTCAGCTGGTTAGCATAGAACAAAATGGGGTTGAGGTCGTACACCGGACCGGACTTCTGTAGTATCTGTATCTAGACTCAGATCAGAGTTCTGCGCTCTCTGTAAACTGGCACAGTAAATAATCCCCACACAACTGCCACGCGACAGTGTGTGTACATTAGGGCTGGGCGGTATGACCAAAAATGCATATCACGGTATTTTGTAAGATTCTGGCGGTTTCACGGTATAGCACAGTATTTTTTTTTCGCGTTAAAGCATTAATTAATTAACGCCGAAAAGAAACGGCAGGCCAGCGAGCGGTGAACAGCTGTTTGTGTGGCGTGTCTTCCGTTCCGTCACTTCCTGTTTTCTTCACCTACATTCCCCTGGGCCCTAAACCCCTCCATGGAAAGAAACGGGATTAGACCGTAGGATTTAGTTGTTAGTAGGTGTTGTTTAGGTTTATTTATTTAGTTATTTATATATATATATATATATATATATATATATATATATATATATATATATATATAATTTTATTTTATTATTTTATTTTATTTTATTATCAGAACAGTGAAGAAAAGGTTTCCCTGAAAATGCACACTCCGGTACAGTAGGTGGCGGTATGCACCTATGCAAGTTGGTAGCGATCCGCCAGTGGAATTTAAAGAAGAAGAAGAAGAAGAAGAAGCCGCTCCTACAGCTTCTTATCACCGTCTATGTAGCAAAGTACATTTATAACAAATACCACACATATTATGGTAATCAGCGTTGCACATGTGTCTGACCTAAATACCTTTTGTTGTTCAGTCTTTGTTCATCCTGCATCGCTCTTTTCTGTTCTTTAATGTAACATTACTGGAGTCCCAGCTGTTAGCAGACTGTTGTTAGCGAGCTTTACCCAGCATGCAGTTCGGCGGAGAAATTGTATAAATGTACACTTATTAGTGCTACAAATTGTTTATCTGTCACAAACTGTTGTGTCGTGGTGCTTTGCCCTGTTATAGAGCGTTAGTTGTGGGTTGTTCATTGTGGGTATAAAGTTATGACCATGACTAGGGTTCCCTCTCAATACAGCTAAGACAACTAGCTCCGACTGTAGCATTCCTAGCAGCGAACAATATATTTTGCTGCCTGTTGAAGAGCAACACAAGTTGTTTCGGCTGTGCACCGGTATGACGGTATATGAGAAATTCATATCGTACGGGAAATTAAAACCGGTATACCGCCCAGCCCTAGTGTACATGAATACATCCCACAATTCACTGCAGCACAAGGGCCAGAGCGATGCCTGCTAATCCAACAGCTGCAGGCTGATTAGCATAATATATTATACAGTGGACCTCTGTACATTGAAACAGGAGGAAAGATGAAGTTTCTATGGGCACTTGACTATTGTTTTATGACAGACTTGAAAAGTTGCCAACGTATCCTTAACAGATATGTCTTTACCTACTAAAACATCCACCGCGGAGAAAGAGAAGAAAAGCAGACAGTGGTGCTTTCCTGTGGTCGGTAAGTTTTGGCTGACAAGTTACTCACAAGCCAAAAACCTCCTTCTCTCAGACTCAGACATCCAGCCTGTTGTGGGACGAAGCTGTAAAAGCACCAGAGCATCTGGCAGCTCGGAGTTGAAAGACTTCCACACCTGCAGCGACTGGAGGATCTCCTCTGAAGCTGCGAGCACACCGCCACCTTAACAGGCATTCACCAGCCATCACAGACATTTACCGCGAGTTACAACACTAACAGACCAATTAGCACTAATGTGTGGTGGCTGGCTCCTCCCCCTGTTCTCACAGGCAGACACACACACACACACACACACACACACACACACACACAGAAGTGGAGTTGTCTGTCCATATTCTCAGCTAAACAACACCTACAGCTCCCATGGGTCTTAGTCAGGCTCTAGTAACACAATACTCATGGTTTTATTTGGTTAACATCATGAGGTGTTCAGATTTCAAGAGTAAAAAGCCATTTGAGATATCGTGTTTAAGCTTCCGCCCTCTCTAAGTCTACATCCCCACAAATACCTTTTCATTTAAAACCGGGTTTTAAAACAAAATCAATCTCCGTCCACACGTTTCAGCATCGTCTTCCCAAATTATTTCTGTCCATACTAGCAAGCCGGAAAATGAATATCACATGACTATTAACGTACACTGGGCATGCTGGTGCTGGTATAAACAGGAAGTAGATTGGTTGCTTAGTTACAGAAAATACGACATAGTAATAAAGTAGTCTTTAATAATGAAAGGTAGTGTTTGATACTTAAGATCTTCCTCTAAAATATTCCTCTATAAACTCAAACACATATTTCGTGGAAAGTTTTAGAAATTTGTTTTTTTAGATTAAGTTACAGCGCTGCAGGTCTATCTCTCTCTCTCTCACATCAAATCTACTTCAAAATCAACACTTACACATAAAAGTTTACTAGATTATGGGTCCATAAAAGTGGTCCACACACGTCTCTCACTCGTTTCCTCGGTTTCGTTGTTGTCTGTTCTCACTCGTAGCTCTGCTGGTGTCTGAAGTCTCTGTCTACTGGAGAGCATGTCTGCTTTTGTTCCTTTACAGTTTCTGTTTGGACTTCACAATAGTTGTGCAGAACAAAGTAAACATTAATAAGAAAAGGAAAGTCCTCCGTTTTGTGTCCGTCGCTTCTCACTCCACCTTCCACTGTGGCCATTCGGAGCAGCAATAAACACTTTTGATTTTATAATTATTATTTCTAATATTTTCTCAATTGTCATTGATATGAATACAAATTATAAATAAATAAAAAATAAAGTTGAGCAAGCTGTTGCAAAAACAAAATTCAACATACAGTTGTTTTTTTTTTCGAAATGAGGTGTGTTTTTTTTGTTGTTCTAATGGCTAATTTAACATCTGGCCATAGGAGAGCAGTTTAACATCAGCCTTTTGGCTAACACGCATTTACTGTGATGTTGATTAAATTGCATTGTCCCTGAGAATGAATGAATGAATGAATAAATAAATAAATAAATAGCACATGGCCACAGGAACACTTCTACACATGGGAGTACCTCCTACCATCCATCCCACATGACGTGAATAAGTGCAAGAGTCAACACACACACACACACAGACACATCCCTTGTCTATCTGATGACTTAATGACTACCAGCTGGGGGCTGCATCAGAGAAACAGGTTACCTTACTCTACCAGTCTCAGCAGTACTGCTGCTTTAGGCATGTCTGAGTGAGCGAGGCGCACAGCTGGCATGTACACAATCAAATACAACACATCACATCAGAAAAACCGACTAGATGGCTCACGTTTGATATTTCAAGTGAAGATGAGGCCAAGACCCAGTCAGCTTAGCCAGCGAGAGAGAGAGCACTACACGACACAAGTGACCAAAGAGAAAGATGCTTTTTTGTTGACCGTGTTGCACGAGTAAAAACAAATGTAAATATTATTAAAAAAACCTTTCTCATTAAAAAACTTATTGTCAATAGTTATTTAAAGATGAAGAATCAAAGGCATACATCTGCCCCCTCTCTTCATCTGTTATATTGTTTGTCTGTATGGAATTGATGTTAAACAAGGCCACATGTTGATCATTCCGTCTAAACGCTCCCCTCTCCCACTAACTGATGCCGATCAAAAACACAGCAATGCAACGCAGTATGTTCACTGATGAAGATATCTCCCCACACATTACATTACAGCCATTTAGCAGACGCTTTTATCCAATTCAGATTCTATCACAGTTCTACACCGTAGGCACAGCTACAGGAGCAATTTTTGGGTTAAGTGTCTTGCTCAAGGACACATCGACATGCAACTTGTGGACTAGTGGAGCCTGAACCGGGGATCGAACGGCCGATCTTCTGATTGAAGGACGGCCCTGCTATCCACTTGGCCACAGTCGCCTGCGACACACTGCAGCTCTGTCTATTGACCCATACATGCTGGAGCAACATAAGAACTTCTCAGGTGGGAGGGGTGAGGAACTTACCTGGGGGACACAGGCAGCTGTGGGGAGCCTCCCTCGACTCCCGTGTCTTCGGTAGTCTTGCTGCAAGTTTCTGCATGAGAGTGAACAAAGCATTCATTCATTCAAACAGGAACTACCAATATTGGCATTTATTGTTTCATTGTTAGCACGAGGCCTGACAACACCTTTCAGTCTTTCTCCAGATATCAAAGTGTGACAGTTGACCTCATTAGACAAATATAAGCCTGCATGTGATGTGACCCTGAACAGAATAGAAAAGCATCCGTGTGCGTTCTCCGCTGCAGTCAGTCCCACTGCTGGTTACTGTTTAGAGCCTGCAACAGGTGCAGAAGGGGATGTCATGGAGGTCCTGTTATTCTGAGCATTTCTGCAGTATTCTGGGTACAGCCTGTTACCTCAGTGGGTCTGTTATCCCAGTTTGTGGGAGGACGGTGTGATGGCTGCACCTGCTGAATGTCAGTAACCCTGCAAACACCAGGGTTTTCTATAGTTTACACTCATTAGCTCATTTTTTGAAAAGATTGCGCCACTATTGACATAGCTTTTATTTATAAACGGTGTGTTTGGGCTGGACGTCTTGTGCCACTAGTGACGATTCCTCACCTAGAGACAGTAGCTCACCACATGATGGGGGGATTTATGGTTTAGAGATTTTGTTTATATATTTACAGTATGTCAGTTAGTGCTTTTGCTTTGATTAATTAATTATACTGAAAGACTAATTGTCCTGTCTGATGTTATTTGCAGTTTAGGTGGTAGGGTTATTTTTTTGTTATCCTCTTTGTTTCATAAATGGTCTGATCAGCCATTATATATGCTCCCCGCTGTGTTCAGTTTGTGTTCAGACTTCACGCTGTTCACTCCTATTCAGTTCATGTTAAGTTTGCACTTTTATGGGCCCACATATTTTTTACAAATTTTGTAAATTGTTTCATTTTTCGGTTGAAAACCCTATATTTGAAAATCCACCTTTGACTCCTGCCTCACAATGGCCATGAGTCGAACCATGGAGGATCATTAACGGGACATGAGTTACATTTGCTCGGCCATTTTTCATGTCAACCAGTGTCTTCTGAAGACGTCTAAAGACTGACTGCATAATAAGAGAAGTTCAAACCCTGCTTACCTTCATACCTCATGAAGCCTGATCAATTACTGAGATTGTCTGTTTCAGAATTGTTGGATGGAGCCTGAACCCAATTCCGCTGGGGGGTTCAGATGAAACATTTAGTTTGAAGCACATAGAGGCCTTGATAAGCATAAGGGCATCAGAGAAAGTGAATGTAGATAAACTAACTCAAAATAAATGTACGTCCCACAGGCCTTACCTAAGGCCTTCATTCCTTAAGTATGGGGTTAGCTATGAAACACACTCTTAAAAATCTATCACTGGCTAAAAATAACCATGGATTCCAAAGTTAAGTGCTTTTGTCATTCAAAAGTCTCATGCAGAATCAAATAAATCAAAATTTCCCTTCAACTCACTTTATTAGGGCCCGAGCACCAACGTAGTTGGAGCCGAGGACCTATTGTTCTTCTAATGTTTATTTTTATTTTCCTAAGTGTTTCATCGCGAAAAGGAGGTGCTTGGGATACCGGTAAGATTTTGAAATTTGGCACGCAAGCCAGTCGTGGCGGAAATTGCAGTCTGATTAGGGTGTCCAGCACCAGGTATAACATATTGGCTCGATAGCGCCCCCTATTGACTAGCCCCAACATTGGGTTTCACCTAGCTGAATAAAATGTGGTACGTATGTGTAACGTGATGGGACGTACAAAAAATCCTCTTGGAGTTATTCATTAAACCAAACAGGAAGTTGGCCATTTTGAATTTGATGAGATTACTACAGATTTAACCCGATCGACTTCAGATTTAGTCAGTATGCTCTTGAGACCATGGCAGTGAAAATTTACTCAAAGATCAAAAAGTTATCAAATTACGTATCCGTGACGTGGCGTCAACACCATTCGCCATGAAACAGGAAGTTGTTGTAACTCGGCTGTACATTGTCTAATCTGCGCCAAATTTCTCATATGTCATAACATCCTGACCCTGAAAACATCTATATGACAAATTAGAATCATAGTAATAGCTCTACCTAGTGGCGACAGGAAATTATAGGTTGTGTACTTTTACATTCCACTGCAGATTAATCAGATCCCTCTAAAATTTTGTCAGAAAAGCCTTAAGACCTTGATAATGCTTCATTGTGAAGATTGTAGGAATTCATTAAAGGGTGGCGACGTGGCGGCCCGGCAAATTTCAGCCCTTCGCCATGAACAATTAAACTGATGTAACTCGACTCCACATGGTCAGATCTTTTGCAGATTTCACGTAACTGATGAGACTCCAGTCCTGAAGGCATCTAGTGGCAAATTATGTATAATAGTCATAGCGCCACCTACTGGTAACAGGAAGTTAAAGTCTCTATACTTTGACTTGTTTCTCTTAGTAGGTAAATCTGATCAACATCAAATTTGTTCCAAAGAAATTTAAGAAGTTCATGATGCCAGTTCATGAAGCTTTTGATGTTTCGTCGAACGGCGTCTTTGCCGTGAAAAACGAAGGTGCTTTTGAGGGGCTAAAAATGCTTGAAACATAAGCAAACTTGGCACACAGATTTAAAGCCCAAAATTTAGTTACATATTATGGTTTTAATGCTTCAGAGTGGCAATTCGGCTCGATAGAGCCCCCTACAAAATTTCGATGAAGCAGCCCTTGCAGTACGTTTCACATAGATTTACAGAATTTGGTAGGCACATGTATCACATTTGGACTTAAAAAAACGTCTCTTGGGGCCATGCTCTAAACCCAACCGGAAGCCATTTTGAATTTTGTATGACTTTCTAGTGTCGTTTTTGCCATTTCCAGGCGCTGTACTTTAACGAACTCCTCCTAGGGAATTAATCGAATCAACTTCAAATTCGTCAGTAGAGTCTAAAGAGATTCGTGATGAAAAGTTACTCAAAGTTTCTTGTTTCGTTAAAGGCTGTTGCCGCGGCGATGATTCTTTGCCATGGAAAAGGGCGACTGTGGCTAAGTGGAGAGCAGAGCCGTCCTTCAATCAGAGGATCGGCAGTTCGATCCCCAGCTCCGCTAGTCGCATGTCGATGTGTCCTTGAGCAACACTTAACCCCAAAATTGCTCCCGCAGCTGTGCCTACAGTGTGATAGAATCTGAATTGTAAGTTGCTTTGGATAAAAGCGTCTGCTAAATGACGATAATGTAATTAGAAACAAAGGTGCTTTTGAGGGGCTAAATATGCTCAAAATGTAACCAAACTTGTCACACACATTTAAAATCCTGAATGTAGTTATCTGATGTGATTTTAATGCTTCAGAGTGGCAAGTCTACAGAATTTCGACGATGCAGCCCTCGCAGTACGTTTCACCTAGATGTATAAAATCTGATAAGCAGATGTATCACATGTAGAAAAAGCTTTAGGGATCCATGCTCTAAACCCAACCGGAAGTCAGCCATTGTGAATTTTGTATGAATTTCTCGTGGTTTTTTGCCATTTCCAGGTGCTGTACTTTAACGAACTCCTCCTTAGTGATTAAAAGTTACTAAAAGCTTGAGGTTTCATCGAACAACATGGACGTGGTGTGGCGGCCATTTTACATGGTTCGCCATCATCCATCAAGCTGTTGTAACTCGACTGTACTTTGTCAAAACTGTCCCAAACTTGACATGCTTGATGACTGTCATGACTTTCTGCATGCCAATACTAACTCATAGTAATAGCGCCACCTACTGGTAACCACGGACGTAAGCAGGATTCTATAATCACAGCGGCCCAAACACTGAACTTATTGAAAGGGTTTGTGGGCACACCACAAAAAGATTTCTCTGATCTAAATATGTGCAAACTATGATGTTTGGAGAGCAGAAATTGGATACAGTAGTTTTCAAATCTTTTTGGAGGCAGGCTGTAATATAAAGTAATTTCATGCAATGTGATGTTTGTTCAGTAAAATCAACCTGCACCCAACCTAATTCATGTTATAGATCAGTGGTTCTCAAATGGGGGTACGTGTACCCCTGGGGGTACGTGAAGGCACTCCAGGGGGTACGTGAGATTTAAAAAATATATATTTAAAATTAGCATCCATTTAAAAATCCTTTAAAAATAGTTATTTAATAAATATTCAATAAAATATAAGTGTAAGTTCATAAACTGTATTTTACATTCAGTAGGCTATTCAATTTCATTATCCTAAAAACCCAGAGTCTCCCCCATACCAGGATGGTTTATGACCCAACCCAAGGATGTGGACAGAGCTCCAGTCAATCATCGGTCATAGTGGGACATTTGACCAACTTGATTCAAGATTTTCATTCCTACTTTCCTGACATGGAGGAGAAATCTGCACAGCTGGATTGGGTGAGAAACCCATTTCTCTCGTCCGAAGCAAACGGAAGCAAGCTACCTGTCACTTATCAGAAAAAACTCCTGGAAATGTCATCTGACCGTGGCCTCCAGATGAAGTTTGCCACATCCACACTCACACAGTTTTGGGTGTGTGTGAAGCAGGAGCACCCTGACCTGGGACAGAAAGCTTTGGAGCAG
This sequence comes from Anarhichas minor, assembly GCF_050575085.1. Lineage (NCBI taxonomy): Eukaryota > Metazoa > Chordata > Actinopteri > Perciformes > Anarhichadidae > Anarhichas > Anarhichas minor. Next base: position 532,206 of record NW_027466504.1, read on the forward strand.
CTACTACCCTTTGCCTCCACATATGTATGTGAGGCCTCCTTCTCTGCAATGACTGTGATCAAAACAAAGCAAAGAAACAGACTGTGCCTGGAGAAGAGCTTGATCACAGCAGTTGCCTCCCTGCCACCAAGACTGACAAAGATCCTCAGTGAAGCACAAGTTTCTCACTAAAATGTAAATGCAAAAGCACTCAGTTCAATGCAACAATGCAATCTTCAGTCTTGACAGTTTAATAAATCAGACACTGATGGCACAGCGCTGTGTATTGCATCTTTTTTTCAACCAAAAATGCTTTGCGCTGGTTAGGGGGTACTTGACTGAACAAATATTTCACAGGGGGTACATCATTGAAAAAAGGTTGAGAACCACTGTTATAGATTATACAACACGGGCTGACCTTTTGGCTTAAACTTATTTCGCGACCAAAAGATGTTTTCTTTCCAAATGGAACTATAGATTCTGCCATTTTTCCTCGACTCTTCCCGCTTTGAGTCTCTCAGCAGTGATTGTCAGAGCTATAGATGCCCATACAGTCGGTTTTGAGACCTGCATTTACTGTGACAGTCAGTTATGTTACTAACACTAAAGCGCATTCACACACATTCAGTTTTTTTGTGGATCTTTTCAGGCTTACATTTATGATTGTATTCGGAGCTACACTCAAAAAGACCTGGCAAAAATGACCTGGCTACGTCGCTGGTCTCGGCAGGAAATACCGTTCAACTCATGTACTTAGTGTATGATGGTCACAGAAATGCATGGCCACGTTAACCAGAGTCCTGCCAGTACCCTCGACATGCGTGAAGTTGCGAGGGCCCGATCAATGCTGCTTGCAGCTTTAATATTATTCATGAATTCCTGCAGGAGTTTATTTGATTGATACTGGCAGAGCCCACTCACAGATGAAGCTCTAGTGCAAGTTCAGACAGGAAGACTATCCCTGCACGCTCATGCTCATATGCTTTTCTCTCATACTGCTCCCTAGCTAGCAGCACATTCTCTATTCCGGCCGTCACTGTCATAGACTCTATCAGCTGTTTAACAGCTGGCCGTTCCCAGCTAATAGCGCAGAGTCACACCCTCTTTTTGTTAGCCTATCAGCTTGCTGCTGTCTCCTCTTAAATGTGCTGTATCCCCGCCTCCAGCTTCCTGCTGCTGTTTCATGTGACCCTCCTCCTCCCCAGCACCATCCATCTTCACAGATGCAGTCCTCCATCAGCAGCTTCAGCCAACTCCAGCAGAACCTCCAGCCACCACCACCAGTGTCTGGACTCCTCGGGGGGATTTATATATATTGTTGCCGCTCAGGGCAATCACAACGCGGTCACAAGTCTCCTTGTCGAGTTCAAGCGCCAAACAATTTCCGTGTAACTCGTAAACGCTTCATCTGTCGTAATAAATGTTAACTACTAATCATTTACTTGTCTCTCCTGATTGAACTGTAGAAGTCTTTAGTCGGACTGATCCAGAGAGCTGTGCAGCCAGAACTCCCTTTGGTCCACCCTGAAGCAACATGTCTGAAAGACACATTCTCCAAACCAGATAATGGAAGTAATGCAGAGTGGAGAAGCTTCAGTTCTACGGTAGTCATCAGTTGTAAGAAAATGAGCTACACCATAAAACATCAACACTCACAACAGAAGCAGAGTCTGCCAGAGTGAGAGAAATGCAATGACCATACTTCAAAGACATTAGCCTTTAACATTCTCCTATGGTCAAACGACTGTGCTACCTAAAGTATTACTCCATGTACAACAATGATCTCATGAGCTGAGGAGCCAAAGAGCCAGTTAAAGTTAGCTAGCAGGAATCTGTGACTGACAAAGAAGGAACTCTGTTTGTAGATGCAGCAGTGTCTTAATCCCGACCTCTCAGGACAAAAAACATCATTACCTCCGTCTGTCGGCAGGATCAAAAATGTCATGGCACTTGGTGGACAGGTGCAGCATGGGCTGAGAAAGGACCCATTATATCTTGGAGCAGATCCCAATCACGGGATGGATACACGCATTACTGTTCACATTCAGAGTCTGGATCTTACCTCTGATGTCACAAGCAAACATGGAGGTGGCAGAGCCAAAATGGCCAGGAGAGAGGTGCTTGTGTCCCGCGCAAAACTAAAAGTAATAGTTGATATTTTGTCACCTGTTGGTAGTCACGTGAGTATTTAGCGTTGTGAGTCACGTGAGTCATTAGTCACGTGGTAGTGACAGGGGTTGCTTGAGCGTGGTTGAGCGACGTCAACCACGCTCTTTTCCTAAGTGGTTTTTTTTGCGAAAGCCTGACTCGCTGTGAAAATGGAATAAAAACGGAGACAATGGGGTGCGTCTTTGGGTCCACCCACTGAGCTTTAACTCAACCAATGATATTACTTCTGCCTGAACTAATTCAGCTCTGCATCCTACTACAGCTGTTCTGTTTGTTATCAAGGTCATAGAATGGTATCCTACAGACTATGGTTATGATGTATGTGTGGAGCAGCTGGGCTGCTTTGGGTAAAGGGGTTGAATTGTGTGTGTGTGTGTGTGTGTGTGTGTGTGTGTGTGTGTGTGTTGTGGTGGTAACCCGATGCCAGCGTGTTGTAATGTGGTTTGAACATTCTATTTTAAAAGGATGACAAACCCTTTTACTATCCTGTAGTCCGATTAACAGTGAGACCTGGCACTGCTGCTCCACACACTTCCTGTTATGATGTTCTGAGTCCAGGCCTTCACTTCACTTGTTTCTTAGCTTCAGAGAGTTGTGCTGCGTCCTAAATCTCATTCCTTGGACTACATAATCAACATGTGTACAATAGTCAACATACTTTTGTGTGAATAAATTGTGGGAGGTTTGCACACTGTAATATTTCACCAGAAATAGTTGGCCATTCACATACTACTGGTTTTAGAATAAGGTTCCAGACATGCTAAATAATTGTACATACTGTTTTAGTTTATTAAATATGCAATTGAGGATGCAACCTTGAAGTCAAAACAGAAATTCATTGTAGAAAGTAGAAAAAAAGTGACTGACATTTGAAATAATGCAATTTCCTATCAATGATGCTCAAAATCATTTTGAGTCATTCTTTTTTCAGAGAGGTTATGTTATCAAATTAAATTGTTTATTTCATATTTCCATAACAAACAGTATTTCTCATTAGCTCCTGACTGCTTGACTGAGGTCACACTACATTACATCATTTGAATGAGCTACACAACATAATTAAAATGCAAAAAGTATGGTTTGCAATTCCGTTTTTCAACATGAAAATGAAAAATGAAAAAACAATACATTTCTCATTCATTTACATTATTGTTGTTATTATACTGTCATGCTGTCAGTTAAGCATTTTGACATTTCTATTGTGATGCACCCTCAAAATTTAATTTCAACTTGATTTTGACTTTGATTTTCATTAAATCATGTGAATGTTATTTCATGTATTTTGAGTTGTTTTCATTTTAACATGTAGTGTCACCATTGTTTGTATTATTACCATTATTATTATTATTATTATTATTATTATATGTAACTAATACTGGTACTGAGTGTATTTTCCTAGTAAAATAAACTCCATTGAAGTTAATACATTTTAATATTAGCGGCTCCAGACCACAGATACAATTGAGTGAAAAGCTAATGAGAATGCAGATGTTTGGGGTGTAGACGTGTCTTTAGACAGCAGCAGTTACACTATTAGCACATGGTATCATCAATCACACAGACAGAAAGCACTTAATACCGTGTCATTGATTCTTTCCTTCAGGACAGTGATGTGATGTTTTCATTAAGAAAAACACTCTTACGTTTGCTCATTGTAAATCCTTACTCCGCTGGAGATCTTTACAATATCTACAACTGAGCGGGCCTGTTTAGTCTCAAGTTCAACCGTAATGTATCATTCAGGTAAGAGAAAAAAGTCACTCAGTGTGTGTACATGTGTGTGTGTTTGTGTGTGTGTGTGTGTGTGTGTGGGTGTGTGTGTGCAACCATCACTAACTGTGCTCTGATGAAGTGCAGAGGTGGCTCAGGCACTTCTACTTGAGTGTGCTGTTTGCATTTGGCTGTCTGATTAGCACATGGGTCATTTGTACTTACACACACACACATCATAGAGGAAGTGCACATGTATAAGCATGTATTTGTGTTTGTGTTGTGTGAATGCATGCATGCATAGGCCTTACAGTGTATTGGGTGACAGGTCTGTGGGGAGCAGCGTGAGGAAACCGGGGCAGGGGGAGACTATATTTTTCACGTTTCTGCACCTCACAATGTGGCCTCCATCTCCCATCATGCCTCTGCACTCACTATGCACACCAGGTCTCTGCCAGGTCTGCAGAGAGCACTTTGTGGTAAATTGTAAATGTTAAAGGGGCCAAATTTGGGGCGAGATAATAAAGACAGAGTTGGGGGGTTGGGCTGTTGTTGAGGTTATGGTTGTTTTGGGGGAGCTACAAATGCCTTCAAGGACCTCACAAAGCTTATTCTGAACTTGGATACCTGTTGAGCATTTGCAGTGACAAAAGGCTGTGAACCTTCACACCTTTTTGTTTTCTTTTCAAAATAGGAATACTCTGTAGGCTGTATGATGAACAAGAAGATCCCATTTGATTATACTACAGGGACACCTGTTTTACTATACTAGCTGCTAAATAATCCACGGTCAGATGTTATCAAACACACAAGTGATGAATACCAATTAGGGCTGCACCTAACAGTTCTTTTTTCTAATTAGTCGATTAATCAAACGGCTAATTGATTGATTATTCTAAAGACTATCTTTAAATGAATTTGTCCCAAATAAATATCAACAACTTGTCTTATTAATATTTTATTCCACTACCTTCTCTTAAAAACAAAGACATGTAACAAAATAACAGGCCTTGTTTGTCAGATGATCAGTTAAATACTGAGCCTCACATTCAAAAGGATTGCTGTGACACATTTAATGTGATTCATTTATTCTCTGTATGTCATTGCAACCAGAACTGGAGAATCAGAATTTTTACTTAAAATGGTTATGACATTGATGGATTTCTTTACTGGAGTAATATGCAGTTAAGATGAGGGAAGTACTAACAGTCACAGACTGTATAACTGTTAATGTTAGTGAAAGACATCTTCTTTTACATGGCCAGTAAACATGGTGAAATGTTACATTACTACATTAGCAGCCTTGCAGAAATACTTTTCAACATGAGGGTGATGAAGAAACATGAAGAAGAACTACTTCAGCTGACTGTCTAACAGAAACACGTCCTGCGTGTTGATAATGCTGACACATCATGCTTTGGTGAGGACAAAACGTTAACAGTCGGAGCTGACTTAAGAAAGGCTTTGGGTTGCGTTCACTTTCAGAAGTGGTTGTGCGTAAGATTTTGCAGTAGTTTGCGGCGCTGACTGAGCATCACATCGTTGGGTCTCTTCTCTGTCTGAAATACTTTAGAGGATCGTAGGCGAGGTTTTTATAGCTGCAGCTTGTTCTCCGGGGGAATGACCGAGCAGTCACTCCTTGTGACGGCCAATGCATGTCACGCAAATGTATTTTTGTAATCGATGAGGCCCCAGCCCTAATACCAGTCATGTCTGAGGATTAAACATAGAGCAGGAAGCAGGAAGCAGGACATGGGTTGGCTATCTTAACATTAAGAGTGGAAGCAAGTCTGTCTCTGGAGTGCAACGGATCATTAAACTCATGGTTCGGGTGGTATCAGGGTTTTAAGTGACGGATCCAATTGGTAGAAAAAGAATTAGCAAATATAACTTAAGAGACGCTCCCATCACGCTGTCTTGGTTGCAGCAGTTGGTCTACAGGGCTCCAGATAGGTAGGCTATTCTTTTAGGTATCTTTCACCACCGTCCTGAAAAATTCTATCAACCGCCCCAAAGTCAAGTGCTAAACCATCAAAAATACTAAATGTTATCATTTTGCTTTGTTATTGTCATCTGTAGAGGTTATTTGCATAAAATAAATACAATTCAGACAATTAAGAAATAAAATATTGTATTTGTATTGATGAAATAAAACAAAGGTCAACACATATTTGTTCACAACAGAATCATCAGGAATTAAGATTAAATGTCGATCTGCTGTTTGGATATTATTGCTGAATATCGGTCAAGGTCAGTGTATACACACCTGAAGCTCACTAATTAACACACTTCATCTTGTTAGTTTAATCCACACAAAACAGAAACAACAAGGGGACATGATAGACCGTTTATCATCGGCCCGCACTGCAGTGTCTCCTGCTGCAAGTTGCCAGATACGGTTCGTACCAAACTGGTACCAAACCTGGCAACCACACTCCTAGAAGCTGTGCAGCCACTGCATTGTCTGCTGTTCAAGAAATAATTCCAATGTTGCTGTACACAATACTCAATAAGATAATGGATTCTGCTGTGATCCAGATTGGAGTGGAATAATAAGGACCAACTCTGTGCTGCTGGAACAGAGTAATCTGGTCATCATTGACGGAGACAGCGAGCTGGATTCTGGATAGTGTTGGGTTAAAGTACCACAGTCTCTCTCTCTCTCTCTCTCTCTCTCTACAAAATGACACATCTGTGCTTGTGCCCCATTAATAATAACTATTTATACATTCAGAGATAAACAAAGAGGCAGGCTGCATCGCCCCAGGCCCTTCTAGAGATGAAGAAGGAGAGATCCTCCTCACTGGGCCCCATGGAGGAGCTCCAGACCCAAGCACTCAAACAGGACTGGATATCACCAGCACCTTTGATTGTACATAACTGAGTCCTTCAGTACATCTACACCTCTTTGTACTATTTGTGAACACATAGTATATGAATGCAGCTTAGTCAGCGGCCCTAAGATTCAAACTATGGCGCTCTAGGTTCCTGTCTAGTGTTTTAGATGAGTCACAGACGGTGGGTCAGTTTGATCTCAATAAATGTTCAGCGTCTTTTCAAAATAAACTTCTGTGTTATAGGAACCATACAATTGCCGGTCATTACGTTCTCACAGTGTCTTTAAAAAAAGAAATCCAATGTAAGTGTATTCAGTGTTTAGGTTTACTTTCACAACAGAAATACTTGTTTAGGCTTCGGAAAAGATTGTGTTTTGGGTTAAAATAAGTATTTTTGTTGAACAAAACTAAGGTAAAATAAGTACATGTCTACTTGGTTTCACAGGGGGCACAAACAGCAGTGAAAGTCCATGTTTGTTTGAGCCAACCAACCACCCCAAACCTCCTCCCTACTCTATACAACATCAGTCGCTCAGCGCGTCTAATAGTAACGAGGATGGGTTTACATTGGAGTTAGTTGAAAGCATGGTGCTCCTAATACAGACGCCTAAGGGTGCCTCAGTGGGTGAGTTTGGAGAAGGAATAGGTTGGGTTAGCCTTGGCAGAAACAGCTCTGTCCAAAGTGGTGAAATGCACCAAACCGCTAACGCTACCTGATAGCCCAAAACCAATACCTGTGCTCAACGACCATATCTGGCAACTCACGCTAAATGGAGCCGTTGCACGGAGAAGTGAAGAAATGTGTATCTACATTTCTGCTGGTTGGAAATGGGGGGTGAAGGAGACTTGGTCTTGTGAGCTCTGTACTTCTTAAATGATGGCGATAGCCCTGAACACATCCTGACTTTAGCTCTGACAATCATCCATATCCATCTTCTCTTCTCACAGGAATGCATCTGTTTCCTTCAAGTATGTTTCGTATCCCAAACATAAGAGAATCTTTTTTTTTATATTTGCTCTTATAAAATTTCAACTCAGGCTAACATATGGAGAGTAGGCAGCCTGTGCTCTTCCTTCTCCTGGTAGGTGTATTATATGGGAGGGGTGATAAAAGTTAGGCCAAAGCAAAGGGTGGAAGGGAAAACAGGGTCCCTGTCTGACTTCAATCACTGTGGAAGAGCTTGTTAGTGTAGCTGTGGAAGTGGTCAAAGAGAGATCAGCACAGAGGGCGACTCGAAGAGCAACAGATGCTAAAGGGAGCGCTCAGTCAAGATGCACACAGGTCCAACATGCTCCAATGGTCCACTTCAGATGAGCAGAAACATTGTTGCGTCTGACTAAAGACATTCTTTCAAATGAGGCATGCTGTATAAATGGTACCTGGTGATTTCATTAATGATTGATAGAGTATTATGCTTCATAGATCAGCTATAGAAGCCGTTAATAAGGTTCAGGTTTGCCAAAATAAGCTAAATTGTGAATTAATTGATTTAACTACAAAAAATGTATTATTATTATTATTATCATTACAATTACACAAAATATAAATGATTGTTTCATCAGGACTAAATCAATAGATCGTGATGCTCTCCTCTCCTCCTCACACTAGTCCCATCTGAAGTTGTAGAATACAGAAAACTACTGAAACTAAATGAAACTGAGGCCTCTTCTTTCTTTTATCTATTCCATTTATTTTCTTATTAATAATGATTTTTGGGGGGTTGAAATTGTTATAAGATTACTGTATCTTCTTTTTCAGGGTAAACTAACGGATGAAATTGACCAATAACAAGATTCAAATTGACCGAATGCACTAAGTCACTTAAATCCTCCGGAACCTAAAACAAGCCTTTCATTTAACCCGAAACTGACGGAAAGCCATCAAAGACCTGACAACTGAAAAAGTCATTTATTTGCAACCAAAACGATTTGCGACCGTTAATTAATGAAGGGCGTTTGCAATTAATTTGTTTTTATCTTTTCAGATGAATGGACACATGAAAACATCCCTGGGTAAGTATTTGAAGGGCTGAATTAAGGATTGTCAAGGGTTGTACAGACCACCACAGATATTATATTGCTGTTTCTAAAACGTTCCGATGTCTCACCTCCTCCAGGATCTGGTCCAGTCGGTCCAGGATAACGGGCTCCACCTGTTCCGGAGACAACATCCAGGCGGAGAGCTGCGCGTCCCGCTGCCGCTGCTCCAGACTTACTATCCTGCTGTGCAGCTCCGAGGTCCGCACCAAAACCACAATGCAAACTCCGAGGCACAAAACAGATGCTGCGATGCAAATCATTACGCCTGGCAAATCTCTCCAATTTCTCCACAGCGGCTGTTTTGAAGGTTGCTGCTGCTCGCCGCGAGTCCGCCTCTCCTCACCCGGTTTACCAGCGACTCCCCACTTCTGATGCTCATCCATTTTAGACTTCTAACTCTGCTTTTATCCACGCAGAAATCCCTCTATTCATCAGGTGAAGAGGAATCCTGAGGCCCCGCAACGTTGGAGCTGAGAGGCAGTCTCTCTCTGTTGTTCAGCAGCTGTCTTTCTATCTTCAAACTGTCTCCAAACTGCTTTGCTGCACTCAGATGAGCAACTACATCAACGTTAGAACGCGAGACATTGTGAAGGTTGTCCTCAGTCAGTTGGTGATGTGACTCGTATTCCTCTGTGTGTTCCGCTCCGTGCGTCCCAGTCGCTGCTTCCCCTCTGAGCGATCCAACAATGTGCCGCAGGTCAGCCGTCAGTGCGCATCTCTGAAACCCGAGCCAGCCTCCCTCTCTCCTCTGCACAGCTCTGGATGCCGCGGGCCCTTTGCTCGCGGCGTATGCTCCTCCTCTGTGAGGCTTTAGGTTAAATGCCGGGGCGGGTTTCGTGGCCATGTTGTTGCCCCCTTTGATCTGCACTCTTGGTGAGGGATATTTTTAGGGCGCGCAATGCGAGGACGCGCGGTCACACAGCCGGTACGCTGTCGGTGTGTACTGCTGAGCTCCGAACCAAAACAGAAGAAGTCATGGCTTAGTCTTCACATTGTGCCATGTTCTTTTCCTCATTTTCAGTTTGACTCCTTAACTTGGAGGGAAGGTATTGATGATATTTACAAGGCTGGATTTACCAAAATTGTGTTGCTGTGTACAGTGTTGGAAAGAAAAACATATCAGAGCAACAAAGTGCACTTTTTCCTCCCATAGAGTAATCTGAGGGGAGCAGATAGTAACATTCACTCAACTTCATAAGGAAACGAGACCATCGGCGAGAACATTGTCTATTTCTAATAGTTCATCAGGTGCCTAATTATTGTTCTGAGGATGATGATGTCATGACCTACTGTTGGCTAGTACTTGTAGTCCTTGTTGGTTGGTTTGGTTGGGTGTAAGCATGAGGAGTGACATTGGTTAGTGTTAGGGTAAGGATATCGGGGTAAGCCAATCAGAGACAGAAGTAGGCGGGTCATGCCTTCGCCATCTGAGCAAAACACATCAGAAAATAGGATTTACAGCACCATGTGTTTACATGTTCTCAGGCCATGTTCGTCAGTGAATAGTACGTTCACCAGTTAAAAAGAAGCAGAGAGAGATTTCTCTTTAGATTTCTCTTTTCTCTTTATTATTTTGACGTTATATTTTGTGGTTATGGCTGATAGGGCGGGATCATCAAAGAGAAAAGATACGAATAAATGAATATGTGCAGGCGGTTGGCTGTGGTTGGTTTTTTTCTTCAGTCCTGTTCCCGCCTATAGCTACACCTCATTACCTTGAGCATTATTACATTTTGACAGAGCGCTTCTATTTTAACCGACACAGCTTTTCTATCCTTTACGGCACTCATTCAGCGGTCCAGGAAACACACTGACCAGTTACATGCGTTGTAAATCACATCACGTGATCATGTTTAGCCAATCAAATATGTGTATTCCGATAAGTTTCCCGACTCAGTGAGATCACATGGGAGAGAGATGGGGTGAGAGACCGAGTAGTAGTAGAATAATACCTGAGTCACTAGTTATTTCACATGGTGTTCTTCAAAAAGAGAAGAGTGGACACCTTAACCAGAGCCTTTAACCAAGAATGGACAGACTCTTATATGTTTATTATTCCCACAACCACTTCAAAACCAGTGTGTCTCATATGTTCAGAGACCGTGAGGATTATTAAAAGCGGTAAACGAAGCGCCACTACGAGACAAAGCACAGATCTTTTGAGCAAACGTACCCACTCACATCTGAAATGAAGTCACAGATAATAAACAATCTAAGAGTCCAATATGATCAGAATCCTAACACATGAATTCACTGTCCAACAATGATGATAACAGAGAGAATAGAGCTGAAACAAGTGGTTCCAATAACCACAGATATAACGTTAGTCCCTGCACACACATTTCTCTTTTTGGAAGATGAGAAGAATATGAATATCGTGGCTTTTTTGGTTGACATCACTTCACACCTGAATGAACTGAATTGAAAGCTGCAGGCCAATTAAGTGAACTATAATGTACTTTATTTGTAGATTCACATGTTTCAAAAGCTTTCTGTTATGTCATTTATTCTTTAATCCAGCCCTTATTTTACTTGAAACAAGAGAAAAACATGTATTTATTATTAGATTATATATTATTTATAATTCATCCAGTTCAATTTGAAGACCGACAATTAATTTAATTTTAGTATTATTCAATTGACTTTGTCAAGTCAAATAAAGAATCAGTTGTTGACGACATACAGACGTTAATACAACTGTTGACTACTTCCGTATATATGGCACTAAATCATAGAACAGGTGAGACATTATTGTGATGTTCCGGACCTTTGCATGAGAAAATTCTCTCGAACTGGACCTCGCTGAATTCTAATTGAATACCTCTGCCGTATACCGCATTCTGTACCTGCGGTCTTATACGTAGGTCCTCCCCCTCCACTGCATTCAGGTCAATTATAGAGAACAGAGAATCACACGGAGAATAAGCATCACATCACATCACAACAGAAGAGGTCACTGTTTCAATGTGCACATTGCTGTAGAGAATTCACCGCTGGTTGATAGTTTGAGCATGTGTTCATGGTCTGCAGAGCCCTGCACACATATTTGATGCAAGTCCATTGACCAAGTAAGATGAAAATGAACAGCCTTTCTGTTTCATGTGGTGGTTTCCTCAGGACACCACGTTGATTAGTCCCTAAAATTGAGGGGTGCACTACCCTTACTAATACAAGAGCTTGCTGTTCTGCTGCAGCTTGGCGATAAGATGATTGAACGTCCAGTCAAATCAAGATGGTCGACCTCATGCAATGGCTCGTCTAATTGCATTTATAAAAAAACACACGGGCGGTTTTCTTTATGGTCTCATCCACCGCAGAAGGCTAATAAAGAATTTCCTGTCTTGTGTCTTTGTACTGTAATTGTAGTCAGGTCGAGAGATGTCCCCTCGACTGTCAGCCACATCTTAAGACGCCATGCGCCTGCAGAGGTTTATGACGACAGCCTGATGGGCAAGAATCACTGCGTAATCACTCCATGTGCTGTGAGTCCTTGTAATTACAGCGTGGCTCCGTGTGGCCAGCTGGCTTTGTGATTCTCTGAGCTGAAAAACACACTTTGAAAACGATCCTCAAAATGAAAGGTACATTTATTGCAATCATAGGATTCTTTCAAATTAAAAGTGACTAATCCTGCGGTTATACCAGCTGTGACAGAGATTGGAGTTTTAAAGTGACTTGACAATTCTGGTAACAAAGCCAGGTAAAAAATGAACTACACCAAGCAAAACCCTAAAAATGTTATAATTTCTTCCATATCTTTCAATTTGGACTCTTACTCCAACCAAGCTCTGCTGGCAAGTTAAATTTCGGTTCACAATAGTCACGTGCTCGCCCACTGACCAATCACAGCGCACGCTGCACCTCACTGCGGAGCTGCACCTGAAAACTGAGTTGCATGTTAATGCTCACGTAGTTGTAGGCAAGGCAAGTTTATTTGTATAGCACATTTCAACAACAAGGTAATTCAAAGTGCTTCACATAAAACCATTAAAAGCATCAAAACATAAGGCAAAAGAAAAGGAGATTTAAAAACAATTAAGAACATTCATTGAAACAATAAAAACAGTCATTAAAACATTAAAAAACAGTATAAGAAATAAAATACAGTAGTAAAATGCAGGAAATTGATTAATATATTAATTGAATCTGGTTCAATTAAAGGCAGCAGCAAACAGAAAAGTCTTCAACCTTGATTTAAAGGAGCTGAGGGTCTCAGCAGACCTGCAGCTTTCTGGGACTTTGTTCCAGATATGTGGAGCAGAAAAACTGAACGCTGCTTCTCCATGTTTAGTTCTGACTCTGGGAACAGAAAGTAGACCGGTCCCAGAGGACCTAAGGGGTCAGGATGGTTCATAAGGTAGCAGCACATCAGAGATGTATTTTGGCCCTAAACCATTCAGTGCTTTATAAACCAGCAGCAGGATTTTAAAGTCAATTCTTTGTTGGACAGGAAGCCAGTGCAAAGACCTCAGGCCTTAGTAGGCCAGCTAGCAGGCTCTGGCACGTCAAAGAATACGCCCAACATGTCAAACTAAAGATCTGATTGGTTGAAGACTATGACAATCAACAATATCGTCCCCATTCACTTAAACTGCAAAGGGATTCAAGTGTGAGTCTGCAAGCCTCGGGCCTCTGTTCTTACCTAGAGACACAGAGGTGAAATCTGATTGGATAAAAGCTCTACTAAAAACAAGCTGCACTGGAAGCAGAGCAACTGAGGAAGACAGTAGCTGTGCAATGACAAAATAAGATAATGGGAAACATATTTTTATAAATTATAATACATGTAGTGTATTTATGAAAAATTATAAAATAGTTATAGGGCCTACATGCATGAAGTAGATCTCTTGTTTTCTTCACCACTGAGGAGGCCAATTTGCTGTCATTAGACTCTTGTAGTTAATCAGATGAATCTGACATTTTGGCAACCAAAAAGTCAAGTACATTGAGGCTGCAGAATCCAATGTACAATGATAAGAAGCTGTATCAACATCTATAATTTGTCTAAGCAGAATATTACGTTATTGCAGGTGAACCACCCCATATCTGACTCTGTTTTTCATTAATTGGCCATTTTAAGCACCAGAGTGCCCCAATTGGGGCCAGGAAGAAGACTTTTCAAAACACGTGTGAAAACAATGTACTAATCACGAAAGAATATAATGATGTTGCACATCACATTAAACTGCAGAACCTGGGCTACAATAACATATAAGCCATTTGTACATGCTCCAAACACAACTCAAACAAACACTAAATTAATGACCAAATATCAAAATCCATATAGTGCCACCTAGGCAACCCACTCGCCACATTTCTGGCTCTACCGCTGTGGCACTTTATGCAGTACACACACACAATATCTCAAAATAAAGTAGACACTTCACAGATTCCGGACATATAAATCAAATCCAGCTACATCAAAACATCAGCGAGATATGAGCCAAAGAACACCAACAACAGAAATCGCTTCATCAAACGATAGTTGTAAAATATCTCTTACCTTTGCTGTTTTTCATCGATATATTTATTTTCCCGGTAAATCCACGGTGAAATACGTTACAGCTACGTCCTGTGTTACATTAAAATCATTCCGGGCGTTTCTAAGTTGATGTGAGTCAATACAGAAAGTTTGAGAATCGCCTTGCGTCTCAACCTAGCATGTCTCACAATACGGTGCACTGCTGATTCTGATTGACTAACAGTGCAATCTCATTTTGGTCGTTATAGCTAAATTATATTGGCTCTAATGCTTCAAATGAGGTGTCAATCACTGAAATCGACCAATGGGTTGCTGAGATAGAGCCCTGCGTAGCTGGGGAGAGTCTGAAATCGAGAAAAACTCCAGTACGCAGAGAGACAAAAAGAGGAATCTGGCTTTCAAAATAAAGCCAAAACTGCTGTATTTGGGTGTATTGAACACCATTAGTGATATACAAGTGAAATATATAGTTTGGTACATGAGAAAATTCAAATGGCACACATGGTGCCAAAATGACCATTTTGGAGACCTCGTCTGAAATATCTGTACTAAAACCTCTCTAATTTTGTTCTGCTTCACTTTATCAAAGTCACACTTTGCAGAGAGACTGTTCGCATATTGTGCTATGATTTGGGAGAGGTTTAGACCTGCAGCTGCATCATTCCAAAGAGATAATCTTCCTGAAAGTGCTTTTTGATTTTAGGCGAACCTGAAACTTTTAAATTTGTGCTGTGTCCCATCTTCATTTACTCTTAACCAGTAACATACTGATATTTATACATCTGAACAAATTTCACAAGTGTTCCCTTTAGTATAACACCAACATTATTCAAATAGACCTTGTGGTTGCAGAGATATACTTTCTTTAGTATGGGTATGCAATTTTCGAGCAGAGGCCTAAAAAATAGGTGTGTTTTCAAAAGGATTTATAATCAGTTCAATTAAACCAAATGAGATGAACAGTTCAAGTACACAGAACACAAGGCACCTTCCAGAAAACTTCAAGTGGTTTTCCATCTGCTCCTGTGTTACCACAATATCAAGCAGCTGTGGTTTTTAAATATCAAAATTACAGCCTCTCTCCCTCTGCGCTGTGTTATTATACAGTAGAGAAGTCACTGGCTACACTTGTTCAAAGAGACACAGAATGGATTGCCTTAACATTTTGTACAGAACCCAGCTGGAGTGATTTAATAACGTTGGTGATCTCTTGGCTTGTCCTAAAACATCCTCCACCACCACATTGATATTTTTAGTGAAATGTCTTCACAACTGTTTGTGGATTTAGGGAGATTTATTGGCAGGAATGGAATTTAACATTCAGAACTATGTTTTCATTAACATGACAATGATAATCGTTTTGTTTTTAGCTTAGACAAAGCCCTTCATATATTGACAGAGTCAGCCATGTTGCACCACCATGTTTCTACAGCAGCCAAGAACAGACAAACCAAAACTGGCTCTAGTGAGAGACTTTTGTGTTTTTATGTTACCTGAAGGTAGGGATGGATATTGATTAGCTCCAATTTTTTTGTAATTTATTATCGCAGTGCAGCATTTCCTCTGTTCTCTGTGTCGGGGCTGAGCTCCTCCAACTACACAAACACACGCACACGCACACGCACAAACACACACTGAAGTGAAGTCAGCGAGCAGAGAGGCTGCAGTGGAGACACTGAGGTGAACCAGGTGAAGTGAAGATTACTCGAGTTGACGAGTAATCTTCTTTCTGTGCAATAAAAGATTCACGAGTAAAAAGACAATACTTTATAAATACATCTGTTCAACAAGCATGAACATGTAAATAGAGAAACATATTTCCATCTGCTCTGTCCTCGGTCTCTCATCCACCACCGCTCTGTCTACACAAGCACAGAACGCCAGCTAGGCTATTAGCACATTGTTACCAACAAGCTAACACACAAACTGTCTGTCTCTAGTTTACTGTTTATCTTTCTTTTTATCTGTTCTAATTATGTTAATTCTGTACACATGACATCTATTGCACTTCTGACATCCTTCTCTGTTGCTCTCCCTAAGGTTTCTTCCTTTTTTTTCTCCCTGTTAAAGGTTTTTGATGAGTTTCCCCTGTTCCGATTTGAGGGTCCAAGGACAGAGGATGTACAGATTATAAAGCCCAAATTATGATTTTGAGATGTACAAATACATTTTATTTAATCGAAGTCTTGTAAACTTCTCTGCTGGCTGTGACAAAGCTGCTCTCCTCCCTCTACCAGTATTACTTCAGCCAAGGATAGAGGACAGGAGACTATGTATATTTATATACATACAATTCTGAAAATAACCTTCCCCTGACAGAGCCCTGACACCATGTTGCTCCTTGCAGATAAATCCGTTCCTTGCTGGCTCTAAAGTTGAAAAACACAAAGACACCCTGAACTGTCTCCAACGACCCAAAATGAGGCTGATCCATGCAGCATACTGGGCCTAAGTGGTCTGAGTCTTCACCCCAGGCCTCCGGTGGTTGTGTGGTTTTCTCACTCTACTATAATTAGTTGCTCACTCCACCCTTCATGTTGTTTTCTTTTCACATATTAAAGTATTGCTGACATCCTCTCAAATAAATTACAGGCTCTCTGGTAAGGTCATTTAGTTTCTCAGTGAGCTGGACACTTGGCCCTTTTCAGCTCCACATCCTGCAGATAGAGGACCAGACCAGAGCAACACTCACACAAGCCCTAAATCTGCTCAGGGTGTCATCTGCAACAAGTCAAATTGTATAAATAATATAGATTTTCATAGACTTTTACCACACCATTTCAATTTAATTTTTTTTGCAATTTCTTTTTTCTAACCATCACAACCACTAATTTGAATAATAAAAGAGCGACGTCAGATTCTGTTTCCTGTTGGTGAACTTATACAAGTGCATTGGTTAAAACTCAAGTATTCCTTTCCATGCTTTTTGAACAGTGTTTTCTGGATCCTGGAACGTCACGTGATCTGCAGTACCAATTATGACCACTCCACCAAATCTCCACCACAGAGCTATGCCTGCAAGTTCGATTCACAGCTGGAATGTTTGCATCCCGTCTCAGCAGCCAAGCCATATTATTAAATTAGATAATCAAATCTCAACATTAGGATTCAAGGATCATTTATTGTCATTATGCAACACAGGGATGCACAACACAATTGTATTGTAGCCCATTTGTAACACATGACAAACACAACACAAACAGTAGTGCATTCCTGTAGTAACAGAAACAATTCTCTGGTCAGATAATATGGTCATCTTCATATTAAAAACTCAACATGAGGAAAACATTGTTCATCAACTGTGACTGTGTTTGAGCACCAAGCATTATGATGTAAACACAGAGTCCTCCTTCTCTGGTCCACCAGAGTCCTGCTCTCTGTCCTGATGTCCGCCCGTCAAGTGCAGCTTGATCCGGGATGAAGGAGGGATCCAGGTCTCTCTGAAGATGTGGGCTTAACAGTCACCGACCTCCTGCTGCTTTGTATGATGTGCTACACATCCATCCACCACCCCCAACCTCCACACCCTTACTGTCCAAGATACTCGATTATATTGCAATATTGTTATTGGCTATACATCGTTTCAAAAGCTTCGCTCTTTTTAACTTTGACTGAAGAAGTCACAATATATAGTTAGCTCCTCCCTATTATTATGATGAAGTCCAACTGAAATCCCATTTAGTCATCCTTTACTTCCCCTTGCTATTAAAGGAAGGAAAAAGGTATTTGGGTGAACATCAGGAATGCTCCCTTTTCTTAAAGGAGGGTCGTGTCCATGTTTGATAGAAAGCAGCTGGCAGGATGAGCGCCTGTACAGGCGGCAGAGAAATGAGAGACAAATGTAGCCTTCAAGCCATAAGCAGACAGCGTGTTGTTAGCAGTGTTTTTGATATGACCACACCAGAATCTACGCGGCATGCAGGTGAGTGGGCAAGTTTCAATTTGGTCTTAAATCTGACATTGGATGTGTACTTTTTCTCTGTCTAGTTGCTCGTTTAGCAAGCTAAGGTGTGGGGCTAGTTATGTTATTAACCTCTTTCTACCGAGAGGGCGACAGAGTACACACATGTAGTACAATTCACTTTTGCGAAACGAATAAAATGATATTTTATGACATATCATATACCTATGTAACGAAGATATTCTGGGCGAAACAACCATGGGAGCCATTTTACTCACTCAAAACACAGTTGTACACAAACTAATTCAATAAACTAGAAGATTTACCACACTATCACGTATTTTTCGCCACGAATCGGCAACCTATGCACTCCGTTTGCATATCCCAATACAACGCTGGCCGCTATCATGGCCGATGCATACATCAGAAAGCACGGGGATTCGACCACGAATCCACCCATATCTTCCACATTCCTCTCTGTGAAACCATTAAAAAGTTACAGCCAGAAAGCCAACGAACAACAAACCTCTCCACAGCAAAAAATTTTTAACGCATCGTACCTTGAGGTGATTTTCTTGAAGAAAAACGCTGGAAATTGACGGTAATCCGTTTCAGACGTGTTCTCTCCGTGTCTCTGTGTGTGTCTGAGAGAAAATGGCGCCAAGGAACCTTAAGTCCAGGTTCACGTCAGCACCCATCCTCCAAGACCCTGACAGACAATTTGTGGTGGAGGTGGATGCCTCCGACGTGGGGGTTGGGGGCATCCTGTCCCAACGCTCTGCCACTGACCAGAAGCTCCATCCCTGCGCCTTTTGTCGGCTTTCCCCCGCCAAGAGAAACTATGACATTGGCAATCGGAAACTGGCCCTGGAGGAGTGGCGTCACTGGCTGGCAGTGGCGGGCCGTGCATTTTATACCTGGGCCTTCTGTGCTGTCCTACTACACTTGAGCCATCTCCTAATAACCTCATTATGACGCCACAGCTATGGTTATCTGTTTCTAGGGGTGTAATAATACATGTATTCGTATTAAACCGTTTGGTACGAGGCTTACAAACCGAACAATACGTTTGAATAATACTAGTACATTTGGAAAATGCAGAAGCTTAAATTGTGGGAAATATAATGTTTTCTGCGCTCACGTAGGAGACAACGGGCTGTGTGACCTCTGAACCCGGAACAAAAAAAAACTAAACAAAACACAGCTGAGGCACCGCACGTGTGTTCTGGGAGGCTACGCTAAACTAGCTTAACGGGAAAACAACAGCAGCAAACAAGCTACAAACTCTCCCCGCAGCGTTTAGCTGTTCCCTACTGATTCAAACAGGGCTAAAGCAATCACCACATAATCCCCATTTCTCCAGACCATCATTCTTGCTTTGTAAAAGAAAACAGTCCAAACAGATTCAATTGTCCGGACAATAACTCTGCACCTGACGGTATGCGTCGTAATTAACGGACAATGCATACAGTCAAAATCAATATAATTAACACAATGACAACAACAAACTCACAAGAACCAGTCACATATATTCATATGACAACAAAGCAACAAATCAATCCAGCAGACCTGCAGCGGAACACGCATTCTGCTACACACTCGAGGGCCATTCAGATATTAGATGTAAAAAAACAAACGCAGTTGACTTAAAGACAAACTCCATCCTCATTTCTTTGTTGACAAAGACTTTAATCCCAACTCACAAATGCGTTTCTCCTCCTTCAGCCATTGAGTGTTAAAAAACAAAGCTAGGTAAAAAAATAAATAATCTGCAAAATGCAAAAAAGGTCATAATTTCTTCCATATCTTTCAATTTGAACTCTTACTACTCCGACTAAGTTTTATTTCACAATAGTCACGTGCTCGCCCAATGACCAATCACAGCGCACGCTGCACCTTAAAACTGAGCTGCACGTTATTGCTGACGTACTTGTAAGCCAGCTAGCAGGCTCTGACACGTCAAAGAATACGCCCAACATGTCAAACTAAAGATCTGATTGGTTGAACACTGACAATCAACAATATCGTCCCCATTCACTTAAACTGCACATGGATTCACTTGTGAGTCTGCAGGCCTCGGGCCTCTGTTCTTACCTAGAGACACAGAGGTGAGATCTGATTGGATAAAAGCTCTACTTAAAACAAGCTGCGCTGGAAGCAGAGCAGCTGAGGAAGACAGTAGTTGTGCAATGAGAAAATAAGATAATGGGGAAAATATTTTTATAAATGATAATACATATTATAATATTTAAGAAAAATTATTAAATTATAAAATAGCTTTGTGATTCTGTTTAGGACAGCAGAGAAGGCCTTGCAGGCCCTGACGGCCCACCACTGCTTGCAGGCTTGTATGTTAATAACATGCAGGGATGATAAATTAGAACCAGCTTGCCTGAGGTTTTTCTCTAGAAAGTGGAGAGTTATTAATAATAAAAATAAACAAAACTGCGTGATAATATAATTGTCGGCGTTAATTAATTAATGCGTTAACGCGATAATAACGTGTTAACTTGCCCAGCACTAATATATATATATATATAGGCTATGTTTTATTTTTTTGTCTTTATATTGACAGACACACTAAATATGTGGCTCTGGGAATGTCAATGTAAATTGGTTGGTTAAAGAAGTTGGTCAAATTGGATTACCTGGGTTTCTATGTGTGAAAAAATGTCCAAGTTAACAGTAAAGATATGCAGGCATCTTTTTCTATTATATAAAGCAATCATTTTCTGTGTGATCTGGCTCCACAAAAATACTTTTCCTACAATGTGTCAGTATGATATGCTGTCTATAGTTTGAAAGCTGAGATGGAAGCTGTGTCCTTGTTTCTGCCTGAAACTGCCAAATCATACAATTTCTTATTCACTTGAATGGTCACAATGGGCCAGTGGGAGAAGGAAAAAGAGGAAGGGGTGGGTTAAAGGTCACCATTTTCATGGATGATAGAGTGTAGTGTTGGACGTGTCATGTACTCCCAGCCCTCCCATCTGTTGAGCCTTCCTGAAATGAAGCTCTTTGCAAATTAGAGCTCTGTCAGGCTGATGGGAAACAGCACAAACAAACAGGCTCTCTCTATCATGTTCACGATGGAAACGACTGAGCCAATCACATGCAGATCAGAAGACAGTACATGAACACGCACCTTTAGCACATTCACTCGCAACACTGTCCAACACCTCTACAGGAAAAGATGTAGTTCTATGTTCACCAGCTAGTCTCTAACTCTGTGTCTTCCGTTTGGTGCTGCGCAGAAAGTGAACAGTGGCTTTATTAGTGCATCAGTAACAGTCACCGAGGGGCACTAACCTAGCGTCAGTATTTGACGAGTTGGGAGTGAGAGCAGGTTGAACACATACACCAGCTCACCCACTGAGAGGGCTTGGGGATCACAGAAGCATTTTTTTGTATCTCAGAGAACCTTTGACCTTTTGTGCTTTAGAAGGACGTTAAAGTTTTGCTCCTTTTAAAACAAAACCTGCCACATGTGACAATTATCCGCAATGCAAAATCGTCACAAATGACTTGCAATCCCAGTGACTTCAGTCTGTTTCATGGCCTGACATCTTTACCATCTGCAACCTAAGTGTATGTGGTTGGATCTGGCTCATCTTAGCTGTGCTGGTTCAGGCCCAGATCCGGAGCAGGCCAAACCCAAGCTTCTAAATCAGTCCACTGACTAGGTTCTGAGCATGTAGTCTGCAGCCAGCGGGCATGACCAAACAAAAGTGGTTGCAAAACCAAGTGAGCAGGACCTGATGCTGAAGCAGCACTTTCAAATACATCGTCAAAAATAAACCATCCAATGAGCTCACTCACTGTTCTGGCTGGCCTAAGTGAATCGTGCAGCCGTACATTATTTAGATATCCAATCCATACTTTGCAGTGAGTTAGAAATACCATCAGCAGTAACCTATCAATAATGATGGTAATGACATATGATAGGTGGATGTGGTTGTTTGTATTTTATTTTCCTTTGCGGTTTGTTTCATAATTCTTGATTAGCTTGGCTACATTAAAGCCTGGGTTGCCGCTGGTGCCTTAAAGCATCATGTCGAATGAGACCAAAGAAAAAAAGAGTAGATCATTACTCCTTAAACAACAATATGCAATAGTGAACCTACAGTAATACAGACAGAAAATATGTTGATATTGAATGGTTCTGCAAACTCCTGTAATATATTCAATGTCTTTTGTCCCCTAAAATCAATGGCTATGTTTTTTGAAATTATTGCTTTCTACAATATTTGCAATATCTGCATGATTTCTAAGGGAAAGATTGTGGTTATGACAACTATATGATTAAAGCAATAGTTCAAAATTCAAAAAAATGTGCTTTCTTGCTGAGAGCAAGATCTATACCACCCTTATGTACCCTTGCGGGGGAGCTAACCTAGCTTTTTCCTGAGGTTACAGAAATCTACCCGCCCCTCTTGGGATCAATATTTAACACTATATATCTGAACAACAACCAAAGTGTAAAGTCAACAAGTTTTACGGGGTTATGCACTGGAATACTTAATGGTCCAGTAGAGGTGACTCTCTGTTTTGGTGAGGCAACCAAGGTTAAGGTTAGGAAAAACCTGCATGAAAGAAATCCACCATCCCAACCTTGACACCCTCATCCTCCTGCGCTGGCATCGAACGTTGGCAATAGATATAATTCAAGAGGTGTGGGATCTTCCATTTCTTGGGACCCTGGTCTGGACTGAGTGCGTTTGTGTTTATGCGAATTGAAATCTGAACGTGACCCCATGTGAATAAAATTGTTGACTGAGAAGCTGTCTCCATCCAGAACAGAGGTCCATCAATCCTCATGGGACATGTATCAACAGAAATCCAATGCCAAAGTGTGTGCCTAATACTGGTAAACTGTCTTCGTAGTCATCAGTGTTGGAGAAGAAGCAAATTCATCAGAGCAGCCAAGAGCCATAGACCCAACACTCAAATTATGCTGTGGAAATCAGCAGTAAATCATTTGCAACTAGGCAAATAAGCTGTGTAATTCAATGAAACACTTTGACAGCAGATGGATGATACACTGGCTACACCAGTTTCAGCTTTTCTCTGCACATCGAGCTCCAGTAATCAGCCAGCGCCCATATGCTTCTCCCGCTGCCTGCCTCTGCTTGTTTTTCTTTCTTAATTAAAGAGATCTTTGCCCCACATGTGCCTTTAAGCGACATTTTTAACACAAGAACCAGGCAGCAAGCAGTGAACAGCTGTGTTTGTGTGGTGTCACTTTCTTCCCCCCCCGGCTCCGGAACCCCTCCTACACTCCATCACCGTCATTCACTCTTGTCTCACAAACACACACACACACACACGCGATCGTCTCGTTACAGATCAAACATGACTGTTGTGAAGTGGAGCTTCTAGTGAGGACCAAGACACGTCTGGTTTGAACGGAACACTTTACTGTCTGAACTGCAGTATTACAGTGTTACAGTGAACACAACATGCTCTTGCACCCGACATGTGGTTTTCTATGTATCAACATTGTTAGCAAACGCGTACCATTCTACTTCCTGTCTCTTCAAATTAAAAGCACTTCCGTTTTCATGCTCTTCACAATAAAAGGAAATGATGCAATCAAACAATTTCCAACAGTGACAATATTAAAATACATATTGTCGAGTTTTTAAAGTGTTTTGTTTGTAATATGTATAATAAGCATCATTTAGTTATCGCTACTGGGAATTTAACAATTATATTTCAAATATCATCTCTTACACACATGAAAATAAAGTTATGAACACCGGCTGAATATCTATTATCAGAATCATTATAACTGTGTTTTAACTGCTACTGTGTAAAGGGAATACTGCTGTTAAAAATAACCTGATGTGTTTAAAGTGTTTAAACCAAATGTTATTGCCATTTTGTTCATATAGCAGTACTTTAAAATAAAATACTACTAAATAATATACTACACTACTTTTTAATTAATTATTGAACTTTGTGCATAACAATGCGATTAATCAAATAAAAATATTAATCGTTGCCCAGCACTAATATATATACATATATACATATATATATAAATTATATATGAAGATGTCTTGTTGAGGCAGAGCACGAAAACTGACAGCAATGAAATATTTTTGAAAGCTTTATTTATTTAGGAAGTGTTGAGATGATGGTCTCTCTTGGGAGCATGGATTAGAGGATGATCACCGTTTTTTGTGCCAAGTGTACGTATTTGCTATTACCAACTCTCAAAACTCTGCCTATACCATGGAGTAGAAGTAACATTGTCAGTCACAAACGTGGAGCAAGGGCCTGTATAAACGTCTTGGGAATGTGAGAGCAGCTCTGGAGGTGAAGCCAGAAAGTGTTAATCAGCGGAGCAGCCGCACCCTGCACCTCTGCCCGCTGCACCAGCTGCCTGCTGACTGAGCCAGGGGAGCTGGGAGGGCAAGTCCTTGACAGTGGGAGATAACTGAAACAGGCAAAGCCCCTCTTCTCCTCTGACTCGTCAAATATGCTGCTCAGTAGTCCAGCAGAGATGACACAGATACCTCCCCGTGGAGTCAGATCTATTCTGCTATTCCCTCCTTTCTTCTGAACAGGCTCAGCTATGGTGGAAGATGTGTAATGCTAGTTACGAAATGTCACTTGCGATATTAAAATAACTTTTTTCTAAAGTGATATAAACCGGTTAAAGATGTCCCTTTATTTTCCCAGAGAGAGGACAGTTGCCAGATAACGTACACTTGGTTGTAACATCATAAATTAACCAATAAGTAAAACCCAGAGGCCCTGGTGTCAGATCCATGGCCAGCAGGATATTTATAGATGTCTGGCAGGACAGTTTGACTCGAACATAGAGACCTCTGGGTGGAAGTTGTTTCGAGTTCCTGAGCTTTCTGATTTGGAGACTGGTTCAGGATTTGGATATGTATTGAGAGACAGAAGACTAATAGCAGTGAAACAAAACTTGACCTATACAATTATAGTTTTCATAGACTTTTATGGAGAGTCTATAAAGTGTGCTGGTGGGCAATAGCTGGAAGAGACTTTCTATTTGGGAATTGTGACTGAAATGGATGCTCAGTTTTTATTGACCGAAAATTGGATACTATTCAGACTCCCCTCCCTCTGAAGTCAGAACACCAGGAAAAAAATATATATAGTTGTGTACACATGTACTACCCTTCTGACAATGAACACTGTGCGCTGAGAGCCAGAACCAAACTTCTTAGGCTAATTATACAACCCGAACAGATATATATATAATTACTAATTGTTGTAGTTTTTTGACCTAATCTCACTTTCATCATGCTTTTCAGAGGTTCGATGACAATCCATTAAATTCATTTGCTTACCTTGCGAGCATGTCACCATTTTCTTTCAAAATAAAGTACTACCACTCCCGCCATATTAACGCATTTATTGTGAAACACAATATGTGCTGTGTTACTGTCAACAGTAGCTTTATCATTTGCTCTCTACAGCATATACTGTAAATATGAAAATTAATTAATTGCTAATATTGATAGCAATGGTATCCAAAGCTTGTGTGAAAGCTGTGCACAAGTAGCAGTGCAAGGTCTGTGTCTGACCACCCTGATGGTGAATCAGACAGAGAGGAGAGGTCATTACCTGGAGCTGGAGAAAAAGGGGAAACATCCCAGCTTGAGGGTCTGGGGGTGTTTTCAAGCATGACAATCGATGTTCCACCCCAGCTATCAGTCAGGACCTGCAGTATATGTTCGTTCAGGAAGCTGTCTGCTCGTGTTCCCAGCACGAGCACGAGACTGCTGCCTCCCCTGTGCCAGTCGCTGGAGTGTCCTTCTGGAGAAGAAAAGAGGAAGTGCTTTGATGCTCCTGTGGGTGCTTTCCATCTCACCCCACCTAACCCCCCCACCCCCTATCTGCTGACAAGGCTCATGTGCAACGGCCGACTTGTCACAAGGGATCATCACTGCTGTTTTAAGTACAGCGATGGTCACACATCAACATTTGTCTGTTACAGTATAATTCAGATTCTATAATAATAGAAGTTCTGAAACATGAAATCTATCAAATAAGCTTTTGCATTTGGGTTAGGGAGGAAACAGAATAAAGTGTATTTGCAGAATAGTAATGTTTTACACATTCTCACTCATAGTGAGTAATATCAACTTAACATACAGTTTACAGCTCGATACAACTATGCAGTCAACAGTCTTCATGAAGGTTCTCATGTTCAGTTTTTGTTGAAACTGATTAAGAGAGGTGTTGATTGATTGGACATTTTGGAGGATGTAGTATGTGATGTTGTGTAATTGTATTGCATTATATAGATAACCACAATAACCTTCATGAATGGAGGATTGATTGCAGGGCTGTTGTATTAAGACTGCATCAGTTTAATCTTTGTGTACCTAATAAAGAAAACTATATCAATTAATGTTGGTGTCTCTTCATACGTGTTTATTTATCATCCATCTGTCTTTATTTTACTAGTGTAGCTGTGATTGTAGTTCTTCAGGTTTTTGGGAAATTCCCAGAATCTCAACCACCAACATGTGTTGATCACCCAAAACTTGCAAGAGAGGCCCTGGTTTGTAGTGATGGCTTTCACTGTCATGGTGCCTGTCCAGGAGGCAAAACTTGGTCTTGCAGCTAGATGAGCATCAGGCATCTGAGCCTGGAACACCT
Source organism: Anarhichas minor (assembly GCF_050575085.1). Lineage (NCBI taxonomy): Eukaryota > Metazoa > Chordata > Actinopteri > Perciformes > Anarhichadidae > Anarhichas > Anarhichas minor. The sequence continues at coordinate 558,970 of NW_027466504.1, forward strand.
GCATCAATGGATATGAAGTGGGTCAGGCCCATTATGGGCCACTTCCAATGGCATACGACCAGGTGGTAATCCAAACTATTGTTGAAGAATATGTACCCTAAAATTTACGTTGATATTGTCTTTGTGAATATTAAGTACCTGCCTTTTCTGAGTGATAAGTTCTGTGTTGAGATGAGAACCGTGTCTAGAGAGGTGTGAGGAGAGCCCAGCCTATAGGGTCACACCTCAACTATCACTCAAAGCCTTACTGGAACTCACCTTGATCTATTTCTCCCTTCAGATCTTTTATAGATGTATTTATAATAGCAACTTAAGTAACACTGAATTGTTAATTGTATTATCCAGGTATATGTGATTTGCAGAAATGGCGACTCGGGTTGTTTAAAAATGAGTAAGATTCATCTTTGAGGCAGGGTGAGTCCACTCAACCTGACTTGGAACAGATGGGTCTGCCAGCCCAGCAGGAGAGACCACATGGCCTCTGCCTCCAGCTGGTGCTTAAACATCCAGACCTTACAGTGGTTAGGTTCAGCTGCCAGTCGGCCATGTTGAAAAAAGAAACTGGTTGCAGAATAACTTTCACCAAAAATAATTCTCACCGAGAGTGGGTCTGATTTTGGCTTCGCAACCTTTGTCTAGAGAACATGCTCAGATAAACTTACCTTCTTTAAAGCTTTTGCCAAAGAACATGTATGAGCCTTTAATGACAAAGGTTGCAAAGGTTTTGTATGGACACACGTGAAAGGAGATTTGTTTTTTTTGTAGTGAAAATAAGAACCTTTGTCACGTCCCTGCCCTTTGTATCTGTGCAGACTGGTGACATTTGTTCTTAGCTGGCCTCTGAAGCTCAGTCCTCCCTGTCTGTCTGTAGTCTCCACAAATGAAGCTCTAGCGTAAGTTCAGACAGGAAGACTATACTCTTGCATGCCTAAGCCCATAGCTTATTTACCATACATCTGCCATCACTCCTCATTATTTCCTGGCTGTTATTGTTTGGGGCTGTCAATCATGATCAGCTGTCTAGATCAGCTGGTCTCTCTAGCCAATAGCACAACGACACAAGGACATCGTTAGCCTATCATCTTGCTGCTGTCTCTCTTAAATATGATTGTCTCTCTACCTTCAGTACGTTCAAGCTGCTGTTACACAACCCTCCACCTCCCCATCTCCGCCCAATCTTCGCAGATTCATCAGCTTCATCAACTCATCATTCTATCAACCTCATCAGCCACCATCACCACCAGTGTCTGGACTCCACGGGGGGATTTATATTGTTGCCGCTCAGGGCAATCACAACTCGATCACAAATCTCCTCGTTGAGTTCAAGCGCCAAAGAATTTCTGTGTAACTCATTAACACAGCATCTGTCATAATAAATGTTAACTACTAATCATTCACTTGTCTCTCCTGATTGAAATGCTATTGAGTCTGGCTGATGATAAAAGCTGAAAAATATCTAGAAGATTCATTCAGAGCTACTTAAAGGGAGTTTAAGCTCAAACCTTACCTAGTTAACAGACCTAGTTTATAATCACCCCCCCCCCCCATTAGCTCAGCATACTCTTTCAACCCTACCAGTAAATACTTTCGCCATTAAAACGCAAACAGTTCTAAATGCTGGCCTGCAGCTAACTGTCAGCTGAGAAAACATGAAAGTCCTTCTTGTAATCACTGCAATTAGTCGCTCCCAGAAACAGTTTAGCCTGGCAGGGATCAGTGAAATACTAGCCTATTGCTCCCTACTCTGTCTCTGCCTCACTTTCACCATCTACATCACTTCACATCCCACACTTCCTCCTTCACTGCCTTCAATAACTACACTGAACTTAGGTGTATTGATTGTAAAGTGTATTCTCATAAATGAAGGGATTCACAGTGTCTGTCTCAGATGATAATCCTGCAAATTAATTATGCTTTTGTTTTTACCCTTTTGGTATTTTTTCATGACTTATTGTCACTTTTTACACTGTATTTGGTGCAGTGGTGGGCCGTCAGGGCCTGCAAGGCCTTCTCTGCTGGCCTAGACAGAATCACAAAGTTATAGCTATTTTATAATCTAATCATTTTTCTTAAATACACTACATGTATTATAATTTATAAAAATATTTTTCCCATTATCTTATTTTCTCATTGCACAGCTACTGTCTTCCTCAGTTGCTCTGCTTCCAGTGCAGCTTGTTTTAAGTAGAGCTTTTATCCAATCAGATTTCACCTCTGTGTCTCTAGGTAAGAAGAGAGGTCCGAGGCCTGCAGACTCACAAGTGCATCCATGTGCAGTTTAAGTGAATGGGGACGATATTGTTGATTGTCATAGTGTTCAACCAATCAGATCTTTAGTTTGACATGTTGGCCATATTCTTTGACGTGTCAGAGCCTGCTAGCTGTGGGCTAGCCTGACATGTTGGGCAGTGACAATCCCAATATCTGCTGCCTCTGTGGAGCGGACATTTTCCTCAAACGCATTAAAACATATTCAAGAAATACAACTGGGGAGGCTCGACTGTCTTCACTGGCGTCCATGAATCTAGAAGGACTTCTTACTGGAACTAAAATGCACGGATGTACTGACCAACCGTGAGATTAAACTCTTTATTAACAAAGAAAGGAGGATGGTCTTTGTTGTGTCGTCTTAGGGGTCAAAAATGACCCGCCACTACGTTTAACAGCATAGGAAACCCCCTTAAATGTCTTTTTTCAACTTGAAATTCAATGACTTTTCCTAGAATGACCCCAACATGAAAAAAAGTTAAACATTGCCTTTGTTCATATTTCCATAAAAGCTGTACACCAACAGTGTACACATCTTGTCTTAGGGGTCATTTTTGACCCGGTAGTTATAAAATCATTTTCATACTACAGAAACCATAAAAAACACACCACAACAACACACACACACACACACACACACACACACACACACACACAGAAGAAATTGAGATTACGTGTGCTACTGATTGAACTCGGGGAAAACAAAAACTTTCTCGCGAATATGCAGCATCTCCCCTCCACGACCCCACACCTGGCTGAAGTTCACAGACAAAATACAAAACAAGATCAGAGAGAATAAACATTACCTGAAAGCATTGTTTACTAATGGGGAATGCAGTCAGAGGCTATAGAGGTGCTGCAGATGACAGTACCCCGAGACAACTGGAAATGGATGGATGAGATTGAGCTGCTCGGGCTGCTATTCTTAGCAGGTGTATAGGTCCCGAGGCGAGGCTGCATCTAGTTTTTGGGATGTAAAGAGTGGAAGGGCGATCTTCCGTGCAATGATGTCACTGAAAGTCTTTCATACTTTCTCAAAAACGATACGATTTGATAATCGTGAGTGACCTGCAAGGCATGTGACAGACAAACTTGCGGCCTTAAGAGAGGTCTGGGAGAAGTGGATTCCAAATTAAACATAGTCTTTCTGCACTGTGAAGAGGAAAAACTTAGATATTCACAAAGTTTGTGATGAATGACATGTTGTTTCTTCATGCAAAACAGATTTGGGATTTAAAATGCAATCAAGCTGTTTTATTTTAGGGGTTTAGTGAAGGCGGGTCATTTTTGACCCTTAGGACAAGTAGTGTATACAGAAAGTGAAGACAACACAAGGGTTAAATAGTGAACAGCAGCTTTGGTAAGTTAAATGCGTTTGTTTTTACATCTGCAGTAGCTTTAATATGCTTGTTTATATATTATTATTTGTACAACTTGTTTTTAATGAAGATTTTTGTTTGGTTTAATATGTGATAGGAACCATTGTTTAGTCCAATGTTGCTCTGGGGACATATTTAGCCGATGCCAGTGTTGCCAACTTGGCGACTTTCTCGCTAAATCTGGTGACTTTCATAACCCTCATGGCTTTTTGTCAAAAGCTACTAGTGACAAATCTAGTGACTTTTTCTGGTGTTGTTGGAGACTTTTATGGTGTTACTCTGACGTTAAAGCACATACGTTCTGCACTGTCGTGAACGAGCAGCGGGTGCTGCCGTGAGCCGCCCCAAAGCACACACAGGCGGACTCTCTCTCGCACAGCAGTCCCAGCTGCATTCAAAGCAGAGAGGAGACGCACTATCGGCGTAGTCTCTGCAGTTAGTGTCCATCCATCCATCCATTTTCCACCGCTTATCCGGGATCTGGTCGCGGTGGCAGCAGGCCAAGCAGGCCGACCCAGACCTCCCTCTCACCGGCAACATGTTCCAGCTCATTCTGGGGGATCCCGAGGCGTTCCCAGGCCAGCTGGGAGATGTAATCTCTCCAGCGTGTTCTGGGTCTTCCCCGGGGTCTCTTCCCAGTTGGACGTGCCTGGAAAACCTCCAGTGGGAGGCGTCCAGGAGGCATCCTAATTAGATGCCCGAACCACCTCAGCTGATGTTAGGGTTAGATGTTTTCAGGGGAGACCCAGACCGCTGGACTTTCCAGTCGCACCAAAAATGAACTGGATCCGGTTAACAATCAAAAAGTATTTAATAAACAAGAGAAGCTAGAACAGTTGCAAACTGAATTACTCTATCGATATCAATATGTCCCCAGGGCAGAGTTCTCACAAGGCCCACTAAATAGCCCAGCCCAGCTGGTAAACTACCCAGAGTGGTAACGGCGCGAACTCTGGCAAAAACCCCTCTGGAACTAAGCCTATATTTAAAAGTCTCTGTCCGAAAGTTTAAATGTCCAGTATCAGCCTCTGTGATTGGCCGAAATTCAATAGCCCCTCCTGGCTTGGGGCAGTTATCATCTCAGTGTTTGGTTGAAGTCGTCCGGACTCCTCCTCAGGTCCTGGTGGTCAGTTGTCCATCCCTCTGTTGTCTGCTGCACCTCTGTAAAGACTCACTCAAAATGATCTCTTTCTGACCCTCAAAACTATTCATAGTGTTTTAATACCTTTAGTGACTATACTTCTATGGTTTAATACATTCAATGAGTAAAATACTGTAACATAATATCCTCTACAAGTAAGAATATTGTAAACATAATACATTCCATAAGTAAATATTTTGTGACTTTTTAACCTATTTTGACATTATTATTATTGTGACACTTCTACTCACCACTAGGGGTGTTATTTAATCCTACTTATAATATTTCTAATACTGAAATTCTCCACACTGACTCCTTTCGACGCGAAGGAGTAGCGGCTCGACTCCAAGTTCCCTCCTGATGACCGAGCTCCTTACCCTATCTCTAAGGCTGAGCCCGGCCACCCTATGGAGGAAACTCATTTCGGCCGCTTGTAGCTGCGACCTTGTCCTTTCGGTCACGACCCAGAGTTCGTGACCATAGGTGAGGGTAGGAACGTAGACCGAGTGGTAAATTGAGAGCTTTGCCTTCCGGCTTAGCTCCCTCTTCACCAAGACGGTCCGGTGCAGCGCCTGCTTTACTGCTGCAGCCGCACCGATCCGCCTGTCGATCTCCCGCTCCATCTTACCCTCACTCGTGAACAAGACCCCGAGATACTTAAACTCCTTCGCTTGAGGTAGGCACTCCGTCCCCACCTGGAGGGAGCAATCCACCGGTTTCCAGCAGAGAACCATGGCCTCAGATTTGAAGGTGCTAACTCTCATCCCCGCCGCTTCACACTCGGCTGCAAACCGCCCCAATGAATGCTGGAGGTCATGATCCGAGGAGGCTAACAGGACCACATCATCTGCAAATAGCAGAGAGGCGATCCCGAGACCCCCGAAACTGACGTTCTCCGCCCCCAGGCTGCGCCTAGATATCCTGTCCATGAAAATCACGAACAGGACCGGTGACAAAGGGCAGCCCTGGCGGAGGCCAACACCCACCGGGAACGTGTCTGACTTATTGCCGAGAATGCGGACACAGCTCCTACTGCAGTCGTACAGAGACCGGATCGCCTGTTGTAACGGGTCCGGCACCCCATACTCCCGCAGCACCCCCCACAAGACCCCCCGAGGGACCTGGTCGAAAGCCTTCTCCAAGTCCACAAAGCACATGTAGACTGGTTGGGCAAACTCCCAGAGCCCCTCCAGTAGTCTTGCGAGGGTAAAGAGCTGGTCCACTGTTCCACGGCCGGGACGGAATCCGCACTACTCCTCTTGAATCTGAGGTTCGACAAGCGGTCGGAGCCTCCTTTCCAGCACCCTGGCATAAGCCTTCCCCGGGAGGCTGAGTAGTGTGATACCCCGGTAATTCGAGCACACTCTCCGGTCCCCCTTTTTGAAGATGGGAACCACCACCCCGGTCTGCCATTCCATGGGTGCTAATCCCGACCCCCATGCGACATTGAAGAGGCGTGTCAGCCAGGACAGCCCAACTATGTCCAGCGCCTTCAGCATCTCAGGGCGGATCTCATCCACCCCCGGCGCCTTGCCACCAAGGAGCTTTTTAACTACCTCAGCGACCTCTGCCAGGGATATGGGTGAGCCTCCCCCTAGGTCCTCAGGCGCTGCCTCCTCTGCAGAGGACATGTTGGTCGGGTTTAGGAGTTCCTCAAAGTGCTCTTTCCACCACCCGACGATGTCCTCAGTCCGGGTTAGCAGTTCCCCCCCCTGCTGAGAACAGCCTGGGGTAAGCCCTGCTTTCCCTTCCTGAGCCGTCGGATGGTTTGCCAGAACCTCCTTGAGGCCAACCGAAAGTCCTTCTCCATGGCCTCCCCGAACTCCTCCCAGCATTCGCGACCACCGCAGCTGCAGCCCTTCTGGCCTGCCGGTACCTGTCAGCTGCTTCAGGAGACCCCTGGGCCAACCAGGCCTTGAAGGTCTCCTTCTTCAGCTTGACGGCTTCCCTCACCTCCGGTGTCCACCACCGGGTTCTCGGGTTGCCGCCACGACAGGCACCGATGACCTTCTGGCCACAGCTCCTAGCGGCCGCGTCCACAATAGAGGCTTTGAACATGGTCCACTCAGATTCCGTGTCCCCAACCTCCCTCGGGATGTGTGAGAAGTTCTTCCGGAGGTGGGAGTTAAAGACCTTCCGGACAGGGTCCTCCGCCAGACGTTCCCAGTTTACCCTCACTACACGTTTGGGTTTGCCGGGTCTTTCCAACCGGTTCCCCTGCCATCTGATCCAACTCACCACCAGGTGGTGATCAGTTGACAGCTCTGCTCCTCTCTTCACCCGAGTGTCCAAGACATACGGCCGCAAATCAAATGATACGATTACAAAGTCGATCATTGATCTCCGGCCTAAGTTGTTCTGGTACCAGGTACACTTATGAGCCACCTTATGTTCAAACATGGTGTTCGTTATGGCCAAACCGTGGCAAGCACAGAAGTCCAATAACGAAACACCATTCGGGTTCAGATCGGGCCGTTCCTCCCAATCACCCCCCGCCAGGTTTCTCCGTCATTGCCCACGTGAGCGTTGAAGTCCCCCAGGAGAACTATGGAGTCGGTAGGCGGCGCCCTTTCCAGGACCCCTCCCACCGACTCCAAGAAGGCCGGATACTCCGAACTGCTGTTTGGTGCATAAGCACAAACCACAGTCAGAGCCTTGCTCCCCGCAACCCGTAGGCGCATGGAGGCGACCCTCTCGCTCTCCGGGGAGAACTCCAACACAGCGGCGCTCAGCCGGGGGCTCATGAGTATCCCCACTCCCGCCCGGCGCCTCTCACCCTGGGCAACTCCGGAAAAGGACAAAGTCCAACCCCTCTCCAGGAGCTTGGTTCCAGAGCCAACGCTGTGTGTGGAGGTGAGTCCAACTATTTCTAGCTGGTTCCTCCTGCACCAGCTCTGGCTCTTTCCCCGCTAGCGAGGTGGCGTTCCATGTCCCTAGAGCTAGTCTATGCCGCCGGCGATCGGCATGCCCGGGCCGCCGCCCGGTCTGCATAGCACCCGACCCCGATGCTTGTCCCTGCGGGTGGTGGGTCCACAGGGTGGCTGCTCCATGGTGTTTATTCGGGCTGAGCCCGACCGGGCCCCATGGGCAAAGGCCCGGCCACCAGACGCTCGCCGACGAGCTCCCCTCCTGGGTCTGGCTCCGGGAGGGTGCCCCGGTTTCCCTGGTCCAGGCGAGGTGGCTATAGTCCGTGGGCTAACTATCATAGGGGTCTTTTGAACCGCTCTTAGTCTGGGCTCTCCCCTGAAACCTGTTTGCCTTGGGAGACCCTACCAGGGGCTAATGCCCCGGACAACATAGCTCCCAGGATCACTGAGCCACTCAAACTCCTCCACCACGATAAGGTGGCGATTCACGGAGGAGCTGCAGTTAGTGTATCTATAGGTATTGAGCTTCATTTTTACACGAAGCAAATAATAACCGTAGCTGTGTTTCAGCTGCAGGACAGCAGTGAAGGCCCAGGTATAAAATACACGGCCCGCCACTGATTTGGTGTCTTTATGTCAGTGAAACCTGTTGTTAAAGGGTCAGTGTGTGAAGGGCTGGTCTGTTTGCACAGGTCGTGCAGACCATCCTGGTTGCTAGAGCAGGATCCATCATTGCCTGTTACAAGGAAAAGTGGAGAGGGTTCCGACGCTTTGGCAAGGAGAGGATGCTAGATACAGTTGGGTCTATTCTCTCCTTTTTGCAGTGTTTGGTGGATAGAGGGCTGTCTCATGCCAATGTTAAAGTGTATGCAGAAGCCGTTTCATCATCAGGAGGCATTGCACAGTGATGCGTGCCCCCTCCCATTGGTGCTCGGGGCCTTGGTGTGTGATGCTCACTGAAGGCATTATCATTTACCATGGGACGGGGACGCAAAGTTACATCTGTTTTGCACAGTTTGACCATTGGCATGATATGTTGAACGCACGGCCCCAATCAGACACACTGAATAGGTGTTTGTGTGGTGTCGCTGCTAAAGTCCTATCCAAGAAGCGCTGGAAAGCTGGCGTTGTGAGTGCAACTTCCAAAGCCTATATTTAGGCAGGAGGAGACCCTTCCAATGTGGTCCGTGCACACTCTACACACGGCTTGGCAGTGTTGCCGGGTTTGTTCAGTATGGTGAGTGTCGAGGACACATGTGCGGCGGCAGTGTGGTGAACGGCTTGTCCGTTCATACGATGCTATCTTTTTGACATGTCAGGCAACTTTTCAGGGTCTGTGATTGCTGGCACAACACAGGACTGGTGAAAAGGGCGGGTGGGTGTCGGTTGTGTTGCAACTGACCCCCCACTAGGCATGATGCACCTATGCCCCTGTGCTCCTTTATGAACCGGGTAATGTTGTCTGCAGGGTGTTTACAGCTCGTCTTTTTGAACTCTGCAGGGTTAAGCCATAGCTCTACCCAGTTCAGAGTCTTGTAACTCTAGTTCTATTAGTACAGGCGGAGCCCTCCACCGTGGGGGCCCTGCCGGTCCTCCGTCACTCGTTGAAGAGGATGCTGTATAGCTTGGCAGCGGGGTGCACAACCTGATTGGCCAGCTACACTTACGCAAATTTTCAGAAGGCAAACGGGTGCTCATGATTTGAGGAGAGTACTACCCATAGAGTCCAGTAGAGGGCTCCGCCTGTGCTTCTGGAACTACGTTACAATAATGAAACCCAGTGGTGGCTGTTGGAACATTTTCTAGGTAGGGCTGTGCCACATCCAATCAATTTCAGCAAACATCCCAGTATGATTTAATGCAAAAAAAATGCATTGTTACAACAGAGAAATAATCTACCAAACACAAATTTCAGAACTTTTTGTTCGATGTTTATGTAGAAGAAAAGATGTTCACTTTATCTAATATGTAGCTTGACAGAGTTCTCCATGTGTGCCCTGGTGTTCTCATGTTTCCTTACCTCCTCATCCCTCACTCCCTAACTGTCCTTGCTGGATCCGTCCCTGTTGTTTTAAAAAGCTAAATAAGTTATTAGCATGACGTCATCCAGCTAGCCAAACCTGTCTGGTGTACAGCTACTAGAGAAGCTTCGCATGTACTGCTTCCCTTTCCTGCTAGTCTGCTGTCTGATTGTGAGGTCAGGCTGATCTGATATCAGCTCTTTCACTGCAGTTTCTCTGCCAAAGTTCTCCTCTCAAACGGGTCTTGGAGGAGTAGTGCTCACCCTCGCCTTCCTGTAGAGACTAGTCTTGACGTGCAGCTTGGGGCGATACAAATTTCGCCCTACACTGAATATATTTGAGGAAGCTGATTGGCTAAATTGTATGTCATACATTCATATCTTTAATCAGCAATTAAACTGCTTCACAGACCCGCCTCTTGTTGGCGATTTGTGCAGCGGCTTAGCGCTGCTGAGACGTGCAGACAGGCGGAGAGGACGTGCAGGAAAAGCATATATTTTGCGCAGATATCATATTTTACACATATTACTGGTGCATTCTATATTTCAAAAACACAAATATTGACAATTTGTATAATTTATTATTATTTTTTATGGCTGAAGGGGGGGCGGTGCCCTAGCGCCCTCTATTGGCCAGCCACCACTGACGTAACCGTTCTCTGCTGCTGCCAACTTGTCATTTCAGTGTCAGATTGATACAACCCTCCTCCACCCAATTCACCTCCAGTTTTCATCACAACCAACAAGCACCCTTGGGTCTTTCCACTGTGCTCATCACAAGTTCTGTTCCACATCACATCCATCTACTCCATCAGGGTGCTTGGGATACAATCTCCAAAGACTCATTATATTCCTATGAGGGATTGTATCTGACATGTGGTAGGTGGAGGGACCCATAAGGAGACTCAGACACCGAAGATGGGAAGTGGAAATTCTTTACTAAAGAATTCTCAAATACAGTGCCAAAATAAACAGATGACTCAAGCAACAGAAGTTGCAGAAAACTCAAACAATAGAGATACTGAAATTACTCGAAACTCAAACTGACGGTCTAACGCAAGGAATTCGGCATATGAACATATGCCTACGCAGACAATGAACAAAACATTCTGGCAGCAGCTCACAACCTATATAAGCTACTATTGAGGATCCTGTGTCACGGGGTGTGAATGTGAACCCAAACGCAGGCACAGACCAGGGAGTAAAGGTGTAAAGGTTTATTGACCAGGAAACCAAGGGGGGAAATGACCAGAGCACAGCGGGAAAATCCAGGGAGGGTGAGGGTGGAATCCAGGCAGGTGGAGGTAGGGCAGGGCAGGCAGACTGGGGAACCAGGAGGATAACAAAACACGTGAGCTGCAACAACGATCTGGCGAAGAGTGGATGACGAACCGGGGTAGATATACTGTTGGGTTGATGAGTTGATGGAGTGCAGCTGGTTTGACTGGGCAGGTGAGGTGAGTTGTAATTAGGAAGACGGGAGGAGACCAGGTCGGAGCCCTGCCCATATGATACACACACACAGGACAAGCAGGAGGCACGACATCCTGCACAGGTGTGTTCTCTGCAGGAGTCCACTGAAGACATTGCACACAGGTGTGTAACTCCTCCAATAGAAAGCTGTCACCTAGAGAGAGAGAGAGAGAGAGAGAGAGAGAGAGAGAGAGAGAGAGAGAGAGAGAGAGAGAGAGAGAGAGAGAGAGTGTGTTATTATGTCATTAGCTGCATATCAAACACTGTGATGTTCATATTTTTTAATTTTGTTTTTATACGTTTGAAAACATAAAATATTGCCCTTCTTTTAATGTGGTGAAGTGTTATTAATGACTCACTGAAAAATGATATGAAAAATATTGAGGCAACCATGCCCCATCCCCAAGGCACCCCAGGCTGCATCAGCACACTCTCTGATTTGCATGTCATTATTTACAGGCCTTCAGTCATATACCTTCTCCTGGCAGACAGGACTGTTTTGTCAATAGCCAAAGGTTTCTATGTAGTTAAATATATGGGGAAGATCCAAGTGTGTTCTTTGTGTGTCACCTTCTGTCAGCCCGAGTAATGGACATTTAACTCAACTGATTTGTTGAATGCAGATGTGTTATCTGTATGTCTATGTGTGCTAATGTGAAAGTCATTCTAAACATTTGAACTCAATAGCTTTCAATCACATGAGCAATTAGGATCATCTTGCAAAGGATAATGAGAATTTGGCAGCTTAAGTTGACTCTAAAGTCTTGGAAAAGGTTTTCCGATCATTTGTACACAAGAGCACAATAATGTCCACTATTCTATGTCTATGACAGTCCAATGAATGCTTTCAGAAACATTTCACTTTCAGGCTCTAGCATTAAGATGAGGAGTAAAATAGATGCTTGTCCCAAGACCAGCACAGCTGTATCTGTGTGTTAATAAAGTTGGTCTGGGAACAGTTGCTCTATGAAGTCCCAGTGCCACCAGCGACCCCCAATTAAAGGCTTTGCTGGGTTTTCTTTGGCATAAATCACAAGTTTAACCCCAGGGAGCTTTGGGTCCTGCCCTCCTCAGCTGTCTATGTTTATATTTAGTGCTGCAGGCAGAAAGATGGAGCTGTGGTGTAGGTTTACTGTGAAACCCAACCTGCTGGACTGTTTTATCGTTTGGGCCACATTTTCGTCTCAGTGGTCCCTGTGTAGGTATGTGCTGTATCAGAGACTGCCTCCCTCTGTGTTCCTGGCATGAGAGCTAACACTCGGCTTTTGTAGAGTATAAACCCATAATTGGCCATAGCATTTCTTAATCTCCCTCTGTCAGCTCATCGTTATGGTCATTGCACACACATGCCGCCGGTGCCTACAACTGGTTTCTGTATGTTTAAATACTGGCTCTTCATCACAATCAGAAAACACATCTGACATCAAGTTGTTTTCTCCTGTCGGACTGAAGCCAAAGCAGTGATGCCGTCTAATGTTAAATCTTTACGATTCAACTCCTGATGAGTGTGATCACTGGGATGACCCACCATGACACCAATGTTGAGACTTAATCCACAGTTTGGTTATTGGTCCCTGATCCCAGGGTGGTACCCCCTTATTATTAATATATGTTAATAATCCCATTGGTATTAATAATTTATATTAATAATTCTATTGATATCAATCATTTCATTTAAAAAAATATGTATACTTTGCGTTGCATCGGCCCACCAGAAAATCTCACATTGAAAAAATAATGTGAAATAATCACCCTCTAACATTATAAACCTCCAAATATAATATAATAGAAAAACAAATCTAAGTTAAATAAAATAGTTTTTCCACATATTTTTGGAAATATATGTTAAGTGTATTTAGTTTACTTACCAAGATTGTAAGAAATGTCAGAGAAGTATAGGCTACTGAGAAAGATCTGTGTGCTAGATAAGATGTAAACCCTTTTGGGTTTGGGTTGAGTCCCTGATGCAAATCCACTTTTTAAGGCGATCCAGTAGGATCATGTGATCCACAGTGTCACAGAGCTCAAATCCTGAAGAACAGACACAGGTCTCCTAACATGCTACCACGGGTTTTCACATGACCTAAGTTCCATTCTTAGGTCACATAATGCTCTTATAGAATCAATGTATTATTGTCATTCATCATAAAACTTAACTTCTGAAAGCTTCTGAAAATATACCAAGACCCCAAATATATTTGGTATCATCTAAAAACATGTCTTGCAATGTATTTATCCATCAATACAAATTTGGACAACAGCTGGAGTTTATGGGTGGATATTTTGTATATTTTAGAATTGAAAGAGTTTGCAGTGAACAGGAGGCATCATGGACCTCAACACAGCTTATTCTCTGTACAGTACAACATTGTTTGTTGGGAGGCTGGGAGGGTAGGAAGCACAGATTAGGAAGTCTGTAACACTGTCTGTAATATCCCCTTCCAGCTAGGACAACCTTGTTCTTCCCTTGAACCTTATTCTTTAACTTATCAGGGCATCTTTTGCTTTCCTTCCAAGAACATGTTGTCGATGTATAGATATCAGGAACAAGGACGTGTTCTTTGGACAAAGACACTGCAAGAGAAATTAATGCTTCAGGTTCACGAAAGAGAACAAGCAGGGAACAGCGGATATGATGCACACGACTGGATAAATCAATCACAGAACTTCTCTAGCCACACTTCTCTTCCCACAAACTGATGAAAATTAGTCAAATATTTACTTGCTTAATCCAATTTAGTGCTTCCTCCAATTTGTCTCCTCAACAAGGGAAATCAAGACTGTTGAGTTGAAAATGATCCTCCAGCAGGCTGAAGTTAAAGCTAGCTGTGTAATGTAGTGCTGTGAACCTGCAGATAGAACCACTTGGTATAAACCAACTTGTGGCAAGTCACAGACTCACTCATGCCGGTGTGGCATGTAAAACAACAACAGCGGCGCCATGTGTGTGTGTGTCATCCCGCCATGCAGTAAATCACAAAGAAAATAGAATTAGCCTCAACAGATGTTGATTCAAGCCTGTGACTACCTACGCTGCACCTTAGTGACGGAGCAACACACTATTAGGCCCCACCAGGCAGTAACCTTCAGTTCTGCCGAGTGACGCCGATGGGTGAGTGTCTTAAAACTTGCATTATCTCTACTGACCAGCAGGGGGCGACTCCTCTGGTTGCAAAAAGAGGTGTGATTGTATAGAAGTCTATGAGAAAATGACTCTACTTCTCTCTTGATTTATTACCTCAGTAAACATTGTAAACATCTCTAGTTTCAAGTCTTCTTCAATACAGCATGATGTTCATTTAGTAAATTATGGTCCATTTAGAGTCAAACAGACCATAAAGCAGGGGATGCTTTAGGGCGAGGCTTACTGTGATTGACAGGTTCGCGAAAGTTTAGCATACAGAGTGTCTTACAATGCACTTATCAAGAATGAATATAATGATGTTATACACATGTTATACCAGATTAAACAGCAAAGCCTGGGCTACAAGAACATGTAAGCCGTTTTACATGCTCCAAACACAACTCAAACACCCAACTATAAGAATGACCAAAATATCATATTCATATTTCGCCATGAGTGAGCAGACTCCGCACATTTTAGGAGCTACCGAGCAAAAGCTACGTGCTAACAAAGAAACCGATGACAGAAAGCAAGACAATTCTACACAGATTCCACTCATATCTTCAATATATCTCTCCGTGAAACCATCACCGAGATATGAGCCAACAAACACCAGCAACACAAACCGCTTTATCACTTATGATCAGCAAACGCGACTCACCTTTTGCCGTTTTCATGAAGACAAAGCATAATTCCCGTTTTTTTTACACAGATATCTGTTCAACGGATATCCTGTTTGTCACTGAACTCCTTCCGTGGCTTCAGGGGGTGTAATCTAAGCAGGAGGGAGCTGGGGAGAGGATTTGACTTTCGGCGTATCGGATTTTACGCTTCACGAGAGACGGCACCTTGTTGATTCTGACTGGCTAACAGTGCTGTCAATATTTTCCAGGTGGCTATAGCTCAATTCTATTGGCTCTAACGTGTCGAAAGAGGGGTCATTCACTGAAATCGACCAATGGGTTCGTGAGATACAGGCCTGTGTGCACATAGGGGACTGAAATCGAAAAGAAATCCATTACGCAGAGACACACAGAGAGGGCTCAGAGAGGTTTCTGGCTCTCAAAATGAAGCCAAACTGCTGTATTTGGATGTATTGAACACCATTAGTGATATACAAGTGAAATATATAGTTATATAGTATAGAAAATTTTAATGGAACAGATGGTTCCAAAATGACCATTTTGGTGACCTCGCCTGACCTCTCTGTACTAAAACCTCTTCAATGTTGTTCTGCTTCAGTTTATCAAAGTCAACCTTTGCAGAGAGACTGTTCACATATTGTGCTATGATTTGGGAAAGATTTAAACTTTCAGCTGCTTCATTCCAAAGAGATAATCATCCTGTAAGGGCTTTTTATTTTAGACGAAACTGAACATTTTTCATTTGTGCTGTGTGCCATCTTCATTTACTATTAACCAGTAAGATATATACTGATATTTACACATCTGAACAAATCTCAAAAGTGTTCCCTTTATTATAATACCAAAATTATTCAAATCCACTTTGGGGTTGCAGAGATATACTCTTTTTAGTATGGGTATGCAATTTTCGAGCAGATGCCTAAAAAATAGGGCTAGGGGGAGAGTTCAGTTATTTCAAAGCAATAAAGCAAGTACTCTTTGATCCAGCCAGGAGTTCAAAATGAAGCTCTCTTAACAGCAGGGGGCTGGTGGATGTGGCAGATGGTCTGTATGGGGTTAAAGGCTGAAACACACTGAGAGTTAAAGCCTTAGTTAACTGATCCCACAAACAAACACCTGATTACAAAATAATGTTTGGCATGCATCGAGAGTGAATATCCTACATGAACAGAAACTTTACGCCTGTCAGAAACAATGTGGGTCAAAGCAGTCCAGACTGAAATGGATACAGCTGGGTATGGGCAGCTGATATGCAGATAGAGGGAAGTCCAGAAATATTATATAAACCTCACACAGCTGTGTTGCTTTGCAGCACAGTCCATGTGGTTAAAAGTACATGAAATAATTGGTCAACTTCCAAATATTTTGATAAATAAATTCAGTTTTTAAAAAAATACCAAAAATTCCCTGCTCTGTCTGTCAAGGGTGAATATTTGTTCTGGGAGATTGTGAAGAAGATTTGTCACATTTTCTGACATTATGTAACAAAGGATTAATTGCTGAATATCCCCATAATAAACACATACATAAATACTACATCGTGATGTAAAGCTACAGGAGTGATGCCAAGCTGTACACCTGCATGATTATGATTGATTATTATTCGCTCTGCTGAGAAGGTGATTGGCTGCAATCTGCCATCCATACATGATTTGTTCGCCTCCAGGACTCTGAGGAGGTCAAGAAAGACTGTAGCCGACCCTTCTCACCCTGGACACAAAGTGTTTGAGTTCCTTCTCTTTGGCAGGAGGCAAAGGTCCATCAGGAACAAGAACTAACGCCACAAAGTTTCTTTCCGTCCGCAGTTGGGCTCATCAACAAAGCCCGGGACCAACTGACTCTGACTTATTACGGACATTTACTGCTCAACCCTACACTTAAATATACACTTGACACTAGTTATAACATACTCTTAATTTGTTTGTTTGTTTATCATATTTGATTGTACATTTTCATATTTTTTATATATTTTACTATTGCACTGTATTTATTGTCACTCACCAATCGCCTCGCCAAATTCCTTGTATGTGCAAACCAACTTGGCAATAAACCGTTTCTGATTCTGATTCTGGGTATTACAAGTCAGCTGGTGGCCAAACAGCTGATAAGTAACCCACTCATCTTATTGTGGAGTTGAAACTACAGCCAAACAACGGCTAAGATAATGAGTCTTTCTCACAGTGAGCAGTCACAGACATGTAGACACACAGACACACACACACACACACACACACACACACACACACACACACACACAAATCCATGACGTTGTCTCCTACACCACAAATACCACAACCCCCCAAAACAGAAAACAATTGTCATCGGTGTCTTTTTGGAGAATTTGTGCAACCACATGGACAGATTGCACAGAGAGGGGTGCAGCTAAGATTATTAGTACTAATACTACTATTGAACCCTGTAGTGTCTATATGAGATGCACCAGGCTTTCTACTAACCCATCCGCGTCATAATTAGATGCAAAGCAGCTGACATACTTAAGAATGAGAAGTCCTGTGAGGGCAGGTGGAAAGGGGGGTCAAGCAAACACAGGTCTTTCACGCAAGGATTTGTGTACAGATGATGTTATGACACATGTTGTACACATGTGAGACTAGGCCACTGAGTCACATGATGGTTTGACTGTCCCTTATGTTACGTTACAAGCGTACTTATTTTAAACCAAACCATGATGTGTTTGCGAAGCTTAACGAAGTGGTTTCGTTGCCTAAACCTCACCGCTACCTTTTCACAGCGTTTACCATGCACACACCTTCAGTGTCGAGATATGAAGCAAAAAGCTGCACCTGGTGTCATTATAGTGACGCCGAGGCTTCTGCCAAAGAGCCAACATGAGGAGTAGGGATGAGATCGTATTGCTCTGCCGCATCAAGCCTCACCAAGTTGAGCTAGCAGTTCAAATGGCTCTGAACCACCATCAGTGGAGGTGAACCTTTGGTGGGAATGAAACTCTAGCATAAGTTCAGTCAGGAAAACTATACGCGTGTATGCTTGGGCTTGTAGTTTACTTGTCATACATCTGCCATTCACTCCTCACGCATGCTCACTCATAATTTCCTTGCTGTCATTGTTCGGGGCTGTCAGTCATGATAACAGCTGTTTAGATCAGCTAGTCTCTTCTATCCGATAGCACAACTAAACAATGACATTGTTAGCCTATCATCTTTCTGCTGTCTCTACCTTTAGTACATTCATGCTGCTGTTAGGGACCCCTCCACCTCCCCATCTCCGCCCAGTCTTCGCAGATCCATCAGCTTCATCAACTCATCATTCTATCAGCCTCATCAGCACCACCACCAGTGTCTGGACTCCACGGGGGGGGGGGGGTTATCTTGCTGCTGCTCAGGGAAGACGCCCCTCGATTACAAATCTCACTGTAGAGTCCAAGCGCCAAAGAATTTATCCTCAGATATATCATATCACATATATCACATGTCATGTGTTAATAATAAACAATTATCTTTTCTTCATCTGACTTGTATTTCCTGATTGAACTGAATTCACTTTCACTGCATCCAGTGTCAAAAATGTACTCGAGCCATCACCAGCCAGCATGAATGTGCAAACACAGATGTTTCTATGAACGAACGGGTGCAACATGTCGAGAGGAAAGTCAGAGAAACAGTAGAGCAACAATCTCAGAGAGCTATACGAGGGCTGAGAGTCTCAGTGGCCGTGGGGGCGTCAGTGTTTGATTCTATTTAGTTTGATCTGTAAAGCATTAGGTACACTAGGCCACTATCAGCACTGAAGAGCAATGTCTTCATGAGTGGGGACGTGCTTGAGTATGCACATGCACACACACAGCATGTGGGTGACACGATACACATTCTAGTTGGTTGGTGCACAGAAACAGAGATGCACCAACGGAGGCTAGAAGAAGTACACTTGAATATGAACAATGCACAATTTAAAATATTCAAAAAAGGCTTTGCAAATGCTTTGTGAGGGAAGAAGTGCATTCCACATATTTTAAACCCATTAACATGCATTTTGATAAGATACACTGAATCTAAACGTAACTTCTACACAAGGTACCTTGACCCGCCTTCAGGCCGTCTTCCCTGACTTTTTGGATAATTTCCAACATTTAAAGACCTGGAAATGATGAAATTCACAGTTTTTCCAGACCAGTATGCGGCCCCTGTATAAACATGTAAACTTTTTTTCTGGAAGGCAGTTGAATGAGGTTGTACACTGTTGTGTTAAATGAATGTATTTGCCAACTAATTGCATCCATGCTGCAGAGGAGCAGACGCTCTGTGAGCCTCTCATTACAGCTGAGCACTCGCTCTGTTGACTCAGGTGCTGTTCGTCTTATTAATGACCATTGCAGGAGTTTGTGGGTGGTAGTTTTGGCCGGGGCAGGTCGATTCATGTGTCTCCATGAGTGACAACTTAAGTGCATCTCTGACAAATGTGGCCCGTTTAGAGGTAAAGTTAGAAGCCAAATGGAATACAGATCAAGTGATGAATACTGGACAATACAAAGAGCTCATTCTTGTGTCTTTCAGTGGCCTTGTAAATTGAATAGTAATAGCACTTTGATTGGTGAGAATGAGTTGTTTTAGTGAGAACATTCCCCCCTGACCTCTTCTCTGCAGCATTAAGAAGTCCTGGGAAACAGACCATGTCCTCTGGTGGGACAGGTGCACAGGGAGCCATTTCTTCCACTCTGACGCCTCTAGGCAGGTCATAAACTCATTTCAGTGTGAGTCCAGCTCCATCTGTAGCCGTTGTGTTGTTTGAAATGGCAGCAGCTCTGAAGAGGGCTGACATTTGATGGCCACCGCCTGATGAACCTGTAAATGATGTTACCAGCCACATCAGTTTGTGGATCGACAGTGGACACTGGTGCACTGAGCCAAAGCAAACAATGTTAAGAACACTTTCACATCAGTCAGTGTAGCGTAGTAGCATTTAGCCGGTTACTGTGACGGTTGTGTTTTGTTATTATTTAATACCATAACTTCAGGGGGCAATAATACATGCTAAAGTCAAGAAAACAATAGGATATATATTATTTGATAGAATGCATAAAGGACTTAATAAGCAATTAAAGAAAATTGATATGTGACAGTAAAATACGATACGGTAATAGATTGATATACATTACAAAACGGGATTCTCCCTGACAGGTACACCAATAAATTATTAAATGGAAAAATCACAGATTAATAAAAAATCTGCTACAAACCATTGGCAGTTCAAAAAGCCTCTACAGGGCAGTTCAGACATGTGATCCTCCTCAGTGTACAGATGAGAAACACCAGCAGAGAAGGATGCAGCCTGACAGGCGTCAGCTATAGTGTCCTTGAACTAACCATGTGAAGTCATTCTCCTATCCTCAAACAGAAGAGCAGCTGCCGCTTTTTGTGATGACAAAAAACCTTGTGTCTCCAAATTGTCACAATATCAGTAGACTGAGGAAGATAACTTAGTGCCAGAAAAGAATCCATGAAAAACTGTGTGTGACGCACTTAAAGACAATAAAAATCCTTGGTATTACAAAAGCAGTGTAAAAACATTGGATTTCCTCAGTGCTTGTGTTGATAACGGGGATATCCTGCTGCTGTAGATACCATAAGCACCTTTCACTTGAGGTCAGATCACCTTCTATTTAAGTCCACTATCAAGCGTTCAGAGGTGGAGTTAGCAGCTGAAAGATATATCATTTCCTTTCAAAGTCACGATACTCATTCATACTTGACAATTGTCAGAAAATGTTGCTCTCTTCTTTCTGCCTTTAGCCTGAAACATCCTAAAATACTAAGATTGACTTAAAGTCAAAAGGGCTATATGAGACTCTTAGTCTAGTCGTAACAATAAAATGCTACGCATCAGTTTCGGTGTTTTTATTCCACTTTTGATACTTCATATTTTGCTCTGTACTTTGCCTTTTGAAAATGTTGAATGCAGGAACATTATTTGTAATAGCATATATTTACACTGTGGTATTGCTAATGTTACTTAAAGGTGCTAAATCATATTTTCTGAACATTAATATAATACAATAGAGGAGTAATGACCCTCTGTGTGTGTTGTTATCAGAGCTTCTCTTTCTTTTCTGACATAGCCGACCGACCTCGTGTCTATTAGTGCATGTGAGCATGCCCCACTGGTTAGCTCAAAGCCGCCGCTCTGCACTGCTCTCATACAGCGGTTACAGCTGATAACACCGTATCGATCGACAGTGTCATCGCATTAATGTAGAACCAACCCTCCGGTTCCTCCTCAGGTACACATTGTTAGCTGTGTCGATATACTATTTTCATTGTTTGCACAATTAGCGCAGTTAGTTGATAGCTGCCGTCAGTCGCCGTCATGTTGAGAGCCGTGTGGAGGCAATAGATATGCTCTGAATTCCGAATTTAGCACCTTTAATTAAAAGATGTCAATACTTACACCACTGGACTGACAACAAGGAAATCTCCCGACAGTGCAGTAAGTGAGCTCAAACATGCATACTCACACACATGCAGACACAGAAGCTTGGAGTAGTTCATTAAACACCTGGGGGGCTTCATCTGTAGCATTATTGTCCTTCAGCCTCTTTTGACAGCTAGCACCAGCAGCCGGCCCTCACAGCAACTGCTGCGTTGTTTTCTCCACTGTTCTTCACTCATCTGTTATCTGAACTTCCAAAGGCATCACACATTTGTATTGTGTTCTAAATCCTTTTGATAGATAAAAAGGTGGTTCTGTCGAACAAAGAGGATGGTTAAAATGTCCCGTTATGATCAGGCGGCAACCTCTGGTTCTGAAAAGTGAAGCCAATGCTTCATGTGTTAAACTTGCATTCTCTCTACTGACCATCAGGGGGCGACTCCTCTGGTTGTATAGAAGTCTATGAGAAAATGACTCTACTTCTCTCTTGATTTATTACCTCAGTAAACATTGTAAACATGAGTTTATGGTCTCAATCTCTAGTTTCAAGTCTTCTTCAATACAGCATGATGTTCATTTAGTACATTATGCTCCATTTAGAGTCAAACAGACCATAAAGCAGGGGATGCTTTAGAGCGGGGCTGCACAGTGATTGACAGGTCTCTACCGCGACTTGAGCCGTATACAGCGTCACTACTTTACTCCGCCGCATTCCAAATATGGTAACTTCAGTTCATTGGTGGCAAAAAAACAACATGGCGACGGCCGTGATCCAAGATGGTGACGGCAAAATCGCAGAACTCAAGGCTTCAAAACATCAGACCACAAACCGTCAGACCAGTGACGTCATGACTACGTCAACTTCTTATATACAGTCTGTGGTTATGATCAACTATTCATGACCATTATCTGCATGGATGGCATGAAATAATACAAATGTAATTTGACTGTGAACTTAGGTTTCTGTCTTCTATTTGTCCATTAAAAGCAATACTTCAAGTGTAATGAGAGGAACAATGTCAGTTAAGTCTTTTTGACCGACCTATGCTAGCATTTTTCTCCTGCTCAAACTGTGTATATATTCTTCATCTGACTCTTAATAAACATCACAGGTATATTTCCATACATTCATCCATTATCTGTAAGTACTTTTCCTCTTTGAAGGCTATCTCGAGCTTTGGTCAAGGCTTTTAGTTAATGATGTCCTGTAGACTTGTTAACTGCAGATAAGAACGAACAATAAATCTGTTCACATGGGCCAAAAGTTTGTGGTGATAGTTCACTGCATTATTTTCACGGTAAACTCACATTTGTTTTCCTTGTATCAGTTTTAAGCACATGGGGAAAGCATTAGCCCTTAATGCATTCTCTAATGACTCTGTAGGCTTGTGTTCCTACTTTGGTAATTGTCTTGTATTCAAGTTCAAGTCTTCTCTGCTTCCTGAATAATCATCAGAAGCTTTTCTTTTGTACAACATCAAAGCACTGAAGGAACAAAAGACCTGTGCACTCTGTAACACAGTGACCTTTGACCGAGGCACTGGTTGGCATGAGCACAACAGCCTTCTGCACACAATTACAGTAAAGAGACGTGTTGTGTTGACTCCTTGTGGGCTATCCAACTTGAGAGGCCTTAACATGAGACAGAAATGATGGTTATCAGGAGTGAGCTCCTAGCAGCAGACTAAACTTGGCAGACGATGTCATACTGAAGGACATACTAGCCCGCAGTGATACAATGATAAAGCTATCATATTAATTCTGTCTTTTGCCTATTAATACTAGAAACCAAAAGTACAGCTGAGGCTGATGGGAATATCATTTGTTTTGCAGGTATTTGGTTTAGAATGTATTAGACAAATTTTAATTTTGACCTGATGGTGGCACTAGAAGAAACGTTGCCAAAGTTTCTATATTGTAAATTGAGTGGTACATGAATGTTGGAACCAAATCTCATGACAATCTGCCCAACAGTTGTTGAGACATTTCACTGAAACCACAAATGTGAAAATGTCGGTTGCAATAGAGCAAAGGTCAGCGGATCACCACATTGTCTGGGAAACATGAATGTATGTCAAAATGTTTTATTTGTTGAGATTTTCCAGTCTGAACCACCGTGAACTGGTCGACCGACATGGAGCCATGCTGCTGATTTAGCTGATACAGTTAGAACACTGAAGAGCAGAATGGAAATTGAAAGACTTGTACAAAGTCAAGAATATTTGTGTGTACGTACAGTGAGATGAGATTAAATCCAGGTTTCTATTCCAGCTACATCCTATTGAACAAAATCTCAGAAGATTCAGATCAAGAAAACTTCTGAAATCATAGAAACGTAAAATGTGAAGGAACTGTGACACTGAGATTAAATGACTTTACCGACCTTAATGTTTTAGATAAATAGATTAAAACCATGCTGGTCTAGTAGGTCAAACGTTTCTGGTCTCTCCTTTAATCCAATTAGCTGTTTTTAGCCTGTGGAAGCATCAGGTTTTTTTTCTACTGGACATTCTCAAGCTAAGAAAACTCAAACCTCAGATATGTCCCCAGTGTGTCTTTCTTTTAGTTTGTCTTGTCCAAGAGGGTTAGGGCTTTTCCAAGAGCTCCAAGTTCCTGCTGTCAAATGGTCTGAGACTTCTCTAGTTCCTCTGAGAGTGTCATAGCCTACAGTGAGGATGTTTGATTGCGCATTGTAATAAATCAATGTAGCACTGTAGATATTCATGTAGGACATGGCCCTGTGAAGAGTTGTATCACACTCAATGCACCTACCTGCCTACCTGTAAGTAGTCTTTCTCACTTTTTATACTACATCACATACTACAACATCCTGTGGCTGGCCTACTCTGCTCTCACCCCACGAACAAACCACACCAGATCACTTGGAAGAAGACCATGACCCACTTTCTCAGGCAGTTATGGTCCGGTTGTTTAGTCTGCACCAGAGTTTGACTGAAAGCTTTCACACCGACCTGAGGGAAACGGGCAAACGAGCACAGGCACCAGAAGTCGTTTGAACCGGGCAACGCAGCTCCTGTGAGCTGGGTATCAAATCTCAGAGGGATTCCCCGTGAAGCTCAATGTTTTTGATCTTGGGATAGTAATTGCTGTCTGTCAGATTGTCGCAGGAGGACTAGAGTTTTCTTGTTGCAGAAAACACAATTTAGGGTGCTTGGGGACAATTAAAACGAATTAGCTCCTTTTAAAAACACATTCCTAAAGTCCCAGTGAAACAGAAGATGGAGCATCTTTAGCTTCTGTACTGTACGCATTCCCCAGCGAAATTAAATATTTGCGCAGTTTACAGTTACAGCAGGGGAAATCAAATCCTTCTCAGTTGACTGGACCAGTAAAAAGTGGGCGGGCTTAGAATGGCCTTCAATGAAAGTAGCAGATTGATTGATGGATTGATGTCATGGTAATATTGGTAGAAAATGGTTTGTACTTGTAATTTTTTTTGTTTTACAGTACAAACAGGTGATTGGATTTTGATATAGAATTATGCAAAAAGAGATTTTTTTGTCATTTTATTTTTGCTTATATTAGATCATATTGTTAATAGGTGCATAATATGACCGGTGATCTGAAAGGGTTAAAAAGGCTTGTTTCTTTTCATCTTGACTTTAAGTCCTTCACTCTAAATGAAATGCCAGATGATTCCACATGATGAAGACAAGATGCAGTTGAAAGCTCTAGAACTGGCTAGTACCTTGAGATTATTTAGACCAAAAAAATATATTTTTTTAAAGTATTATTTTATCTGTGCTAATAAATGGGCTAATAAATTAACCAGAGTGTGTCAAGCACCCGGTGCTTGTTCTACAGTAAATTAAAAGTATTTAATCTATCTGGTACCAGAACCTTTTCAGGGACAGAATAAATCAGCTCCTATTGTTGACCATCGAAGGTGTTGTAAAACAGCTGCTGGGCGGCCAAAAACCTTCGAGGAAGCAATCTGGAACAAAATCTTCAAATATTTTTTCACATCCTCTGCTGTGGAGCACTTCAAACTTGCTGTTAGATTTACAGTGATTCCTCAGTGAGGTGTCGTAAAACTTGTTTGTTGAAGCATTTAACGGGCTGCTCAGTTTATGTCCACCCGACTTACAGTCATGGCCTTTGCTGAGGCAGGGTCTGAATGAAGTGTCTCTGAATCTCATAGAAAGCGTATAGGCAGTGAGGCCTAGGGACGGCTGGTCTCTTCTGGTTCCCCACAAATTGTCCTACTGAGTGATGAGAAGGGCTCAAAGCAGTTGGATTGGGATAAAGAGCTTTAGTGGTTAGTGATACAGTGATATTGAACAACCCAGTGATGTGTTAGTCCGTCTTTCAATACTTTCTGACTCATTGGTGCAGTTAAAGACTGTAGATAAAGGAGAAGGTAAAGCTGCCGCAGGTCTGTACCCCTCAGATAGAACTAAGTGGAAATATGTGAGCTGCAGACCTGAGGCCTTACATTATACTTTAGGCCTTCCATAGCCTAACAAATTGCTTCCTTCCATAGTCTAACAAATTGCTTCCTGGTCACGGTCACAGTTCACATGATCATCACTGACACAGGGAGCTGCATTACAGTCACCAGTCATGGGAGAATCAGATATGCCTCATTTGATGCTTTTTAACTGAGACCTCAAGGGACCTGTAGAGAGTACAAAGGCAGAATGTGCAAGGTAGAACACTGACTGGTACAGACTGAAGAGGCAACCGTTTTACTGCCTCAGCCAGAGAATCAAGTGTAAATTGTGTTTCAATATGTCCGTGCAGAGTGACTTTATGACATAGGACTGCATTATAGTTCAAAAGAACAAAGTTATCTTCATTATGCTAGATGAACAAAACTGCAAAGCTGATTCTAAGTTATGTTTGTCATCGGTCACCCTGACAACAAGTGGACTTTTAAGTTATAATAACGAGTGGGTTGGCCACGCTGAATCATCAGCAAGAGAGCAACAGAATAACAATGGAATAATAACTGCTACCTTTTTTGATTCCCACACAGGAACGTTGGAGTCTGCCAGTAACAATGACAGCTAGAGGCAGTTACAGAAAGCAAATATACTGAGAGGCTGATGCTGAAGAAATGGACACCATATATTGTTTCAAAAATCAGGTCCGATATAACAAAAAATGAGAAACACTACAACTCAAAGGGGACAGATAATGAAAATACATTTATATATATATGGAGCGCCTACCAACCAACAAACTGTGAAGTAAGTCAACTCAGTCAGATTATACCGCCCCATATGAGTATCTCCACCGACAGCTTGACAACTCCCTATGCATATAGAAGAATATGCATTTCGCAAGCCAATCAGAGCAGACTGGGTAGGTGGGCTTAAAGAGACAGTTGCTAAAATGAAGCGTTTCACCTATTAGACATATTCCTGTAAGTAGAGTTTTTCCTAGGTGGCAACCTCAGTGTCTGAAAAGTGAAGCCAATGTAGAAGAGCCTTAAACCTGCATTATTTCTAATGTCCATCAGGGGTCGACTCCCCTTGTAAAAAGAAGTCTGATTGTATAGAAGTCAATACAGCATGAGGTTCATTTAGAAAATTGTGGTCCCATTTAGAGTCAAATAGACCATAAAGCAGGGTATGCTTTAGGGCGGGGCTACCTTGGGATTGACAGGTCACTTCAACACTTGTCGTAGTCCGTGTTCTCATCTTACAACTTTAACCCTTTAACAGTGTGTTTTCACTTAATGAAAGTGAATTGTAACATTTTGGTCGCCTTAAAATGTCTTATTCAGAGTTCAGTTGAACTGAGCTCCACCGTCTCGTGTCACTTCTGGTTGCAAACAAACGAGATGGCAACGGACAAAATACAGAACTCGAGGCTTCAAACCGGTGGTCCATAAACCAATGGATGATGTCATGATGACTATGTCCACTTCTTATAAACATTCCATGGTA
The DNA here is from genome assembly GCF_050575085.1 of Anarhichas minor. Lineage (NCBI taxonomy): Eukaryota > Metazoa > Chordata > Actinopteri > Perciformes > Anarhichadidae > Anarhichas > Anarhichas minor. The sequence goes on from NW_027466504.1 coordinate 586,206, forward strand.
TGAACCTGACAATGAACATATGTCCCCTTTAAAAGGGAAAATGACTATAGATGCATTGAGTGTCTTAGTTTTTTTTTTTTACTGTCCCAAATTCTACAGCCTGTTTGTTCATTCCTTAACATTTCAGTCACACTACCGAACCTTTAACTGACCCTCAGCCTCTGTCTTCCCTCTAACTTTCAACAACTCTTCTGAGTACCATCACAGACTAGACCTAAGGTGATACTGGGCCAGGGATACTGCAGGAAGTGCAGTTTTCTCGACAGGAAATCAGGAAATTTGTCTTAGGCGAACCCCCTACCAATTCTCTTCTGGCAGACCAATCTACTTCCTGTCCCCTCCAAAGTAATATGGCTTAGCTAGCAGGTCTGTCAGTCTATCAGTCAGTCAGTCAGACCAGGGCCCCCTGCCTGGCGTCATCATCTGGCAGCTATCAGAAAAAATTAGAAGACCAAATGCTCCAAGTGCTCTGGGGCTGCACTATGTGTGTGTGTGTGTGTGTGTGTGTGTGTGTGTGTGTGTGTGTGTGTGTGTGTGTGTGTGTGTGTGTGTGTGTGTGTGTGTGTGTGTGTGTGTGTGTGTGTGTGTGTGTGTGTGTGTGTGTGTGTGTGTGTGCGCGTGTGTCTGCGTGTGTGTGTGTGTCTACGATCCCATAGAACAGCAGAGAAAAATCTCAAGTGCAGGAACAGGAAGCTGGATTTAAAGGGGTCATAGAGACGCGTACCCTCAAGGGTTTAAACACAGCCCTGCAGAGGAGGAAGGACTAAAGGGGGGTGGGGGGAGCCTTCATTCACCAAACGTCACTTTCTTCCAACCACCTGCCCATAGCTCTGCCTCTCACTCCTCACTGTCATCTTTGACCTCTGCTGAGAGCATGACAAAGGAAGCAGACTTCCTTCAACGGTTGGCTGTGTGGATGGATAATAGGTGCAATGTGAAACGAGACACAACAAAGAGTGTTTTGAAGCATTCGGCAGTCCGAGAGCATGTGGTTGTAATCAGGACTGAGCCATTAAAGATGAAAAAAGAGGATCAAAGTGAAGTAAACAAGCCTCAAGTACCTTGCTGCCTCCTAGAACTCACAGATAAACATTATTACTACAGGGACGTAAGGGTAAAGGTTGAACATTTTGATCAAGGACATAATATGCTCTGTCATGGAAGTGTTTGTTTGTATGGTGATTTGAATGGTTTTAGCGTAGCATGGTTGGCCTGTGACCAGCTTGTTAAACAGTTGTTTGAATGAGTGAAAATCATAGAATGTAGAAACATCTTAGCAGCCTCAGTATACATGTGATTTCGAATTAATCAGAAATTTGCAAGATGGACATCTTTTGCGCTTGAAGGTTTGAGGCACCTGATGACTTTTTTATGGTAAAGGCAGGTTTCTGCTATAGTTGCTGGGTAGACTCTATCCTGTTTAACTGAGAAACCCTGAAATGTCAGCCTAAGAGTCAAACAAGTAGTGATTGAAAGCATCTGGCCTCTTATTCCAGGTCATTTTAGCATTTCCTTTTACCCTAATTATAGCTGTAAAGCCAAAAAAAGTTTGTCTTTGTCTTTACTGATCTCCTTCACTACCTTATTCCTTATCATCGCATTACCAAAGAAGGTTTGCATTGATTGAACGTTTCGATACTACCTGGTACTGGGCTATTTTGGTCGATACCCAGCCTTAATGAGGTGCTGTTCAAATACTTTTCGACAATCATCTGCGCAGCACAACAAACTACCATTTAGGCTGAGTACAGATCAGACGGGGAGGCTGCAATTTTCTTTACATTTCTCTCTCGAAAATACCTGTTATAGAGTTCAATAGTTTTGCCTGTGGTGAGGTAAGGATTCAAAAAGAAGAATTATTAAAGTGAAAAGGACTAGACTCATATGGATGTCATCAGAAAATCAGATTAAAATACCAATTGTGTACAAGTGGAAATTTTAGCCTGATGGTGATACTAGAGGGGAGACAAAAAATCACTGGTATTCATCCTCTGAAAGATACGCTTCATGGATATCTGGCTATTCATTTCCAAGATACATTTGAGAGAGGTGCAACACGGAGGATCCGATGGTCACTAAAATGTTTAGGAGTCTTGCTCTGGGGACCACGTTGGTTAAATAACAGACAGTGCTGAGTGAGTGGCATTGCCATCCTTACGTGCCACTGCTATCAAGACAAAAATAATGTGTTTGTGTAATTACAATACTTTTGTAGCCCAGCCTTCCTTCATACCCCAGGGCCCTTGTTCCACCCCATGTGGTAGAGTGGAGGTGCACAGATAGCGGTGATTGTGCGACGAAACATCAACTAGGATTGTTCATAACCATCAACTGGATTTTGACAGCTTAATGCATCCAGCCCAGAGATCCACTTCCTCCGGTAAAAATAATGTAAACCATACACCGCCCACTACCTGTCTGCCCCCCCCCACCCCACACACCCACACGCAATCGCTGTATCCATCTCAAGGAGTAACGTGAAACTTATCCCTGTGGACAAACTGCACTGCACCAGAATAGTAACAGGATACAGACATAACTCAATACAAACAAAGTATATCTAAAGACCGGAACAAAGAGGGTCATGTAAGGGTCAGAACTACTGCATGAACCTCAGTGGGCCATTGGTGGGTCAGTTAGCAAGAACTTGTGATGTACTCATCAAGCTGAATATTAAGGAAATGTCTATGAAATAAATATGCACAATACATCTAGAATACCTCCATCTGATGAAATGGTGCAGCCATAAAAAACAAGCTTATACACAATAAAGATGATTCTGTCAGACACTGTGGAATAAGATCCTTTTACCAACCTTTCACCTAAAGAGGTAGAAAGTGGGTTTGAAAGACACGACAAGCAGTTTATGGTTTATTTAGCCGTTCAGAAGCCACAAAAATCTTCTATCTTCTCTTCCTCTAAGTATATGGGTAAAAGCAAAGTTCTTTTACCTTACTGGGATTTGCAGATAGACATTGTCGTGTGTGTTATGACAACTAATACATCTAAAAAGACGTCACCATTCTTAACTGGTTGCAAAATAACAGCATTTTTGATATTGTAATTACATTTTTTTTTTGCTTATTTCTACCTTTTTCATACATTTGAAAACACAATATCAAATTTATTGAATGCGCTTACTTTTTTATGTTGTAAAATGTTTCTAAGAATGCAGTGTTAAATGTTCATTACAAAATGAAAGGAAATAAAGCTTGCAGTATCTGTGGTCTGTGCTTTAAGGGGAAATACGCCCATTTTCTAAATTTATTCACATTATTCCTATGGTCTAAGCCAATCCAAAACATTAGTAAACATGAACAATGTCCTGAATCAAAAACCTAGAGAGCTAAAACTCAAATGTGTGATGTTATCAAGTATAAAGTGTGAAACAGCTCCATAGACATTTGAGAAATATATTCTAGATGACACTGAGAGCAGTCAGGGGAAAAAAAACATAAAGTCAGTCGTCCATTCATTGTCGATAGAGCAGCTCCAGACTTCCTAATGACATCACCAGTTTGATTCTTTCTTCTCTGCTTTCTGGCTTTGAGAGAGAGAGTAGCTCATCTTCACAAATGCTGCTTAAACTTTCCTTTGCCATAGAAATAACATATTGGAATTCTTCATGTAGGTGGTGTTCCCCCTTCAGGCACCACATGGTGCACCCATTTTTGGAACCGCTGTTGTACACAATAAATAACTGCAAAATAATTTGAACTTTCTCTTACATGAATACTGAGGTGAAATAAAGAATGAGAAAGAGCAACAGGGAGACCCCACGATAGATTAACGGAGCGAGCTGCTGTTAGAGTAACAGATTGTGTCATGAGGGGAACCAACAACATTAAATAAGAAAACTCAAGGAATGGAAAGATAAAAAGGCAGACTTGTCCATTAAGCCTTCCAGAGACACTAAGAGAAACTAGATAAGATTCCCAGTTGTAGCATTGGTGACCACTCTCCCCTGCTTTCCTCTCCCTTCCTCTCTACCCTCTCTCTGTCTCCCACCAGCGATTGTGTCTCTATGAGTCCCAAACCTGCAAAGTCCATCAGAGGAAGGGACGCGGTCACACTCATACCACAGCCCCTGAAAAACAATCCACCTCAACAAAAGAGAGACAGCTGCTCAGCGGCAGGGAACTTAATGTGAAGAGCCTGGATCCAGCCATAAAAGAGAGGTGAGGGTGCTTCCTGAAGGACACTCAGTGCCTCCGAAGAAATAGGACTTCCTGTGTATTTTATCGACTGAAGTTGTCACCCTCATCCCTCAGTCTGCCATATGTACTCCAATCTTGGCATTGTTAAAAATACATTTTCTCCTTCCTTGAAAGCAAATGGCTGGATTTCCTTTGACTTAGCTTTGCATATTTATGGTGCCCACAGATGTGTTTTCATGACCCCCCCTGACCCCCCCTGACCTTTCTACATCAGCCCAAAATTTCCAGTAGCAGCCAATAAAATGTTGTTGTTTTTTCTCCACATAACATGAACCAGTACATTTGGACCCTCAGGACATTTTGAGCTTATCGGCAACCAAACAAATGAACAACTTCGTCAATGGTGTTATAATCAACTGAATAAAAATTGACGGACGTATTGACGTGAGCTGGGCTATTTAAAAACCACACGTTAGTGAAAGATGTCCCATGTCGTGCTAGTGACGACCCTCTGACCAATCAGTGGTTTGCAGTATTTTAACTCCTCCTTCTAGTATCGGCTCAGCTCGCTCGGAACCTCGACCGAGGTGGTACCAAAACCAAAGCATCAGGTACTAGATACTATCCACAACTCTTTTCTTTTGAGTGAGTCGAATAGCACCGTGCCGTGGAAATGCCGACTCTGCATCGTGACAGCAGCACCTTTAGTCCTCCGCCAGCGTCTAAACTGGATCCACTCAGCAACAATGCTGCTGTTGTTACGGAGATATTTTTACGGACCAATGCACACAGTGTAGACATGTGTCAGTCAGAAGAAGGCGATGCTTTGTTCCAAGTGTAGAGTGTTTCAGCCACTATGGTGTAGGAATCTGTATTTATTATTATCATATGATAATAATAAGAACATGATCATTGTACTGTTCAGTACTTCTCCCGTCAGGACTTCAGTTGAAGACACAGTGTTTTGGAGAGGGAGCCCTGACCCCTGCGTTCTGTTAGCTCAAGGGCTTCTCAGTAGGACAGAAGGAAACGCGGAGGTTTTTGACCGTTTTTTGGACGTCGACGGCTCTGCTGACACCGAGCAGACACCTCCAACTACAAAAGAAAAGAACACAGATCCCAGGATAGTGTGGTTTAACAGGCAGGTCAGCAGCACAAGGCTGCGCTGCCTTGACCTTTTGTTCAGTTGGTGGTGTGGACACATCCATCATGGCAGTTGTTCTTATGATAACAGCAGAGTTCTGCTGCTTGACGGTTTTTGTAGAGAGAGCCGTGACCCTCACAACATCACAGACCTTTGACCTTCCTTGACCTCTGCTCACTAACACAAGTTGACACACAGTCACAAGTCAAAGTACTGTTTTTAGGTTTGCATCAGGAGGTAGTAAATGCATCATACTCACCATGATCACATGTCACTCCCTGGGTCAGCACATCCTGCTTTCTCTAGCTTTACTACTTCTGTCTGCCTGGTGCATTCAGTATCAGTCAGTAGCCCCTTTCACACATGCTCTGCAGCCCTGAACTCATAGACATTACCTTGAGGAGCTGTATGTGAGAACGCAAATGTCCAAATCAGTCGAACCGGACATTAAACAGACTTTAACCTGCCAGCTCCCTACTACATAGTCCGTGTAATGTCTTATTGAGCCCATGTGAGAATAGAGCTGCTCCTTGTCCAGAGAATTCACAGCGAGCGAGTGGGTGTTTTTGAGGACGTTTCTATCATGTGGTATCAAACAAGCAAATCATGGAATGCGAGCCGCCTAGTGGGCCACTTTTGGTAAGCAGAACTGGCGCTGCGGGATGAACCGTATTACATCCAGAGGACACCAAGCACTTCGAACACTTATCCCCAGTGCAATTAATCTAACTATACACAGATCATTTATATATATTGTTTATATCGGGCATTTAATAATCAGTATTCCACTTTCATTAAGTCAAAATCTGGAAACCAAGAATCCGAGGGTGAAGAAAAAGGGTCAGTTACACGAAGACGCAAATTAAAATGTCTAACTCGACAGAAGACGAGATTTGGGAACTTCTGTCGGTCACGGCAGACACCGATATCTTCAGAAAAATTCAAGGAACGGTAAGAGACTCCGTTGTTTATGACAGTGTATTCAGCGTCATATCCTGCCTTCTGCACGCTCCTCCCAGGCGCCATCCCCTCGCCAAACCAGATGGCCTATTTTCAGTAGCTGCTCCTGTTGCGTGCTACATGTGTGAAAGGGAATCGCTGGACAACGTCCGCAACTGATTCTCCGGACATTGTCCAGAGTTCATATAAGAAAACAGCTTGCGAGTGTTGCACTACAAAAATGTTACATTACTGCGTGACTCCAAGTGGTAGTTTTGTCCATGTGACACCCATTTGAACATGCACCTGTTTTTAAATATACTCTGGACTAATCCGTTCCTCATGCAGCCGATGTTAGCAGGCTGCTGGCTAATTGTGGGTTTAGCCGCTGGCGCTGACTCACAGAGAACACTGTGTTTAATGAGGACCAGCTCTGTTAGAATAGGCAAGAGGCACCCAATCAGTGACTTTGAGGTAAACACCAGCACTCGTGCCGTGTTGTTATGATGAGTATCAGCTGTGCAGTGCTGCAGCAGGCCGACACAACTCTCATCGCACAAATGCTAGTGTAAGCTGCTAAATGTCCCATAGGAAAATGACCTCCCACTGGAAAATGCTCTTCTATTTAGCAACCGGGTGGAAGGTGGATACTGCTGCAATGAAGGTATTTGACAACTTCAGATGAACAAAGATTCATTATCATTTACTTATAAACATCAAGTCTCTGCTGTAGATATTCCTGTCAATGTGAACGCAGAATGAGTCAACAATGAGAGCTGTGGAGCCCCTTGGAAGTTTCCCAGTGCCTGCTCCAGGCATCACAGCTTGAAACAGCTGATGTCAGGGCACTACAAAAAAAAAAAAGAGACTTTGCAGTAAAAGTGAAAACAGCTTGTGAACGTGTGAAAGTCAACAGTTATAGTGTCTTCAAAGAGAGACCCAAGAATAGTTTGTGAAGGCTCAGAGAGTGAAATATGTTTTTACTGTAGACACAGAACAACAGTATGTAAAATACAAGGAATTCTCTGTGGATATACAACATATTCAAGTGTATTCAAACAAACGAAAGCGAGCTGGTTTAGACTTGCCAATGATCGGCTGTGCCAGATCTGAACTCAGCTGTCCACATTTTTCACCTCAGTGCGACCTGACTGATCGGATGGTGATTTGTGTGGATGAACACATATTACTTCCTATAAATTCTTCACAATAAAAGTCCCCCGTTATTTTTGCTGCTTACTCTTCCTCCCTGCAGAATTATTAAACTTGTTTTCACAGAAAAATAGTCGCTATCAAAGCACTAATTTGGTGATGAACGCATTTTCCAATAAATTCTTCACAATAAAAGTTCAATAAAAGTCCAATAAAAGTGTTTTCATCAGCAGTAACTTAACAAGACTCATGTCTCAGCTGTGCTGTTGGTGTATTTTACTGGATAATACTATACTTATTTAATGTGTCCAGTTTTATCTAGTGTGGATTATATTTTTGTTGTAATGTAATCAATCATTAATCAATGTATTAACTGGTTTCAGTAAGAAATTGCCATATTTACAACTTACCTTTTTTTCATTGCTTATATTCTACAATATCTATATGCTAGAAAAGACACTGTTTCGAGAGAAAAAAACGGTTAAAGGAAAAGGGCTAGTGAAACAATAATGTATAAAATGTAAGCTCCACAAAAACAAGGTGGTATGGTATGTGGTTATTGACTCTGACTTTATTGTGCTGCTTCATGAACCAGCCCTCGGTTTGCTGTATTGTTGTTGACGAACAGTAAATGTATTTTTGCATTGTACTGACATTGATGCTAAGAAATATGAATGTCTTGGACGACCTAAAAACTATCTGGCCTAGTTGAATCTTTTTTTTCCTCCTCTCTTCCCTTTGGTCCCGTCGGGAGAGAAGCTCCTGTGACGATGGAGGGCTATGTTTGATAAACTGTGCGGATTGTTCCCACATGCTGTCCACGCCTCGCTGAGATCAGTAACGTGTTCACTGCGTCTGACGATGTCATTTTCACAACAAATGTTATAGATTCCATCAACCCAGTAATGGACTGAATCACCGTAGTCCCGTTTCTATGCAACAGTGCAACAGTTATTCTTTATCTCAAACTGTCATTTTGACATCGATAATTATGATGAAGGTCTTTAAGATATAGATTTCATAAGTAGAATACCTTGTAATCATCAGATAAAGACATTGTAATACAAATTAAAATTAAAAAAATGTGTATCTTAGAGAAAATGATCTTGTAATATAAAATATATTAAATTATGAAATATTTGTCTTCAATGTCCAGTGATTTTGATATTCTATGTCTAAGTATATTACAAGATGCCATTAAGTCATGATCATGAGGATATTTGAATCTCATATGCATGACCAGAACAAATGAAAGCCACATCTAGAAGCTGTGCGTGACTTTGCAATGTGTGAAGTTGTATCATAGAAGTAGTTAACACAGCCTCCTGTGCAGCACTGCTTCAGTACAGCAGCATTTTACACCTGCAGCCCACTTTAATGTCACATTGTTTATGCCTTAACACGTCGACGACCTGATCATATGGCCAACAGATGTTGGAGTGGGACACGGTTTGCTTTTATAGGACATCTGAATATTTGGTATTGAAGCTGTTGTGCGTTTATGAGAAGGTGCCGGGAGCTTTCAGCCTTCATTGTTCTGGGTAGACTCAGAGGAAATGAAAGCAGCTGTTGCGTGGGACCTACTCTACTGCTGAGCATCACAATGACAGAAGTCTACACTCAGTATTTTCTATCAGTGTGTTCAAATTGATGAACAAACATATCTATATGACGTTAAGCACATTAAAGAAAACTGGAGATTAGGGGGCCCTCCTTTTACACAGGAGGTCAGTTTACTCATCCTGAGTACTTCTGAGCCTGTGAATACAGAGTTTCTTCTGTTGTTCTGGAGGACCTTTGTCAAGTGTGTGGATATAATATGTCATCAGGTTATCTATTGAACAATAGATAACCATGTATCCATGTAACCATCTATTCCATGTATGCGCATACATGGAATTTGACTCCGGTTACACATTGCTTCCCATCGTACATACATACATAGAATATACAATAAACAAGAGAAATATAAAAACAAGGACATTAAAGACAACAAAGTAGAACAGAGAAACTAAGCATAAACATTTAACATTTAAGTAGTATGTACGATATAAATATATATCAAAGAATATATATGAGCATAAACAACACAAAGAACAAAAACAATGACAATGGATTCGGGATATTAGTGCTGTATTGAAGAAGACTTGAAACTAGAGATTGAGACCATAAACTCATGTTTACAATGTTTACTGAGGTAATAAATCAAGAAAGAAGTAGAGTCATTTTCTCATGAACTTCTATACAATCTGACTTATTTTTGCAACCGGAGGAGTCGCCTCCTGCTGGTCAGTAGAGAAAATGCAAGTTTTAAGACACTTTTGCATCGGCTTCACTCGGCAAAACCGGAGGTTTCCACCAGGTTATAGTTCACAGGGACGACTATTACACGTCCGTCATGAAGTAATCCTGCAGAAATAGATAGAAAGACCAACAAAGAATTGTATCACTTTTTCACATTAGTACAGACCAAAAGGCATTTTTACTACAGTATTTGTGAATTGCTAAATTTTGCATGCAAGAATGACGGGATGAATGAAAATACACTGACACAAACACACACACTTACACTCACAATCACTCTCTCTTTCCAAAGCCTGAGGAAATAAACATGCTGAACTGCACTCTTTCATACTCGCAGCTTTCATGGTTTTAAATAGAAGGCCAGACCAGAGGAAGAGCTGGCCCATTGGGGGGAAGCACTCTGGGTGACCCAGGCCTGGAAGCCAGCCTCATTCAGAAGATCCAAGACGGCTGTCTGCCTCATCTATCATCCCTTCACAGTGGGGCTGAAATATTACAGGGCTTTCACTCTGATTCCTCACCCTGTTTCACTGGAAGCTTGAGCCCATTCCGTGGATGACATCATTAATTATATAATCTCTCCAAATAATAGCCATCTTCAAGAAAGTCTGGCTTTTTTTTCCAGTACATGCTAAGTATATACATCAGCTATGCATTGTGCTAACGTTCAGCTGCTATGGGACCAGTGGCAGGAAGTGATGCATTAGGGATTAGGATGAAATTGAAGGGGATTGAGGTATAATGTTCTTGTTTTATGAGTTGCAGTGGTTGCAGTGTTGCATAGTACTGACATAATTGGGAAGTGTGGAAGCAATTAAAAAATCAATATTACCACTGCCACAGGAAGTCCGAAGGAAGCAAAAGAGACGATACACTAAGGCATCAGAAAAGGATTTGTAGGGATTTGCAGGAAAGAGCTACTGAGTGCCAATCACAAAATGAACAAACACAGCAAGCTAATCCTACAGAGAACTTGTTCCATACACTACAGGTTGCTACTTCTAACCTAATCGAATCTTATCACATAGCCAAACAGAGCGGATGATAGCTCAAAATAAAGGAAATGCTTAGCAATATTGAAATACATATATATATATATATATATATATATATATATATATATATATATATATATATATATATATATATATATATATATATATATATATATATATATATATATCCATATATATATATATATATATATATATATATATGCAGGGGATATATATATGCAGGGATATATATATCCATACAATAGTTAAGATGTTTTAGTCCCCTGCATATATATATATATATATATATATATATATATATATATATATATATATATATATATATATATATATATATATATATATATATATATATATATATATATATATATATATATATATATATATATATATATATATATATATATATATATATATATATATATATATATATATATATATATATATGCAGGGGACTAAAACATCTTAACTATTGTATGGATTGCTAAGACATTTGTACATACATTCATGGTCCCCAGAGGGATGAATCCTACTTTCGTTGGGGATCCCGTGACCTATCTTCCAGCGCCACCAGGTTACATGTGTGATCTTGAGTGAAATATCTCGACAACAAATGGATGGCTTGATAACAAGTTTTCCACAGAGATTCATGTTCATCTCTGGAAGAAATAAAACAACTTTGGTGATCCTCTGACATGTCATCATCATGACACCATCAGCATCAGCTGTACTTTGTCCTAAGAACCAATTGAAAATGTTAGCATTGTAAGTAACACACTTAGAAATGATGAAGATGGAAAACATTATACCTGCTCACCAAAAGCATGTTAGCATTGACATTGTGAGCTTGTTAGCTGTCTTACCTTAGCAGTTAGCTCAAACCACCTCTGTGCCTAAGTACAGCCACATTGAGCTGCTAGGATGAATGTAGACTCTAGAACTTTGCATACCATGTCCGTATTTTTCGTCCGAGTTTACCGACATAAAGTTTTAGGAACAGAATCTGTTTTTTTTCCATAGACGGTATATAAAAAGTGGACATAGTCATCATGACGTCACCCATTGGTTTGTGGACTGCTGTTATGAAGCCTTGAATTTGGCGTTTTCACCGTCGCCATCTTGCAATCGATAAAGAGAACTTACCATATTTGGAATGCACAGGAGTGATGTAGTGACGCCAGATACGTCTCTGGTAGCGACGGTGACCTGTCAATCACAGTAAGCCCGCCCTAAAGCATCCCCTGCTTTATGGTCTGTTTGACTCTAAATGGACCACCATTTACTAAATGAACATCATGCTGTATTGAAGAAGACTTGAAACTAGAGATTGAGACCATAAACTCATGTTTACAATGTTTACTGAGGTAATAAATCAAGAGAGAAGTAGAGTCATTTTCTCAGAGACTTCTATACAATAGGGCTTTTTTCTAAAACCGGAGGAGTCGTCCTCTGCTGGTCAGTAGAGAAAATGCAAGTTTTAAGACACTTCCGCATTGGCTTCACTTGGCAGAACCGGAGGTTGTCGCCTGTTTTTTTCACATTCTGAGTTATTTGACCACTCAGAGCCCATGTAAGAGCAAACGTCATCATCCCAAATGGCATCTGATAAGCTGATTTACATCATTCATTTGTCTTCCAGCACAAAGCACTTTACAACAAACAAAAAAAAGAATATAAAGATTCAGAATTTAAAAATAGATTGTGGCAGCTGATTGTAGAACATTTTAGACAAATGATTACGCAAAATTAAACAGTAGCGATTGTGCTGTCGGCAGCTAAACAATAGCTTCTTGCAAATGTCATTCATATATCAGCCCTCCCTTTCCAGCATGGCTGTTGTCTGTTTACATTGGAAACAATGGAGCCGATGGTGAGAGCCGGCTGATGTCTGAAAGTACCTGAAGTGTTGACATAGGAACCAGAAATGGGATGAAAATGACTTGAGTCTAATTTGCAACTTGTCTTTTCAATTCAGACATAACTAAGACTTGTTGGTAAATGACTTGAACAATATAAATATTTCAAAGACTGGTAAGACTGTGAACATCTCTGCCACAACAAATATTCCTTGAACCTGTGATCGGATTCAGGAGCATCTCCTCCATGCAAGCCTTAATTCAGGGTGTGACTACGCATAAGGAGACAGACACAGCACTGCCCACAATCTAATTGCACTCACAGGTTTCAATAACAAGATTGTCAAGATACACAAATATTTACAAAAAACGTTGTCTGCCAAAGTCAAGAGGTTGAGGTTATGCATTTTTTCAATTTCTGCAAGGATGAAAAGAATATTAATTGAATTAGTCTAGACTACATCTTTATTGGAGACATAGAAGAAGGACTGGTAGTAGCCAATGCGTTGCCGTTGTATTTGTCCGCCAGATGCTCTGTCATAAATTGACACTTTTATCCAGTTTTAATCTACGTTCTACTTTTAGATCCTGGTTGTTTTACTTATATGTTTTAACAAGGTCAAATGCTTTAATCATTAGACGTTGGGCTCTTAAGTTGTAACAAATCTTAGAGTTGGCTCTCAGCTGGATGTGGCAGACTGACTCAAATTCAACTAATACAAAGTACTCTTAACTTCCCTATTCCGCCTCTGATTTGCTCACCCTGATACTCTTAACCTAACTCACGCCAATCCCACTTCTCATGCCTAAATCATTGAAGGCAAAGAGCCTACTAGCCAATCAGAAGCAGAGTATCATGCCTTCGCCATAGTGGGAACTGGGAAGGTCCAATGGACGTTTATTTTCCGGACTATTGGGTTTTTGAATAATGGGCTGTTGGAACAATGGGCAGTCCTCCATTAGAGACGGAGAGGACAGTGGCTGGGAGACCTCAACAACTTCTCCCAGTGTTAAAGCAGGGGGTGGTCAGGAGAGTCTGTGGGCAGTAGCTGGACAGAGATTTACAGTTGCTGGCTTGGCCTGCCCCTATTTAACTACTGACGTATGTTATTAGAAGGTGATTTATCAGGCTCCAACTTTCACAGGTTGATGGCTTTAGCAGTGCAACCCTCCTCCTCCCAGTCATATCAAGCCAGGACATGACATTAGAAATGACACACTCACAGAATTCTGTCCGCGTACAAAGGGCAATGAGAAAAGTACCAGAAACAGATCGCTAGTGTAAATCTAGAGCTATATGCAGAGGACTTGCATTACTGGAGACCAGCAGTGATATTTTAGAACACTTGAGGCTTTAAATCTGTGTTAATCTGCCATGTGTGTTATTTGCATAGTGCAAACTGAGTGTTGTAATTCTATTTTCGACACATTCCATGATTTACTTTGCAAAACCAAGAGATAATTTCTTCTATATATATTTACTTGTGATTTCCGCTCTTTTCATTAGAACTCATAACTATAATTAACAAGTGTACCCCGTTAAGGGAAGGTAATCCTATCCCACAGCGGGAAAATTTGCAATTAAATAATACAATGTATTGTTTTCATAATAGAGTGATCTAAGTTGAATGAATTCAAAGAATTCAAAGAGTTTATTTGGCAGATTTTCAATAGAATGTTTAGATTAGGTTTTGGATAAATTAGATATGAGAGGTATGCAAGCATTCAAATTGTTCTCGTGATTACATGAAAACTGAGAAAACTCCATCCACTGTAAGATGCAGTTAAAACTTCAGCAAAAGAAATGTCCCCTTGAGTTAAGGATATTCTCTCGACCCTCCTGTTCATGGTCAAATGCTGATATTTGCATATTTTTGAACAATATAATCTTTGCAAATACATAGATTTGTAAACGCACATGAGATTAAAATAAAAAGACAATCAAAGCTGTGTTATTAACAAGTGTACTGGGTTCAACAGTCTCTGAGTACACACTGTGCTACAGCACTGTGATAGATGGTTTCCAGGCCCTGGGTAATACTATGTTTGAGCTGAGCCCAGACCTGGAAGGGGACTCTGGGCCCACCCATACTGGTGGAGCAATATGCCCACTGTTCCTAATGAAGCGTCCTGGAGAACGTAAACACTGAGAAAACTAGGTACCGAGTTGTACCTTTTGTCACTGGGCTGGAACTGTTTTGACAAAAACAGTTTATTTGAGTGTGAATTTTAAATTCCAACAAATACCAAAGTGTAATAAAAGATCACCCTCCCTCTTTTTTTTTTATCCTGCTCCATTAGTCAGAAAACATGTAACGACAGTCAGATTTGTAGCTCCAACCTGCTAACGCTTCATTACTGAGTAGTTTTTGAACAAATAAACAAGTTACTTTATAAGATCAGTAATTCCACTTTCAGTTAGTTTATACCTGGGCCTTCAGTGCTGTCCTTCTACAGTTGAGCCACCTCCTAATAACCTCGTTATGACGCCACAGCGTTATTATTACAGGTTATTATTTGTTTCTAGGGGTGTAACAATACACGTATTCATATTAAACCGTTCGGTACGAGGCTTACGAACCGAACAATACGTTTGAATAATACTAGTGCATTTGGAAAATGCAGAAGCTTGAATTTTCGGTGGAGCCACTGCGCTCAACCTGGCAACCCACCCAACGTAACAGACAACGTGCTGTCTGAAACGCCCACCACGGAAAAAAACATTCTACTCTGCTGAGTTCTGGGAGGCACACTACGCTAGCTTCCTGCTAGCTTAGCAGTAAAACCAACAGCAGCACACACGCTGAAAACTCTCCCCGCAGCGTTTAGCTGTTCCTACTGATTCAAACAGGCTAAAGCAATCACCACACGATCCCCATTTCTCCAGACCATGATTCTTGCTTTGTAAAAGAAAACAGATACATGAATATGCGCATGACGGGATTCTTCGTCATTAACGGACAATGCATATAGTCAAAATCAATGTAATTAACACAATGACAAGAACAAACTCACAAGAACCAGTCACATATATTCATATGACAACAATGCAACAAATCAATCTAGCAACACTGCGGCGCTAAAACACGTATTCCACCACACACTGAAGAGCACGAGCCATTCAAATATTATTCACATCAGAGGGAACACTATTAACCATATCATAAAAACGACACCATACATTACATTACATTAAACATTGTCGGGAGTGCCTGATGAAATTCATGCAAGTTGGATCAGCTGTGATTTCGATATTTCACTTTGATTTTTGGTGGGATTTTGAATCCAGCCCTCAGTGGGTTAGTAACTTTGGTTTCCATCGACCGCTCTTAGATCATTTTGTTCTCAACGAATTACACAATGAAGGTATCAATGTATCAATTAAGATTTTCAACTTGAACATTTTGTTCATCGAGATCTGAGGTGATTTAAATGCTAAACTCTTAGAGCAGTGTATCAGGCTTACAGGCTTTATACATTTTTGTGTAACGCACTACAAATGTTTGTATGAGAAGTGCTTTACAAATAAAGAGTGATACATGATTGAGGGATATATATTACTGTATATACACACAAACACACTCCTGTCTATAAGTTCCAATTAATTTTGTATAGCCCAAAATTACAAATTTGCCTCAGAGGGCTTTATAATCTGTACACATACAACATCCTCTGTCCCAGGACCCTCACATCAGAACAGGAAGAACTCCCCCAAAAAAACCTTTAACGGGGAGAAAAGAGCGAGAGACCTGTGGGAAAGCAACAGAGGAGGAATGAATGATAGACAGAAGTGCAATAGATGTCATGTGTACAGAATGAACAGCATAATAGAGTTATAACACATTCAATGTATATGACGGAACCACGGCAGGAGGCAAGACCAGGGTCCAGGTATAACCAGGATCCATGACAACCTGTGAGGCGAGAAAGCACAGACTCTAGCAAAGTCAGAGGAGGGATCCTCTATCAGGATGGACAGAAGAGTGATAGATGTCATGTGTGCAGAATTAACAACATAACAGAGTTACAACACATTCAATGCAAATGATTCATATAATGAGGGTAAGTATAATAATGATGAAAACATTACGATTACTAGTAATAACAGCAGAAGTGGATACAGTAGAATAACATCCATATGCCAACAAAAAATACAACAAATCAGTTCTGAATGCAGGAGAATGTTCTTTTTCCTCTTACGTTCTACTTGGTGGCACAGATGAAAACCATTAAGAATAACTAAATACATATATCTTTTATCTGATGGTATTGTTTTCTCACAGAAGTCAGAGAGAGACATCAGCATTAAATTGAGATTGATTCATGTTCAGTTCAAAGTGCATCACATACTTTAAGGCAGAGGTCTTCAACAGGGGGTCCGCGGAGGTACTGCAGGGGGTCCGCGAAATTTTTGGTTGATTAGACAATTTAAATTTTTATTTATTTTTTTCTCTAAACATGAATCTGTCCATTATGTTAATAGTTCAGTTTTGTATGAAAGATAACAGGTATGTTTATGCATGGCAGTGGCACTAATAGGTCACTCATTTTTCGTTTCCACATTTATGTTTAAAATGGAAACTCAATTTGAATAGCTTGTATGCATGATTATCATGCTATTGACAGACAATGTTGATATTGGCATTGGTATCAGCTGACAAGGTATGTTTATAAATGGCAGTGGTACGGCCTCCCTACTCACTACCTTGTACATGTCACGGGGCATGATGAGGACTCAGACGCAGACAGTCAGGTGTAGTGAAAAAAAGGTTTTTAATGAATCAAAAACAGGGAATCCAGGGACAAGACAAAAGACGAGGGGGAAAATCCGGCAGGAAAAGGCAGAACAGGCAGACTAGAAAACCGGGAACAGGACTAGCAAAACGGGCGGGTTGGACGGGAAACAAACACAATGATCTGGCAGTGAGTGAGTGAAAGACCGGGGTTTAAATAGTGACTAGGCAGAGTGAACAGGTGAGAGTAATGAGCTGATGAGGTGAGTGTGACTGGCAGGTGCACTGAATGAACTGATTAGGTGAGTGAGGAGCTACAGAAAGAAACAAAGACACAGAACACACAGGGCAGAGCCTGATCGTGACAGTACATGTTTAAAATAAAAACATGAATATATGAACCTGTGTATTATTTGAATAGCTTAGTATTGAATGCACAATAAAGAGGTATACACGGTACTAGGCCCATTTAATATAAAACACAATTTTATACAATATATCTAGTCGGGGGTCCCTGCTCCATCTCTCTATCAGTTTGGGGGTCCTTGGCCTGAAAAACGTTGAAGACCCCTGCTTTAAGGCATATAAACATTTTCCACTACAAACCCCCCAAAAAATATGAACCAAAGAATAAGCATAATATGTCTCCTTTGATATACAATTTTGCCTCCGATACGCAACAAACATCTCAGTGTAGTAAAGACAAAGGTTATCAAGTCAATTTTTTTTTTGTGAAGGGAGAACTCCAATGGCTCGTCTGTTTGTCTGTACATTACATGTCGAGGAGCTTGAAGTCATGATTTACTGTACATCCCAGTATGTGTTTTGGGTATCAGCTTCAGGGCACAGAGGCACGGCTTTCTCATGGAGCACTGTTATAGCAAAGGGACGCTGTTCAACGGTGCTCTGCAGACATGTCTATCATAAGCTTTTCTTTTGGAACATGTTTGGTTATATATCCGTTCATAATTATGGTTATTAATTATGTCAGTTCTTTATCCATTCCTAATCATGATTCACTAACAAGGACCACACCAATAACAGTATGAGTTTAGAGAGGTTTATTGCATAGTGGAATGATTGTTAGATTCAAGAAGCGGAAGGGGTCGAGGGATGAATAGATATAGGGTAGAGGGATGAAAGGGAGTAGGGTAGAGGGATGATGGGATGTGGGGTAGGGATGAAGAGATGAAGGGATGAGGGGTAGGGGTCGAGGTAGAGGGATGTAGGGTAGGGGTAGGGGTAGAGGAATGAAGGGATGTAGGGTAGAGGGATGAAGGGATGTAGGGTAGGGATGAAGAGATGATGGGATGTAAGGAAGAAGAAGAGGAGGGTTTGTAGGAAGGAGTTTAGGCGATCGAAGGGGGACCGTTGATGTCCGGTGGCTGGCGGGAACGGAGACTGTAGAGTGGGGCTTGTCTCTTCAGAAGCTCTGGCAGTGCAGAGTCCCCAAAGATAGCTCCATAAAGACTGATGCCGATAGTGTTTCTGGTGTCGTTCGGGTTGGAAGGATGTGGTCGGAAATTCCTTGGCTTGAAGCGGTGGAGGCGGCGCTGAGTAAACTCGGGGTGTATTATGGATCGGCCCAAGATAGCGAAAGTGGTGGAGAGCCCGAGACCGCAACAGGGGACCTTGCGGGGAGTTCGGCTGGTTGAACTTGAGCTTAAGTAATCGCGGATGGGTTCGTACAGACTTGGGTACGAGTCTGGTCAGAAAAGGTAGATGGGTTGAGGTGGACTGTATTGGTTGGTCTTGCGGCGTTGAGGTCATAGACGACTGTGTCGGGAGGATGGATGTGATGTCTGACGCGGTGGCGTCTCGGGACAGATGGAGTTCAAGGCGGTGAACTCGGAGCAGCGAAAGAAGCTGGCAAGAACGTGGACTTTAATGCTTTGTCCATGAAGGGAGACGGATGACCTGAGCTGAGGGCGAGGATGCCGCAGGTGAGGAGGTCCAAAGTGAGGGGCAGCCGTTTAAGCGTAGTTTGGCTTTACGGACCTTCGAGTAGCATGGCGACGTGTGAGTGGGTAGGCTGGGCACAGAGCCATGAGGACAGTTTGTGTAGAAGTTAATTCCACTTATGTAAACCTGTATGGTGGAGGGCTTGACCTTAAGGAGGGAAATGGATAAGTGACTGAAGGTCATGGGGGTAAGAATCTCGAGTGGCAGCAATGGAAGGAGTTGCGAAAGCTTGGAAGCGGTTCCGTCCGGTGAGGTACGATGAGAGCTTGGGGGCGACGTTGTTGAGGATGCCATCTGCGCTATATTCTGAGTGGATGGCAATGGTCTTTAATGGACCGTTCATGCCCCAAAAGAATGGCTACTATGGGATGCGTTTCGTCGATCGTGGAGGAAGGTGTGGGGTATGAGAATTCACACGGCCAAGGACCGATTGTCACTGTAGAAGCTGTCAAAGCTGATCGAGGGTGCTGCATCTGTGGAAAGCTGGATGTCTTCCGGCTTGGTGATGGGTTCGTTGTGGAAGGAGATGCCGTTCCGGGAGGAGAGAAACTGGTGTCAGTTAGCTCGGTTTACGTGCTTCGTCGAGTGTGACATGGTCGTGGAGGTTTGTAACGGCGGCAGCGACTAACGGTATGTGTGGCAAGGAGGATTTAGTTTAATCTATTGATTCTATTTATTTATTTTATCTGGTAGAGGAAAGGTGAGTGTTTAGACCGTGTGCTGGGTTTGAAGAAGGCCATGGCTGAGCATCTGGGCCTGCAATATACGTGATTCAATACTCTTCTGTGCCAGTGGGTGGCAGTAGGTAGCACAATAATGACCGTGGTGATTAAGACGGTAGAATTAAGTGATGCACCGAGAGGTTGCGGTGACAAGACGTTTGTCCGGATTCAGGTAAGCAAATTTTCCGGCTGCTCTTGGACGGACGCATGGCGGAGTCATACGCGTCCTTCCGAAGAAAACGAAAAGGTACCGTTAGTTGGGATCGGTGGTAAGGACTTGGAGGTGCTGGTGATGTCTGCCTTAGGTGACCAGCTTCTTCGCCTGCGAGGCTGATGGGGAACGTGGCGTGATCGATTCTTATGTACTTCGTGGAGTAGTCCGGGCTGGGAATTAAGTGGAGCCTTGTGATGTCTTGGGAGTGGCTGTTTGAGTGCAGCGACCGAGCTTGTTTAGCAATTCCCGGGGGATGTGGGGATTGCATGTGGATGGCTCGATAATTGGGCGAGGTTCATGTGGTTACTGGTGATCGATAGCCTGTGTTGTGTTGAACGGAAAGGCAGGAGCGAGGGAAGAGGAAAAGATGCTGGGATGAAAGGATGCATGTGCGTGGGTTGGAAGTGCAGATTGGGGAAAAGCGGCTGCAGGGTGAGATATCCCTGATGCAGAGAGAGTAAGGAGGGGCTGCGATACGAAATGGCCCTCTAGAGGGGCTGGTGTGAGTGACTGGGCTTGTCTGGCGTTGACGTAGCGCCTGACGCTGGTGGCTCGGCAATCGAGGGAGGTGTAGTGCCGAGCAGCCGTGAGCAGTTTGAAGAGTTTTGCTTTTCTGTCGGACTGGTGGAAATGGATGTTGAGCTGGGTGAGTGCATACTTCAGAGAGACTGTCCACTCTGATGTATGGGGCCATCAGAGCGTTGGCCTGGGGGAGAAGGGTCGCTGTGGTTTTGGCCGTTCGAGCGGCTGGATCACGAGGGGGTGGAAGAGCGGCGTTGCGGAGGGACGATGTCCCTCGGGGATCTCCTCCTGGGGTTGTTGGAAGGCAAAGGACCGACAACTTCGGAATTGTCCGAGGATAGGGTTAGCTGTGGCTAAAAGTGAAACTGGTGGGGGGGGGGGTAAGTCAGAGGATGCTGGAATTGTTTGCTGGCGGAGCTGTGGAAATGGGGTGCGTTTAAGATGGGATGGCAACGCTAGTGGGGGTAGGGGTGGAGGAAGAGGGGGGGGCGGCATAGGCAGGAAGAAACAACTGCTTCGTCCCTGGCAAGAAACCAACCCCGAGCTGCTCCCTTAGCTGTGCCATATAACTACCTGTTCTGTTGTTGGAGCTGTCTGTGCACCTGAAGTAGCCGGTAGAGGTGGGAGGAGTTAGCCGAAGTGGCCGAGGTGGGTGGAACATGGAAGGTAGAAGTAACGGAACATGAAAGGATGCCAGGATGGATGCCTGGGTTAATCGTGAAGTTAGTGGAAAAACATTGTGAGGAGATGTCTCTGGCGCGGAGTGAGCTTGACGACCAGAGTCAGTATGGCATGGGGCAACTTAAGGCAGGACGCAGTCGACTGCCCTTCTCTAAACACATCTAAATTGAGGCCAACAGCAGACTGGAAGCAGCAGCCTAACTTATGCTAAAACACCTTCTCCTACTGAACGCCGTATATCTGACTCCCGCATGCAGTTTGACAGATATTTTAATCGTGGCTCGTCTTGAAGAGGATCGGTTCATAGCCTTGGTACCGGTCTCATTACCCTAATCGGGTACTTATTGGCTGTATTAAACTCAGATTAAAGATTCATGATCAGAGTATACAACCTGGCCCTCTGGAGGGACTGATGTAGATGGATGGGCTTCTTCCGCCGTGTGATGCGTCATGAAGTCATCGGCGCGCGCCTGTCGTGGCACTGGGAACCCGGAAGTGCTCTGGAGGCTCGGAGAGCAAGAGGGGTGCTGCTACCGGTGCTTGAAAAGTTTGGAAAGTTGCGCTTTGTAACGAACGGACTGATGTAAAGGACTGTTGCGTTGGATGATTGCTTTCTTCGTTTGAGAGACTGTCCACTCGGAGAAGTGGAATATATAGAGACTGTCGGGGCCTCGGAATGGTGAATGAGGGTCGCGGTGGTTTCACCGGTTGTTCGAGCGCCTGGAACTCCGGCTGTCGGGAGAGCGGCGTGGGTGAAGAATTTAATTCTGAAATCGGGATCTCCCCCCCGGGCTGTTGGAAGGCGGGGGCGGACGGCTTCGGAGTTGACGGAGGATGGTTATCGAGAGCTGCGGGGAATGTGGATGGCTAAACGCAGCCGAAGTTGCTAGCGATGAGCGTGGTGAGAAAAAGAGGTAGCTTCGGGATATGGCTGGTCGTCCGGAAGGGTCGAGGAGAGCCTTTGTGAAAGGTAAGCAGTTTTAAGATGTTGTTTGTCTGTCGTGCCTCGTGTTGAAGCGAATGAAAGCTGAGTCAGGGAGCGTTGCTCGTCTGTCTTGCGTCGTATGAAAGCTTGAAGCTGAGTCGGAGAGCGTTTGCTCGTAGGGGTTGAGGTAGAGGGGATGTGGGGTAGGGATGGAGCGTTGCTAGTCTGCTAAGTCAGAGAGCGTTGCTCGTCTGTCTTGAGTCGTATGAAAGCTGAGTCAGAGAGCGTTTGCTCGTCTGGATGTAGGGGTAGAGGGATGTGGGGTAGGGATAGAGCGTCTGCTGAGTTAGAGAGCGTCTGTCGTACGTCATGTGAAGACAAGAGTCGAAGAGGAAGTGAACGGGTTCATTGTGCTTAAATAATCTGTGCAGAGGAAATGAGCTGTGTTCTGGGCGTGGCCCTGTTCCTGAACAAAGTTTATAAAACTACATTTATTAAATATGTCACTTCTTTATCCATTCATAATTACGGTTATTAATTATTTCACTTCTTTATCATCACATTAGTTCTTCAAATATCCTAAAAGATATAAACAGACAGATTTTTCATTGAGCTTTTTTAGAGTTCAAGTTAGAATGACAAATAAACTTCAAATTAATTGTCAATATTAACTTACTATTATAGGACATTTTGACCAGCTGGTGAAACATTTGACTTCATCCTCTGGGGACCATGATAATCAACAAAACATTTCAAGGAAATCTGGCTTGTAATTGGAGACATATCCTGCTGTTGAGTAAAGCAAAAGACATGTGCCTCATCCTTTTCAAATGAAACAAACTGCCGTGCGGTGCTATTCTAAAGTTTATGATTCACCTAGCTTCAGATAAAGAAGTAACACCGTATTACAATGAAATAATATCTTTTTAAACTACCTTCCCTTGCCTTTCACTGTGGTACATTTCCATCTACGTCTTAAAACATTCTGCTGTGGAATAGTACAGTATGTTGAACTGAAATGAATGCATATGATCATCCCATCAAAAGCATACCATGATATGTGTAACATACTTGCATCGCCTCTATTCCCCATCCTCTGCAGGCAAACACACACACCGTCTGCCAAGATGTCCCTGCTCCTGTCTCGGACTGTCTGTGAAGTGATTAAAGGACATCTGCCATCCAACTCAAGAAAGACAGCTCCCCTTTTACCCACAAGCCTCGTCAGTCCCCAACCACTGGCCAAGTTCAACTAGTGAACTTTCATCATCCAGTCTTAAAAAAAAGACTGAAATTGTTTAAATCCATTTGTCAAAAAACCACATCATTGCCTCCCAGCGAATATCACTTTTTGAATAAATCTTTAAAGGGTTTGGGTATTGAGGTCTTTTTTTGGTCCTGATGTTCTCATAGGGAGCATAGTTGAATCGGCCATATTTCCTTTTGGGTTAGTATGTTTTTTACGTCGGGGGATAATTAATAACATCAGCTTTTTGTAATTTCTAAGTTTAATAAAACAGATGGGAGGCTGTTGTAAAAATGTTATAAAAAGTACAGAAGAACTTGGATATCATAGTGACAGTCAATTCACTGATGGACCTGTTCAAACGTGAAACTAGTGGTTTGATTGGAAGCTCATACAGCAATAGGAACCATAGAGTGAGAACACAATGTAGAGCTGTGTGGACATAGCACTATGCACTTTGGTTGATATTATAATCACACTCTGCCGTCATATATCTCAAATTATGTGATGTGATGCAATGTTTCCCTTTATTTGTGGTCCTCTCTGCATTGGATATCCCCATCGCTGTCATGGTGCTAGGAAGAAAGACAAGCCATCAAAGTGGTACATTCAATCATTATGGCACTGCGGTGGGTAGATGCTAAGAACTTATGAAGACAAAAATATATTTGTAACATAAATGTGCGTGAAAAGCACTGAAGATGTGCTTTTAATGGTCAACATGAACATATTCCTAGATAGAGTTAACTGTGTGTGAATGACGTAAAAATGCTTAATGCGTCATATGTCAATGACCAATTTAACAGAAATACAGCCTTTCTTTTAAATTCATCTCACCTTTCCATCCATATTTAGGCTTCAAGTCTATTTTTTTGACAGTATGTGTGTAAACATGAGGTTGATGCCCAATAAAAAGGTATAAATAACTGTGTCTCTGGCCGCAGAACAGCGGCAATGCAATCATTGTTGCCATTGTTGCCTCTTATTTATTCTCATCTTATATGTTTTTTCAGGGGAGGCACTACAGGTGAATATGGTAAAAATGAGTGTGGTAGTGGGCGTGGCCTGTGCTCAGCTCCAGGGAGATCTGTGGGAGTGGTTAATTGGCAGAGCTGTAACCTGTTGCTAATTATCCCTCATTCTTTTAAGCAGTAGCAGGCTGGAGCTCTGGTGGCCAGGGACACACAGAGAGGACAAAGAGAGAGGAACACCAGCCCATGAGGAGCGCACTGAATTGTGGACGCTGGACTGCGTGAGAGAGCGCACGGCAGTTGACATTTTCTGCAATAAAGCACGTTTGTGGTTCAATCCCCGGCTCCGGCTCTGCTAGTCGCATGTCGATGTGTCCTTGAGCAAGACACTTAACCCCAAAATTGATCCCGTAGTTGTGCCTACGGTGTAGAAATGTGATAGACTCTGAATTGTAAGTCGCTTTGGATGAAAGCGTCTGCTAAATGACTGTAATGTAATGAACATTGGCTGCTGTAAAGTGTGTTAGTGTTGAGGACCCGCGAGTAGCAGTGAGACGGCTACACTGAGCTCATAGATATCAAACTTCCCCAGTTAATTACTTACATTGAGAAAAGTTTTCTGAAATGTTATATTTAAATATAGAAATGAGTCATTCGCTAAGGGTCAATTTTGATGAATTCTAAAAAAGAAATCTACAAACACAAATATACAAAGTAGTAAAATATACACATAAATGTGTATTTTGGAAGTTTTTTTTCCACTAGTCTAAAAGACGACCATGTTTCTGGATGTTTCGCCTTAAGGGATGAGAGAGCCAGGGCAGATGTTTTTCATAGCATTTGAATGTACAACTGTACTTTTCAATGTGTATGACAGTAAACTTGTCCTTGAAGTATTACAATTGCTCTCATGGTTCAAGGTGACTTGTGCAGCTGTGAGGTAAATATTGCCCTAAATGTTGTGCGCTCATTTACTTTAAAGCCAGAAAGGACATGTGTGCATCGAGACATGTCTTTCTTATTTTGTCATTTGTTTTTTCACACAAGATAGATAGTTGTTCCAGACAGTTAATGAAATGAGGAGCACAATTACTCTGTAATGTGGAACATCATGTCTTTGATTATTATGGGATGGCAGACATACAGGATCTTGCAGTCGT
Organism: Anarhichas minor; assembly: GCF_050575085.1. Taxonomy (NCBI): domain Eukaryota; kingdom Metazoa; phylum Chordata; class Actinopteri; order Perciformes; family Anarhichadidae; genus Anarhichas; species Anarhichas minor. The sequence continues at coordinate 611,910 of NW_027466504.1, forward strand.
CTGATTACCTCTCCTCGTTTTATAAATGAGTTTCTGCTGTATCTGATCTTACTTTACTCTAACCAACAATACTAACTGCATATTGATATTTTTAGGGTAACAGTTTTAAGCTCAAGTATCTTCCTCAGAGAGTAGAAATACACAATGCTGTCTTGTTGTTCAAGTGTAGGTCAATGGCTATAATGCATATACTCGTCTGATTATGACCAATATTCAGAGTACTTCCTGACTTTTTATGATGTGTTTGTTGTAGGATGGTTTTAAATTTCCCATGCCCATTATTCTGAGCTGAGTCTAGGGACGGACTGGGAATAAAAACTTTTTATGGACCTTAGAGCTTTTAATATCCAGGAATTTCTAGTGTAGACACAACCGCTGTAATTGTTTTGTCTTACATCCAGGCGATCAAACATTCGGGTCTGAAAAGAGGGACAATGCAGAAGTGCCTTAAACTTGCATTCTTTCTTATGGTCATCATCGGACGACTTATAAAAAGAAGTTTGAAACATGAGTTTATGGTCTTAATCGTTAATTTGAAGTCTTCTTCAATACAGCATGATGTTCATTTAGTAAATGATGTCCCCAGTTTGGGAGTTGTAAGCATTTTTGTTCACTATTTCAACCCTTCCACAGTATGTTTTCGCTTCATGGAAGTTATGTCTTATTCAGCGTTTAGTTGTACTTAGCGCCACCCTCTCATGTCACTTCTGGTTGCAGGAAAACAAAATGACAACAGCCAAAATGCCGAACTCGGCATCCACACTTTTTACATACAATCTATTATTACACCTAGTCAGTGCCAACCTTATGTGACTTACAGGAATGCAACAGTGGATAAACATGTAGAAAATGTCCCAGCAAAAAGAACATCCCAGTTTACCAATGAGTTCCTAAGAAGAGTATTTATGAAAGCACATTAACCCAGAAGTCCACTTGACTGGACAGGACCTGGAAGTGGACATTTGAAGCCTCCTTTTCTCATCTCTTCAGCTATGGAGTCATTCACACCCTCTTCAAAGTCTACAATGTACAGTATTTCAGACATGTAGAGTCTTCTAAGTTCTGGGGGTGGAGCTTCAGGGCTCACTTTACAACCAGTACTCCTGCTAAATGTCCCTACAGATCCTTCATTTGGAGCCTGGGTCTCGTTTGTCCCTTCAATGCCACAGGATTCGTCTTTTCGCTGCCATACTCAACTATTCCATATTGTTGCAATATTTCAGTCTTTACATAGCACGGAGCTGGAGTCACATCCTGACTTCTGCTCCAACATTGTTTTGGATTACTTCTCAACAGTATTAGAATCCAGTGAATTCTGATCAGACACAAATTATTCAAAGCAGAGTATCTTTATATCCAGGAGACACCCGAGGCAAAAACATTGTTTTTCACGCACTTTGTAAGTAAAACAGTCTTTACTTGTCAGCAGAGGTTCAGTACACAATTAGGAAGTCACAACAGGCTTACAAATCAGGCAGGGATCAGGCAAAAACACGGTCGATGAAAAACAGGAAGAGATATCAAAAACCCTACACTAGGAAATCGCTGGACCACTTGACACAAAAAAAAACGAAGACGAACTGGCACAGAGACAGGGGAACACGGGGTTTAAATGCACCGGGGAGGTGTAGATGATGAGATACAGGTGGATCCAATCAGGGCGGTGCAGACAATCACAGTGGCGAGAAAACACAGAAAGGCAGGAAGTGGAGCGATCTGAAATGAGAGGTAAGAAACACAACAATAACACAGGAAACACTGATAAATGATAAAATAAGAAAAATATAGAAACCAGGACAAAACCTTAAAATCAAGTTGACCTGCTACCACAGTACATCAATAATAATACAGTAAGATTCACAGATAATACTTATGTAATATGGAGTATTTACCACTTTTACTTCCTCCACCATTGGTCTTGCCAATAAAATTTTTATCCAAGAAATGGTGAATATTTGCTGCACATAAAATAAATGGCAAGATGCCCAAGATTGTTTGAATCAGCTGACACAGAACTTGTAACAGGCCAGATAACTAGCCTCTGAGCTTAACCGTGGCTCAGCTCTCTGCTGACATGAAGCCCTTTCTCAGTTTCTGACTTTCATCTCCCTCTTGTGCCACAACACAGATTTTATTTCATTTCAAAAAGAACAGTGAGGCTTTCAACAGGAAAAGATCCCTTGAAAAGTTATCAAGATATAATTACAGTGCTGATAGAGCGGGTTGGAGATCTGTAGCGGGTCTCTTTTGTGGATAAGATGTTTTGGGCTCTTGGGATTCGAGGAAGGCAACAGGGGAGCTTGCAGGGGAGAGGGAAAAAGAGGATACAACTCGGTGTTCTATCTGTTTCAGGTCAATTTTTTTTTTTTTTATTCTTAGGTGTCATTCCCTCCTACAGTCTCCTGAGTGACATGGTATTATTGATTACAAATGTTGATTGGTGTATTGGATGATTATGACAGAAGTTGGTATAAAGGTCAGTTGAGCAGGATGACAAAAACCTGAGGTGATCAGCAAAAAAAAAATATTCTCAAGTTGTCTTGCAAACAGTGGCACAAATTAGTCATCTGCAAGCGTTCAGCATCCGCAACCCCTTTAACATCTGTGACCACCGGGCTGTTTTCTTAGTAGCACGCATGTGCCTGGTGGCGTCATTTCAGAACAAGGAGGAACACACAAAATGAGGCAAATAACCCTAAATGTGATCCAGATTGACAAGTCAATGTGGCAATTACATGAGTAAAGTTAAACCCATTAGGATACTTTTTCTCTGAAATAAGATCAATCTCCCAGATAGGTCTTTTTTCTGAATTGTAAAGTTCACAACTTCAAGCAAGAGTTATTATAGCTGTTGTAGAATATGCAACATCTTCAAATGATACATAAAAGAAAGGACTCCTTTCAAGTAAAGCATAAAACCAATTACATATTGAATAAAAAATGTAAAGCGCAGGTGGTCCTTTGCATCCCTATTGCAACAACTACACATGGCTACCATGGTATGGTTTGCTTTTGGGAAAGATTGTTAGAAACTATGGTTGAGGTGTTGTTAGTGTTGGGAAACTATATCAATCTTTTTACAATAAAAATGTATCAAATTACATTTTAAAGAAATGTGATAGAAGTCGCCCATATACAGGCTGTTCTAATATACCTTGGCCGGTGGTACAGTGGTGCAGTGGTACAGTAATAATAATAATAATACATTTTATTTATATAGCGCTTTAAAAGGCACTCAAAGACACTTTACATGGTGAAAACAGAAACAATAAAAGCATTTATAATAACAACAAAATCTATGAGATAACAGTAAGAAAGAAAAACAAACATGAAAAGAAAGAAAGAAAACATACATGACTGACTTTAGAGGTTAAAAGCAGATTTGAATAGGTGAGTTTTAAGTGCAGTTTTGAAAGTGGCGAGTGACGGAGAATGTCTGAGGTGTTGGGGCAGGGAGTTCCAGAGGGAGGGGGCAGCAACGGAGAAGGCCCTGTCCCCCCAGGTCCGATGCTTGGACAGAGTAGGGGGGGTAAGGAGGTTGGCGTCAGCGGATCTTAGGTTGCGGTTGGGAGTGTGACGGTGCAGGAGGTCTGAAAGGTATGAAGGGGCGAGGGTTGTGGAGGGCTTTGTAAGTAATGAGGAGAATCTTGAACTGGATTCTTTGCTGTATGGGAAGCCAGTGGAGGTTTTGAAGGACTGGGGTGATGTGGTCTCTGGTGCGGGAGTGGGAGAGAAGACGGGCAGCAGAGTTCTGGATGTATTGTAGTTTATTGATGATTTTGGTGGGTGAGCCGTACAGGATGCTGTTGCAGTAGTCCAGTCGTGAGGTGATGAAGGCGTGGATGAGTGTTTCAGCGGCTGTGGAGGAGAGGGAGGGGCGGAGACAGGCGATGTTTTTGAGATGAAAGAAGGTGGTTTTTGTGATGTGATTGACGTGTCGTTCATAGGAGAGAGTTTGATCGAAAATGATCCCAAGGTTACGGACATGTGTGGAGGCAGGAACAGTGGTGCAGTAATGTTGCAGGTGTAACAGTGGTACAGTGGTGCAGTAATGTTGCAGGTGTAGCAGTGGTACAGTGGTACAGTAATGTTGCAGGGGTAACAGTGGTACAGTAATGTCGCAGTAATACAGTGGTGCAGTGGGGCACTGATGTTGCAGTGGTGTAGTGGTGCAGTGGTACAGTAATGTTGCAAAACTACAGTGGTGCAGGGGTACAGTGGTGCAGTGGTACAGTGATGTTGCAGGGGTAACAGTGGTAAATTAATGTTGCAGGGGTACAGTGGTACAGTACTGTTGTGGTGGTACAGTGGTACAGTAATGTTGTGGTGTTACAGTAATACATTGGTACAGTGCTGCAGTGGTACATTGGTAGAGTAATGTTGAAGGGGTACAGTGGTACAGTACTGTTGTGGTGTTACAGTGGTACAATGGTACAGTGGTGCAGTGGTACAGTGGTACAGTAATGTTGTAGTGGTACAGTGGTACAGTGGTACAGTAATGTTGTGGTGGTGCAGTGGTACAGTGCTGTTGTGGTGGTACAGTGGTGCAGTAATGATGTGGTGGTGCAGTGGTACAGTAATGTTGTGGTGGTACAGTGGTACAGTGGTACAGTAATGTTGCATTGGGTACAGTGGTACAGTACTGTTGTGGTGGTACATTGGTACAGTGCTGCAGTGTAGCAGTGGTACAGTACTGTTGTGGTGGTACAGTGCTGCAGTGGTACAGTGGTACAGTGGTACAGTCATGTTGTGGTGGTGCAGTGGTACAGTGGTACAGTGATACAGTAATGTTGTGGTGGTACAGTGGTTCAGGGGTACAGTTATGTTGTGGTGGTACAGTGGTAAAGTGGTACAGTAATGTTGTGGTGGTACAGTGGTACATTGGTACAGTAATGTTGCAGGGGTGCAGTGGTACAGTAATGTTGCAGGGGTAACAGTGGTAAATTAATGTTGCAGGGGTACAGTGGTACAGTAATGTTGTGGTGGTTCAGTGGTACAGTAATGTTGTGGTGGTACAGTGGTAAAGTGGTACAGTAATGTTGTGGTGGCACAGTGGTACATTGGTACAGTGCTGCAGTGGTACAGTGGTACAGTACTGTTGTGGTGGTACATTGGTACAGTGGTACAGTAATGTTGTGGTGGTACAGTGGTACAGTAATGTTGTGGTGTTACAGTAATACATTGGTACAGTGCTGCAGTGGTACATTGGTAGAGTAATGTTGAAGGGGTACAGTGGTACAGTACTGTTGTGGTGTTACAGTGGCACATTGGTACAGTGGTGCAGTGGTACAGTGGTACAGTACTGTTGTGGTGGTACATTGGTACAGTGGTACAGTAATGTTGTGGTGGTACAGTGGTACAGTGGTACAGTAATGTTGTAGTGGTACAGTGGTACAGTAATGTTGTGGTGGTGCAGTGGTACAGTGCTGTTGTGGTGGTACAGTGGTGCAGTAATGATGTGGTGGTGCAGTGGTACAGTAATGTTGTGGTGGTACAGTGGTACAGTGGTACAGTAATGTTGCATGGGGTACAGTGGTACATTGGTACAGTGCTGCAGTGTAGCAGTGGTACAGTACTGTTGTGGTGGTACATTGGTACAGTGGTGCAGTGGTACAGTGGTACAGTAATGTTGTGGTGGTACAGTGGTGCAGTGGTACAGTGATACAGTAATGTTGTGGTGGTACAGTGGTTCAGGGGTACAGTTATGTTGTGGTGGTACAGTGGTTCACTGGTACAGTAATGTTGTGGTGGTACAGTGGTACATTGGTACAGTAATGTTGCAGGGGTAACAGTGGTACAGTAATGTTGTGGTGGTGCAGTGGTGCAGTAATGTTGTGGTGGTACAGTGGTGCAGTGGTACAGTACTGTTGTGGTGGTACGGTGGTACATTGGTACAGTAATGTTGCAGGGGTAACAGTGGTACAGTAATGTCGCAGTAATACAGTGGTGCAGTGGGGCACTGATGTTGCAGTGGTGTAGTGGTGCAGTGGTACAGTAATGTTGCAAAACTACAGTGGTACAGGTGTACAGTAATGTTGCAGGGGTGCAGTGGTACAGTAATGTTGCAGGGGTAACAGTGGTAAATTAATGTTGCAGGGGTACAGTGGTACAGTAATGTTGTGGTGGTTCAGTGGTACAGTAATGTTGTGGTGGTACAGTGGTACATTGGTACAGTGATGCAGTGGTACAGTGGTACAGTACTGTTGTGGTGGTACAGTGGTACAGTAATGTTGTGGTGATACAGTGGTACAGTGGTACAGTAATGTTGTGGTGGTACAGTGGTACAGTACTGTTGTGGTGGTGCAGTGGTGCAGTACTGTTGTGGTGGTACAGTGGTGCAGTGGTGAAGTAATGATGTGGTGGTGCAGTGGTACAGTAATGTTGTGGTGGTACAGTGGTACAGTAATGTTGCATGGGGTACAGTGGTACAGTACTGTTGTGGTGGTACAGTGGTACATTGGTACAGTGCTGCAGTGGTACAGTGGTACAGTACTGTTGTGGTGGTACAGTGGTACAGTAATGTTGTGGTGGTACAGTGGTACAGTGATACAGTAATGTTGTGTTGGTACAGTGGTTCAGGGGTACAGTAATGTTGTGTTGGTACAGTGGTTCAGTGGTACAGTAATGTTGTGGTGGTACAGTGGTAAAGTGGTACAGTAATGTTGTGGTGGTACAGTGGTACATTGGATCAGTGCTGCAGTGGTACAGTGGTACAGTACTGTTGTGGTGGTACATTGGTACAGTAATGTGGTGGTACAGTGGTACAGTACTGTTGTGGTGGTGCAGTAATGATGTGGTGGTGCAGTGGTACAGTAATGTTGTGGTGGTGCAGTGGTACAGTGGCACAGTACTGTTGTGGTGGTGCAGTGGTACAGTAATGTTGTGGTGGTACAGTGGTACAGTGGTGCAGTGGTACAGTAATGTTGTGGTGTTACAGTGGTACATTGGTACAGTGCTGCAGTGGTACAGTAATATTGTCGTGGTACAGTGGTACCCGAATCTGACCAATGATGAAATGTTTAGCCGCATGTCATCGTTTCACTGCTGGCTGTCTTGGTGGTGCCCAGCAAACAATGGAGGCTTCGTAGACAACTGGGACACTTTCTAGGGAAAACCTGGTTTGCTTAGGAGGGACGGCATTCATCCCACTTTGGATGGAGCAGATCTCATCTCTGCAAATCTGACCCAGTTTCTGTATGGACCTGGTCCGTGACAACCCAGAGTTCAGACCAGGAAGCAGAGTTGCAGTCTTACACACTTCTCTGAGCTTCCATTAGAGCAGTTACTCACGCAAAACCACAAAGAGACTGTGTCTGCCCCACGGCCACTTAAATTAATTAAATCAAAAGTAAACAGTCGAGGAGTTAAACAAAATAACCTAATCCAAGTTAAAACTACCGCAACAGTGCAACAAAATAGGATAATTAAATGTGGACTCTTAAATATCAGATCTTTGTCATCTAAAGCTGTACTAGTAAATGAGCTAATAGATAATCATATTGATTTATTTTGTCTTACTGAAACCTGGCTGTGTAATGAAGAATATGTCAGCCTAAATTAATCAACTCCTCCAAGTCATATCAATACTCACATTCCTCGAGGCACCGGCCGAGGAGGTGGAGTAGCAGCCATCTTTCACTCAAGCCTATTATTAAACCCGAAACCTAAACTAGATTATAACTCATTTGAAAGCCTGGTTCTTAGTCTTTCACACCCAACGTGGAAAACAATACAGCCAGTTATATTTGTTATAGTGTACCGGGCCCCAGGTCCGTATTCTGAATTTCTATCGGAATTTTCTCAGTTTTTATCAAGTCTAGTCATTAAAACAGATAAAGTAATTATTGTAGGTGCCTTTAATATTCATGTAGATGTCGAGAACAATAGCCTTAGTACTGCATTTATCTTATTATTAGATTCGATTGGTTTCTGTCAGAATGTACAGAAACCCACACTCTCGACCTGGTTCTGACTTATGGCATTAACATAGAAGATTTAATAGTCTTTCCACAGAACCCTCTTTTATCGGAACATTATCTAATAACCTTTGAATTCCTACTAACGGAGTGTACACTGGTAAGCAAGAGTTACTACACTAGATGTCTATCTGATGGTGCCGTAGCTCAATTTAAAGAAGCGATTCCGTCTGTATTTCACTCAATACCATGCTTCAATATAACAGAGGACTCCTGTGATAACTTTAGTCCTACCCAGATTGATCATCTTGTCGATAGTGCTACAAGCACACTGAGAAGGATACTAGACTCTATTGCGCCTTTAAAAAAGAAGTTAGTAAAACAAAGGAGGTTCGCTCCATGGTATAACCCTCAAACCCACAAATTAAAGCAAACATCGCGAAAACTTGAAAGAACATGGCGTTCCAATAATTTGGAAGAATCTCGGTTAGTCTGGCGAGACAGTCTTAAAACGTATAAGAAGGCCCTCCGTAATGCCAGAGCAGCTTATTACTCATCGTTAATAGAGAAAAATAAGAACAACCCCAGGTTCCTCTTCAGCACTGTAGCCAGGCTGACAGAGAGTCACAGCTCTGTTGTGCCGAGTATCCCTATAGACCTCAGTAGCAATGACTTCATGAACTTCTTTAATGATAAGGTTATAACTATTAGAGAGAATATAAACAATGTACTGCCCTCGACTAGTACCGATCTTTCCACAAATAGAGTAACCTTAGAAACAGCTGTAAACCCTGATATATGTTTAGATGGCTTTACTCCCATCGACCTTGACAAACTGACTTCAACAATGTCTACGTCTAAACCTTCTACCTGTCTCTTAGACCCTATACCGACTAGGCTGCTTAAAGAAGTGCTACCATTAATTAGCACGACTTTATTAGATATGATCAACCTGTCTTTATTAACAGGCCATGTACCACAGTCCTTCAAAATAGCTGTAATTAAACCTCTTCTTAAGAAGCCCACTTTCGATCCAGAGGTGTTGGCCAACTACAGACCGATCTCTAACCTTCCCTTTCTCTCTAAATCCTTGAGAAAGCAGTTGCAAATCAGTTGTGTGACTTTCTACGTAATAATAGTTTATTTGAGGATTTTCAGTCAGGATTTAGAAAGCATCATAGCACAGAGACAGCTCTGGTAAAAATAACTAATGACCTTCTAATCGCATCAGACAAAGGACTAGTCTCTGTTCTTGTCCTGTTAGACCTTAGTGCTGCGTTCGACACTATAGACCACTACATCCTGTTGCAGAGACTAGAACATTATATTGGCATCAAAAGAACCGCACTGAACTGGTTTGGATCCTATTTATCGGATCGATCTCAGTTTGTTTATGTAAACGATGAAGCCTCGATGAAGACCAACGTCAATTATGGAGTTCCACAAGGTTCTGTGCTTGGACCAATCTTGTTCACCTTATATATGCTTCCTTTAGGCAATATTATCAGAAAACACTCTATAAACTTTCATTGTTATGCAGATGATACTCAATTATATATATCGATCAAACCAGATGAAACCAATCAGCTTGCTAAACTGCAAGCATGTCTTAAGGACATAAAAACCTGGATGACCTGCAACTTCCTGACGTTAAACTCAGACAAAACTGAAGTTATTCTACTGGGCCCAGAGCACCTCCGAAATCAGTTGTCTGGTGATGTGGTTTCTCTGGATGGCATTGCGCTGGCATCCAACAACACAGTAAAGAATCTTGGAGTTACCTTTGATCAGGATTTGTCTTTTAACTCTCAGATAAAACTAATTTCTAGGACTGCCTTTTTTCACCTACGTAATATTTCAAAAATCAGGCACATCCTGTCTCAAAGCGATGCAGAGAAATTAGTTCATGCATTTGTTACCTCTAGACTAGATTACTGCAATTCCTTATTTTCAGGCTGCTCTAATAAGTCTCTTAAATCTCTCCAGTTGATTCAGAATGCTGCAGCTCGTGTACTAACAAGAACTAAGAAAAGAGATCATATTACTCCTGTATTAGCTTCTCTGCACTGGCTCCCTGTAAAATCTAGAATAGAATTTAAAATCCTTTTACTTACCTACAAAGCCCGAATTGGTCAGGCACCATCATATCTTAAAGAGCTTATAGTATCATACTGCCCTACTAGAGAGCTGCACTCCATTAATTCAGGGTTACTTGTGGTTCCTAGAGTCTTAAAAAGTAGGATGGGAGCCAGAGCCTTCAGTTATCAAGCACCTCTTTTGTGGAACCAGCTTCCCGTTTTAGTCCGGGGGGCAGACACACTCTCCACATTTAAGAGTAGGCTTAAGACTTACCTCTTTGATAGTGCTTATAGTTAGGGCTGGCTCAGGTTTGCCTTGGACCGGCCCTTAGACAAACTGGTATAGGCAAAACCTACAGGGGGTCTTCCTAGGATAAACTGAACTCCTCTCTCCTCTTCTTCACCTCTGTCTGTATGCATTGATGTCCCATTAATGCTCATTACTAACTTTACTTCTTCCCCGGAGTATTTGTGCTTTCTCGCCTCACAGGTTCCCATGACCCCAGTTTTATCTGGACACTGGTCCTTCCACCAGCCATGGCCCTGCTGACATCTACTACGATCTTCATTATTAACAGTATTACCCCTATTACCGATACCATTAATGCACAGTACTGACTTTGTCTCTTCCCCGGAGTCCTTGTGCTTTCTCTCCTCACAGGTTTCCATGGAGCATGGTTTCATCTGGACCCTGGTCCTCCCTCCTACCATGGCCCTGCTGACTCCAACTGCTAATATCACTTTTATTATTACTCACATTACTAATTCATATTACCGATACCATTAATGCAGATTTCCTGTTCTGATGTGAGGGTCCCGGGACAAGAGGATGTCAAATGTGTACATATTGTAAAGCCCTATGAGGCTAATTTGTAATTTGTGATTTTGGGCTATACAAAAGTAAATTGAATTGAATTGAATTGAATTGGTACAGTGATGTTGTGGTGGTACAGTGGTACAGTACTGTTGTGGTGGTACAGTGGTACAGTGGTACAGTAATGTTGCAGGGGTACAGTGGTACAGTACTGTTATGGTGGTACAGTGGTACGGTGGTACAGTGGTACAGTAATGTTGTGGTGGTACATTGGTACAGTGCTGTAGTGATACAGTGGTGCAGTGGTGCAGTAATGTTGTGGTGGTACAGTGGTACAGTACTGTTGTGGTGGTACAGTGGTACAGTAATGTTGCAGGGGTACAGTGGTACAGTACTGTTATGGTGGTACAGTGGTACGGTGGTACAGTGGTACAGTAATGTTGTGGTGGTACATTGGTACAGTGCTGCAGTGATACAGTGGTGCGGTGGTGCAGTAATGTTGTAGTGGTACATTGGTACAGTGCTGCAGTGGTACAGTGGTACAGTAATGTTGCAGGGGTACAGTGGTACAGTACTGTTGTGATGTTACAGTGGTACATTGGTACAGTGCTGCAGTGGTACAGTAATGTTGTGGTGGTACAGTGGTACAGTACTGTTGTGGTGGTACAGTGGTGCAGTGGTACAGTACTGTTGTGATGTTACAGTGGTAAATTGGTACAGTGCTGCAGTGGTACAGTGGTACAGTAATGTTGTGGTGGTACAGTGGTACAGTGGTGCAGTAATGTTGTGGTGGTGCAGTGGTGCAGTAATGTTGTGGTGGTACAGTGGTGCAGTGGCACAGTACTGTTGTGATGTTACAGTGGTACATTGGTACAGTGCTGCAGTGGTACAGTAATGTTGTGGTGGTACAGTGGTACAGTACTGTTGTGGTGGTACAGTGGTGCAGTGGTACAGTAATGTTGCAGGGGTACAGTGGTACAGTGGTACAGTACTGTTGTGATGTTACAGTGGTAAATTGGTACAGTGCTGCAGTGGTACAGTGGTACAGTAATGTTGTGGTGGTACATTGGTACAGTGCTGCAGTGATACAGTGGTGCGGTGGTGCAGTAATGTTGTAGTGGTACATTGGTACAGTGCTGCAGTGGTACAGTGGTACAGTAATGTTGCAGGGGTACAGTGGTACAGTACTGTTGTGATGTTACAGTGGTACATTGGTACAGTGCTGCAGTGGTACAGTAATGTTGTGGTGGTACAGTGGTACAGTACTGTTGTGGTGGTACAGTGGTGCAGTGGTACAGTACTGTTGTGATGTTACAGTGGTAAATTGGTACAGTGCTGCAGTGGTACAGTGGTACAGTAATGTTGTGGTGGTACAGTGGTACAGTGGTGCAGTAATGTTGTGGTGGTGCAGTGGTGCAGTAATGTTGTGGTGGTACAGTGGTGCAGTGGCACAGTACTGTTGTGATGTTACAGTGGTACATTGGTACAGTGCTGCAGTGGTACAGTAATGTTGTGGTGGTACAGTGGTACAGTACTGTTGTGGTGGTACAGTGGTGCAGTGGTACAGTAATGTTGCAGGGATACAGTGGTACAGTGGTACAGTACTGTTGTGATGTTACAGTGGTAAATTGGTACAGTGCTGCAGTGGTACAGTGGTACAGTAATGTTGTGGTGGTACAGTGGTACAGTGGTGCGGTGGTACAGTGGTACAGTGGTACAGTACTGTTGTGGTGGTACAGTGGTACAGTGGTACAGTAATGTTGTGGTGGTACAGTGGTATAGTAATGTTGTGGTGGTACAGTGGTACCGTGGTACAGTAATGTTGTGGTGGTGCAGTGGTACATTGGTACAGTGCTGCAGTGGTACAGTGGTACAGTGGTACAGTGGTACAGTAATGTTGCAGGGGTACAGTTGTACATTGGTGCAGTGCTGCAGTGGTACAGTAATGTTGTGGTGGTACAGTAGTACAGTAATGTTGTGGTGGTACAGTGGTACAGTAATGTTGTGGTGGTACAGTGGTACGGTGGTACAGTGGTACAGTACTGTTGTGGTGGTACAGTGGTACAGTAATGTTGTGGTGGTACAGTGGTACAGTGGTACAGTAATGTTGTGGTGGTACAGTGGTACATTGGTACAGTGCTGCAGTGATACAGTGGTGAAGTGGCACAGTACTGTTGTGGTGGTACAGTGGTACAGTAATGTTGTGGTGGTACAGTGGTACAGTGGTACATTGGTACAGTGCTGCAGTGGTACAGTAATGTTGCAGGGGTACAGTGGTACAGTAATGTTGTGGTGTTACAGTGGTATAGTAATGTTGTGGTACAGTGGTTCAGTGGTACAGTAATGTGGTGGTACAGTGGTTCAGTGGTACAGTGGTACAGTAATGTTGTGGTGGTACAGTGGTTCAGTGGTACAGTAATGTTGTGGTGGTACAGTGGTTCAGTGGTACAGTGATTCAGTGGTACAGTGGTATAGTAATGTTGTGGTGGTACAGTGGTACAGTAATGTTCAGGTGGTACAGTGTTGCAGTGGTGCAGTGGTACTTGGTACAGTGGTACAGTAATGTTGCAGGGGTACAGTGGCACAGTATTGTTGTGGTGTTACAGTGGTACATTGGTACAGTGCTGCAGTGGTGCAGTGGTACAGCGGTACAGTGGTACAGTGGTACAGTAATGTTGTGGTGGTACAGTGGTACAGTGGTACAGTAATGTTGTGGTACAGTGGTACAGTGGTACAGTAATGTTGTGGTGGTACAGTGGTTCAGTGGTACAGTGGTTCAGTGCTACAGTGGTATAGTGATGTTGTGGTGGTACAGTGGTACAGTAATGTTGTGGTGGTACAGTGGTACAGTGGTGCAGTGGTACAGTAATGTTGTGGTGGTGCAATGGTACCGTAGTGCAGTGGTAAAGTGGTCCAGAACTGCAGAATCAGAGAATAAGGACATCATTCCGAGGGTTACTGAGCTGTCCTTTGACAAGATCATCAAATGTATTTGAGATCTTCACCATTACAACAGGACTTCTGACCTTGAATGAGTATTACTGTAATGTGCTTGATGGAAACCAGGTTGGCTTCACTTCACCCTGACTGATGATCTTTTGATGCCCCTTAGATGAGTTCTGTTCCAATAGTGTTGGGCTCAGGTCCCAATGGCTGTCAAACACCTGATTCAATGACGTAAGGTCACCGGCTTTACCATAGAGGAGTCCAGCCAGGCTGCATGCACACAGCTCCAGTCATGGATTCAATTGGATACGATAACATTGCACTCAATTTACTTTTATTGCTGAGATCTGTGAATGCAATGTCATCGCTAAAAATAGGTTAGAAACAGGAAGAAACACAAGAAGATAGACGACAAGAGGTTGTAAATCTAAATCCCTCTTTTTGGAGGTGAAACTGAAGTGAACATACCTAACATGACTAAGGTAAGTACAGTTAGTGAATATGTTATAAATGGAACCAATGACCAGAGGTTTGACAATAAAACACAAGTTGCAAGAAAGTATAGTTTTCATTTTCAAAACCCCCTCTAGCAACACTTGAAGATGATCTTGATGACATTAAATCCCCACAAAAGGGTGGTCTACTTTCACTCTATTGCAGGGGTCACTAATACGTGGACTGCGGTCCGGATCCGGAACCAGACACTGTTGTATCCGGACCCTGGACCTAAAACCGATAAATATTTGCGAATTATTCAATTTTGACGGAGCGCTTCTAACTGGCACAGCTTTTCCAGCCTTTACGGCACTCGTTCAGCGGTCCAGGAAACACACCGACCAATTACATGCGGTGTAAATCACAACACGTGATGCTACTAAGCCAATCACATATGATCACACACAGGAGAGAGATGAGGAAAGAGAACGAAGAGTAGAATAGTTATGTGAGTCAGAGAAGTTATTTCACATGACGTTCTCCAAAAACAGAAAAGTGGTCAGAGAGACCAGAGAGACCAGAGTCTTTAACCAAGAATGGACTCTTATAGGTTAATTCTTCCCACGGGCAGTTTAAAACCAGTATGTCTCATGTATTCAGAAAAATATAATATGTTTTTGTGGGTGACTTCACTTCACCCTAAATTAACTGAATTTAAAGCTGCAGGGCAATTCAGTGAAATTATTTTTTCTAAAATGAGGTACTTTATTTTAAGATGCACATTTTTCAAAAGCTTTCTGTTATGTCAGTTATTCTTTAATGCAGCCCTTATTGTACTTGAAATGAGAAACATTTATTCATTATTAGAGTATGTATTATTAATAATTCATCCAGTTCAATTTGAAATCTGACAAATATCAGACAATAGATATTATTCAATTGAACATTCTTTGTTTGATTTGACAGTCAGTTGTTGACTACAAACAGACCTTGATAAAACTGTTGGCTACTTTTAATATATATGGAACTAAATCAGAGCGCAAGTTAGGCATTATTGTGATGTTCCAGACCTTTGCGTGAGGAAATTCTCTCTAACTGGACCTCGTTGAACTTTAATTGAATACCCCTGATCTATTGTATAGAAAAATTCATGGCAACCTTAGCTGCCTGGAGGGTGGTAACATACAGTGAAATGACGAAACCAAAATTGTAACATTCAACAACACATGCTTGTGCAAAGTAGTCCATAGTAGTCCCATTTCGCTACATAAGAAAAATACACAAAAATGTAAAACTATATTATATTGTGGACGGTGGAAGATGAATTTAGGAGTCTCACACCCTGAGGGAAAAAGCAGCTTTGACGTCTGGTGGTACGGCATCCGATACTTTTGTATCTCTGGCCAGACGACAGCAGGGTGAACAGGTTGTGGCACCTCTTGTCCCCAATATCACTGGTGCTCAGTAGATGAGTACCAATGATGTTCTGGATGGTTTTAATCACCTGTTGTAGAACTCTCATGTCCTGCACGTTTCATTCCGGTAAAGTAAAATTTCTTCAGGATGCTTTCTATTACTCCACTGTTAAAGTTAACAAGAACTTTAAATACTTAAGTTTCCTTCAGAAAATACAGGCGTCTTTGAACTTTTTTCACCAAGATGGAGATGTGTGATGACCAATATCAGCAGGATTATTGATTTCCTCTCTATTTGAAGTCTCATCCTTGTTTGTACTCTGTCCGATGAAGGTATTGTCATCTGCAAACTTCACAAAAGAGTTCTCTTCATCATGACCTTCATGTACATTATTTCAAAATTATGTAGAAAAAAGTGTTTTTATCTGCAAAAAAATATCTAATTTCCAATGTGTAGTATTTTTCAGTGTAGTTTGTGTGTGTGCTATATATTTGCTTTTAAAGGGCTTATGTTTCAACGATGAGTAGATGTCGGGGGACGCTGTAGCTTTTACTCAAACAGTTGTATCTAATTATATATTTTACATTGTATGTATGTGTATTGTATGTATGTGTATGTTTGGCTGAACATTTTGAGCAGAAACTACATCATGACAAATAATATGTGGAGGATTTTAATTTAAATAAAAAAAGGAATTTGCCCTTCTGAGCCTGCTGGGCTCCATTCACACTGTCAATATTACAGCACCCTCCTGACCCTGAGGTACATTCCAGCCCAGCTTAGCACAAGGGCTCTTCAGTGTGGGAAGGAAGTGCTGGTGGAGGAAAGGACAGGTGTCTTTATCGGCAACACACAGCTGTATCCGTAAATCAAGAGCCACTAAGGCCCCTAGCAACCACAAGTGAGGCAGAGGGATTGTTTTTAGAGCAATACCAAACGGTGAACGTTTCTAAGGCCATGGCTTAAGCGCTTGGATTGCAGCATATGACGTGTCGCGCCACGTTATGCAAAACCCCAATACCGATACTTCATCACAGCCGTGGACCGCGTGTAACATGATCGGGCTGAGGACAGGGGGCTTAAATGAAACCAGGCGGAAGTTCACTTCATGTCACTTCACTTTTTTTCTTTTTATCTGTGCCAAGCATTTTGTTGATATCCTGGATTGTCAGTGTGCTGTGTTGTGGTTGAACTATTGTTGTGCTACAGCAGATAATATGAATGTCATCACCCCTATAACAGAACAATACTGATGTGAATGCAGAGTTGTAAAAACTTTCTGTCCAGCTGCATGTTTCCAATCATGCTTATTGACCAAACACAGAAGTTGTTAGTGCTTTGGAAGAACTGAAGGTTTTACACATACATTGTTATTGAATGAAGGGAATCCAACTGGCCCTGCTGGAGTGCTCAGGACTTTCTCCACAAGCACCCAAAGCGAAAAGGTGTGACACAGCTGATCCTGGACCAGCTGGCTGGAGGGATTGTGGTGTTGAAGCAGCAACCTCAGAGAGTCTTTACTTCCTGCCTGGGATCCTGTTTCAGCTGAGGGGAGAGTCTGTGTGTCTGCAACAGGCTGATAAAACCCCGCTCAGTTCATCTAAGCAGAGAAGATCGCTGCTCAAACTACACGTATATATTTTCCTCAAGATATTCCTCCTTTGTTTCTTCATTTGTACTCTGGTGTGTCCGTCCTTGAATAATCTACTAATAAATTGAAGGTCACAATACACAGATATCACATTACCCACCAGGCTTTCATCAATCAATCTAACATGCCCCAAAACTGATATCATCCTGTTTGACAGATTTGACTAATCTCACAAAGTTTGACATGAGATGAACCTGTAAGACAATTATTGTTACACAGTGTACTGGAGCCTTTGAGTCTTATATGTTTGTTTAGCACCAAATGACAATACTTAGCACTTATATGTAGTTTTATAAACTTTGTTCAGGAACAGGGCCACGCCCAGAACACAGCTCATTTCCTCTGCACAGAGTATTTAAGCACAACGAACCCGTTCACTTCCTCTTCGACTCTTGTCTTCACATTCCTCCCCCCAACCCCGTTTTGGTCCTCCTATATTTCTCTCTCCCTCTTTCTCTCTCCTCTCTCTCTCTCGCAGGATTACAGGAACGACAGGGGACTCTGCACTGCCAGAGCTTCTGAAGAGACAGCCTCACCTTACAGTCTCCGTTCCCGCCAGCCACCGGACGTCAACGGTCCCCCTTCGATCGCCTAACCTCCTTCCTACAAACCCTCCTCTTCTTCTTTCTTACATCCCTTCATCTCTTCATCCCTACCCTACATCCCTTCATCCCTCTACCCTACATCCCTTCATCCCTCTACCCTACATCCCTTCATTCCTCTACCCCTACCCTACATCCCTCTACCTTGACCCCTACCCCTCATCCCTTCATCTCTTCATCCCTACCCCACATCCCATCATCCCTCTACCCTACTCCCTTTCATCCCTCTACCCTATATCTATTCATCCCTCGACCCCTTCCGCTTCTTGAATCTAACAATCATTCCACTATGCAATAAAGCTCTCTAAATTCATACTGTTATTGGCGTGGTCCTTGTTAGTGAACTGTATTCAAAACAGAAACATGAAACACAACTCCAAAAGGAACATCTACCAAAAACCTTGACATCTCAAGTTTTTGAGAGGGAAAACTAACATCTTTGACAGCTACTCTACATTTTTTTTAATCATAAACATGTTGTTTTTGCAGCCCATAAACCTACACAAAAGACTAAAAAAACCTGAAACCTTCAAAGCGCCCACAAAGGTTGAAATGCGACTTTAATAACCTGTTAACACTCTCTTGGAGTGTTAAGTGTACATCTGTGTTATGTACACAACTGCTATGTATAGGTAGGTACTGATGCATCATTAAATGCCACCTGAATCTTTTTCATTTTGGCTTTACTATACCTGCACCACAGGTGGGCTGTATACAGTGGAGTACAGTAGGCTCTGAAGAGAGCTGTTTTAACGTCATCTGTACACATATGAAATTTACGTGCCAGCATATTAGCAATGAAATTTAAAAAATGACGATATACAGCTTCAGTGGGTAGATTTAGAACCAGAACACGGAAGTCTGCTCCCTGCGTAGTCATCTGCAGGCATCCGTTTGCAAAGAAATATTCAGGCGGAAATAAAAACCTTCTACTTCAGTGTGTTCAAACCTCTATTACTCAATGCCAGCAGCACTTACAGTGATTCTCCCTGTTGGGGAAAAAACTTCAGTGTTACCTTTCAAAAGAGACCAAAACCATGCATGTACTCCAAATGGTTCAGCTTTCAATTTACTTTGGGTATGCCTTGGATAGGCGTTTTAGGCTAATTTTGTGGTAACTTTAACTGTGCTGCCGATCAAATAGCGTCTTGGTGCTCCTGTGCCATTTGAACATATTTAAGTTTGGTAATATGCAGATATTTGGTGGAACATTGGGCACATTATATACAAATACATGTCAGAGTCACAAAGATCAGCGCTAATACACAGTTACTGTGAAATAATGTTTATTTAAGTTTCTAAGTTTATTTTTCACGGTCACTATGTATGTAACAAGCATATATTGACATCCCGACACATTCCAAACAAACTCTAGAGATATACCTAGTGCGTTGTGGGGAAATGTGGGAGAAAATGTATTTGTGTCTTGAAGTATATTTGTGTAAAATCAATCATATCCATAATTCGAAATGTATCCATGTATATTCACATTCATACTGTGATATTGGCCGGTATCATTGTCATATGTTATTCATGTCACTGAGACAGGGAGTCTAGTATAGCGGCCTTGGAGCCCGGGTGAAGATAGAGGTAGGATGACGTCGATAAACAAGTAGGGCAAGATTTCTAACAGAGGGAAAAGACAAGAGCCGGTCGCTATGACGGGTGGCCAGAGGTGGAATCAGGAGAAGACGAGTGGGGAAGGAGACTGTGGTTAATCAAAAACCCTCTGTTATGACTTGTCCGAGGTGCACAGTGTAACTTGTCTAGGTGAAAGTTCAGAGGAGGAGGAGGACATCGCTGAAGGGGGTGAAGACTTAGGGTAGAATGGAGGTATAAAGTAATGAACAATGCTATTGTGAAGTTAGTTGACTCCGGACAGCTCGGTTTACTTGTATACTTTGTGACGCAAATAAATCTGCGTGAACTGTAGACAATCCAATCTCTCTTGTGTTCTGTGGTTGTTCGTTACTGAGTTCCTAATAGTGAGATCCTGTGGTGTCTCAACACGAGTCAGATAGATAACAGTTACTGAGCCAGCCGTTAGGTAAAGTCAAAGAAGCGGCGCATCAACGGCAACAAAAACACAACAAGGGCACTGACCAACCTTCAGTATTTGACGAGTTGGGATTGATTACATAGCATGCCATAGCATGCCATAGCATACAGATAGCATGCGTATTCTAACGGCCAACCAACCAGCCAGACCTGCCGGACCAAACGCCACCAAACTGCCCCAGGGAGGAGAGCTGAGATGGAAGCTAAGCTAACCCAGCTATAGGACCTGAGGCTATCACTACCCAGTATGCTCCTGGCTGTTTGATGTCCGGTTGCAGAAAATGAAGATGAATGAAAGCAGCGGAAGGTCAGTGACTGTCACACATCTTCAGAGAGACCTGGCTCCATCAATCATCCCGGGTCAAGCTGAACTTGACAGGCGTAACTCAGGACAGAGAGCAGGACTCTGGTGGACCAGAGAAGGAGGACTCTGTGTCTACATCATAATGCTTGGTGCTCAAACACAGTCAGAGTTGATGGACAATGTTTTCCTCATGTTGAGTTTTTAATGTGAAGATGTCGGCCATATTAGCTGCACTACAGGAATGTACTACAGTTTGTGTTTTTTTTGTCATGCGTTTTGTTGTGTTACAAATGGGCTTCAACTGAATTTTGTTGTGCATCACTGTGTTCCATAATGACAATAAATAATCCCTCAACCTGTCTGTCCCACTGTAACCAGTCCACTTAGCCTCTCTGCCCCACTGTAACCAGTCCACTCAGCCTCTCTGCCCCACTGTAACCAGTCCAATCAGCCTCTCTGCCCCACTATAACCAGTCCACTCAGCCTCTCTGTCCCACTGTAACCAGTCCACTCAGCCTCTCTGTCCCACTGTAACCAGTCCAATCAGCCTCTCTGCCCCACTATAACCAGTCCACTCAGCCTCTCTGTCCCACTGTAACCAGTCCATCAGCCCCTCTGCCCCACTGTAACCAGTCCACTCAGTCTCTCTGCCCCACTGTAACCAGTCCACTCAGCCTCTCTGCTCCACTATAACCAGTCCAATCAGCCTCTCTGCCCCACTATAACCAGTCCACTCAGCCTCTCTGTCCCACTGTAACCAGTCCACTCAGCCTCTCTGTCCCAATGTAACCAGTCCATCAGCCCCTCTGCCCCACTGTAACCAGTCCACTCAGCCTCTCTGTCCCACTGTAACCAGTCCAATCAGCCTCTCTGCCCCACTATAACCAGTCCACTCAGCCTCTCTGCCCCACTATAACCAGTCCACTCAGCCTCTCTGTCCCACTGTAACCAGTCCACTCAGCCTCTCTGTCCCAATGTAACCAGTCCATCAGCCCCTCTGCCCCACTGTAACCAGTCCACTCAGTCTCTCTGCCCCACTGTAACCAGTCCACTCAGCCTCTCTGTCCCACTGTAACCAGTCCACTCAGCCTCTCTGTCCCACTGTAACCAGTCCACTCAGCCTCTCTGCCCCACTGTAACCAGTCCACTCAGCCTCTCTGTCCCACTGTAACCAGTCCACTCAGCCTCTCTGTCCCACTGTAACCAGTCCACTCAGTCTCTCTGCCCCACTGTAACCAGTCCACTCAGCCTCTCTGTCCCACTGTAACCAGTCCACTCAGCCTCTCTGTCCCACTGTAACCAGTCCACTCAGCCTCTCTGTCCCACTGTAACCAGTCCACTCAGCCTCTCTGCCCCACTGTAACCAGTCCACTCAGTCTCTCTGCCCCACTGTAACCAGTCCACTCAGCAGCTTCTTCTCTGCCGTAGCTGCTGTTGGCTTCTTTTCTTTTATTCCATCTTCACACTGTTCAACATGACTTTTTTCTTTTGCCCTGACTCTGTATCAGATGCAACTCGAAATTTAGCGAAGTACAATACTTACATATAATAAAACATCCTTGGGTAACAGCAGAATTCTTTAAAATACAAGTAAAGTAAAAACAGCATTGCTACAGCAATGACAGTAAATGTAATTTGCTTGCACCCTGCATTTAAAAGTGGCAGTGTTTGTTTCTGGAGTGCATCCAAAGATGTATCCTTTGAGAGTAACACTATTTCTAACTTTCCGTATGTTGTAAACATGTGTAAGAATGTCTTGTAATCAGTGGTCTCTTTGCCACCACGTATGTCCTGGTGTACAGTGAACATAAGATCACTAAGATCAAAATTCATATGCTAAAAAATCATTAAATGGGCTTTATGACTGCTAAATTAATATGTTCTCGAGATGTTTCTCGAAAAGCCCTGACTCAGGATCAGATTCTCACACAAAAAGGTTGCTGCTCTCTAATACCTGCTGTACAGCCTCTATATTTACCTGGTATTGTTTCGATATCCAGCACACCAGATATGGGCTTCAAAGGGATGCCCACATAAGAGTCTGGCATCCCAACAGAGCCTTTGAAACCCAACACTTTTATTTGATGTTGTTGGGATGACTGTCCATCATCCTGACACGCTCATAAACAAGCACCCCCAACTAGGGGAATGCAATAGGAGCTCTCTAAATCAGCTCACCGTCCGCTGTATTAGCAAGAGTGTAGAATCTGAGAAGTTTCAGTGTATTGTTAATATGTCAGACTTGTGCTAACTTTGCAGCCACCTGTTGTTGGATAAATACTCTCCATCTGGTTTTGATGGAGGAGAATGACCTTGTTATTTTCTTTGCGTTATTTATATTCTAAAATTCAATATTAATTGTCAATGCCTGCTGTAGACTAAATTATAAACTGACAATCATATGGAGGACCCACACAACTCCTCTGCTACTAATTGGAGCAAAAACATACTTAATTAAGTGATTTTAATAATTAGTCTTAGATTATATCTAATTGCTTGAAGCTGTTTTAAACAAGGGTCACCATGTCCTCAGATCTGAATAATTAACCTGTAAGTACAGTAATGCTACCATAATAAATAATAATAAGATAAAAAAATAAGATGGAACAGATGTCTTTACCTCCTCACAGTTCTGATGGATGCATCTGACTTATTGAGGTACGATGTCAAATGCCTCGGTTCGTGTGAGAAAGTGTTTGAGGATTTACAGAGTAGATTGGTGGTTCACGATACATTCTGCAGCGTCTATCCAGGATAGCATGACAGTCAGTGACACTCAATCTCTAGACTGTGGATAACACGGAGAGCAGATGCTACCAGTCTGAGAGAAAGAGAGCCACATCTGCGTCACTTCTCATCCTCCCTCTCTTCTTCTCATCTTTGGAGGAGAACCCCGGGGATCACTCCGGTGTTTGGCTCAGAGGCACCACGTCCCACTTTACCAGGCCTGATGTCCGGGCCAGTTCATGTGTTTTCTTTAAGTTCGACTTTCAGCAATAAAAAACAATGCTTAGTAGTATACTCAAAGGATAGGTCTGGTAATATTCTATACTTTTCTTTTGTCAACAAATCCCATATGTACGATTAATTAATCCAATACAGGTAAAGTGTGAGTATCAATGTCTGATAGGTCTTATTCCTCTGGGCCGTAGAGCTACATTGTTGTCAATAAGCCAAACTGTTGCACTGGGTGACATGTTCCTTCATTACTATGAACACACATTGTAGTTGTTTTGACCTTTTTGACATTGAACGTTCTAAAAAAAAAAACATGAATACCTCAAATGTTATTATTCTTTTTTGCATTCGGTCAGCAGCACAGACAGGAATGCAGAACTCAGATGGACAGATCCAATAAAACTCCATGGTTTTGGACTTATCTAGTCTTTTTTCGAATTGCCCATCTTCTGATTGAAGGACGTATTGTTATGGTTGTTACGTTATTATTTAAATACAAACCACATGGCATTGAGCATTTCTGCAGCTAATATGAAACATTTTATGAAATGTCTATTTACTTTAGAAAAGTTGAGATTCAATATATCCCGTGGTTTTCAGAAACGTACGATGACAACATTATTCTGGCAACTGGGTTGAATAATTCTCTTCTCACAGATGTCCATGCTGTATAAATATAAATGTATAAACATCATCATCATCGTGTACATCGTGTAAAGCCATGGAGTGGGAACAACCAAAAAATAGAAATATGATGACTAAAACTGGACAATGAGAGACATGTGAATTATCCTTTAATTCTATTTTAATTTGCATGTTCTCCAGTGGACAGGTCAATGTCATACGCAGCAGTAGCTTAATTAGGAAACAGGTAAATGCTTTCACAGGCTGCCTCCCTGTTCACTGCTGCTGGGAACATGGAGCTCTGGCTCCTCAACAAACATCTGTATTTGTATGAGGGCAGTATTTGTACTGCAGCCGTAAATTCTCTTTTATTTTTTCCAGACACACATTTACGGTGGTCAGAATGCTTTGCCTACCCACAGTGCTGCACATTATGATTCATGAGCATGACTTATTTTCCACATGGAAGCTTGACTGCTGCAGGATCTTACCTGCTGCAGCTCTGGCCACAACTCAGATTGTTGGAGCCAGTACAAAACACTCCGTCATAGTGTGTGTGTGTGTGTGTGTGTGTGTGTGTGTGTGTGTGTGTGTGTGTGTGTGTGTGTGTGTGTGTGTGTGTGTGTTCACATGTGTATTTTGCCCTCACATACCAAGAAGCAGCAGGTTGGTGAATAACGTACAACACTGCTTACTTGTGAGCCTCTACTTTGAGGATGGTGGGAAGTGTTTGATGAACTGGCTTTTGATATGAAGCAGATGGTTGAGTTAGCAGAGATATTTCAATACTTGAGGATTAAAGACAGGTGAATCATGTGGGATGAAAAATGTAACAGTATTGTATTTTGAAATTTCACAGCTGCTTCATATTGTAACTCACAAGTCGCTTTCTGTTTTAATCAGCTGCAGCAGTAAATGTAATGAATTGCAACTGCAGACACAGCTTGAAAACAGCTTTCTGGTGCACTAAAAGTCAGAAATGTGCTTTCATGTAGATTTTACCTTTCTGTATGTAAAAATGCTCATTTGTAAATCCACTTGGACAGCACAGTGGAAATATGTTACTTTTTAAATTCTTGCTTTTGATGAACAATGAATGTAACACTATGTTTTATAGAGGGAAATATAGAATGCTGACAGGAAAGAGGCTCAGCTCATAAAATCCAATGGGTCCATGCCAGCACTCTGTTGAGCCTATCATCACTAATTACTCAGTGTCATGGAAAATCAGATGTCTTTAGGAAACATGCTTTCAACACCTGACCGACAGCCAGAAAATCAGGCTCTTATTCAAAAATCTGTGACACTCAAAGAGTGTTGTTCACAGGCGGGAACCACTCATCATTCTCTCATTTTACATGCCAATTTTCACTTTGCAGGAAGTTGTTGGTGTGAACAGAGCACATCCTTTGTTTATTTGATGTGTGGAATGGAAACAACAATCCTCCTGGACTCACCGCACAGCTACTGAGGGAGCAGAGTGGAAACTCCATAGCATCGTCCTGTGAGCTGGATTTCAATTCATGTGACTGGAGAGGATTATCACAATACTGCCATGAACATCACAGAAAGAATTGTTGCTGCACAGCTCTCTGACCATGAAGAAGGTTAACAGGAATATTCAACTAAACAATTGGTGCTATACTTAAGCAATAGCTGCCGACGTGGGGCCTTGTTTATTTTAATATATAATAATGTTCACTATGAAATAGGAAGGTGTGAGTGGGAGCATGGGACAAACGCACGTGATGAACATGTTACAACTTGGCAACATGGTCAGGATTAACAGGACAGTAAAGAGATTTAAACAGCTGCACAGTGTGAGCTTAATGAAGAGAGCAGACTGGCTGACTTTTGTCTTTGTTGTTCTGCAACATGAGTTGTAGTCACTTTCATGCGGCAGCAGAATGTAACCATGAGAACTACTTGTGTGGCGTCATGGAACACTGCACAGAGGTGAAGCTCACCGTGCTCAAGGTGCAGTTCAGGCTGTAGGTCCAGGTCTACACGACTCAGACCTCACAGAGAGAAGACAAGGGCAGTTCTGGATTTATGAGTGACAACTCCTGATTGATTTTGTGATATATTTGTTTAACATTTTGCTGAGGTAGGATACATTTTCTGAAATTGAAACTTCCTTGTGTATGGATACTAAAATATAAATACACTTTCCTTGCCTCATGAAAAATAGTCTGGATGCATTTATTTTGCTTTACTAATCTGGGAGGCACACATTAAATATGATCAGTGGGAGGTATATGTACCAGATTAGCCAAAGGGCTCAATGTTATCTCCAGTCTCTACAGTGTGCAGTACAGAAGCAAGAAAGACAAAAAGTGGACAACCACCCAACATCAAACAAAAGGCAAAGCAATTGTATTTATGTAGCGTATATCACTACAGGTAAACTCAATGTGCACTACTGTGCATACAGAGATTATAATAAATAAAGGACAGAAGAAAGAAATGATACAGTATAAATCAAAAGACATCTAAAAAGGACAAGTCTGACTGCAGAAAGACTTCAAATACACCAACTGGCATTATTGTTTCTTTCTAGAAAAAGTATTATCCTGTAGGTTGATAAGTGTATAAAATCAGTACATATTGTGTTCCGGACATGTGGTGCTCGCAAAGAAAATACTGATTGGCCAAATGAATGTTTCCTTACTGTTATGATGCAGTTTGAATAAAGTGATTCAGCGTATTGAATGAGTCATTTTTTTATGAAATCAACTTTCTTTAATGAATATAACAGTTTCATCAACATAGATAGACAGTGATGGCATCTTGACAGATTTTACTTTGGACTTCACAACGCTATTGGAAGATATTGGAAACGCAGCCAGTATCGTCATAATAATAATTCCGCCATATCCAATGCCGCCTTTAAATCCATAAATCCTTACTCGATCTTGCCGACCATCGATCAGCAGAACTCCACCGTCAATAACCTACCTCCCCACGCCTACCAACTTACACTCGCCAGCTTCATCGACCAGTGCACGGGCAGGCAACCCTGCTTCCCAGGAGGACTTCTTTTGGGGATCTGCAAGGCCCGGGAGCCGCAGTGGATCCTCAACTAAGCCTCCCACAAACCGCTACTGGCCAATCTCCACCAACCATTCCTCAATGCTCCAAATAATCAACGTAGGTTCGCCCTCGGCTGAGGCGGGGTCCTAAGCTAGTGAATGTTAGTTTAACCTGATCTTTATCTGCAACTAAAACTAGTGGTTTTTAGACATCTCACTCGGCCCAGGCAGCCAATCAAATCAAGGAAGAAGTGGGCTTACTACTTCACCACTGCCTTCCTGTTTTGATGTTTAGATGTAGCTAGTTAGCTGAGCAACGGAGTATGTGAGGAGGAAGGGGGAATTCATATCCTATGTCGTGATAGTTCCATGTAGGCTACAGTGAGCGCATAATCCATTTTCCGTTAATCACATATGATCGGTCGCACACACAGCCCCGCTCCTGTTTTTCCTGGCTTGCTTTGCCAAGGCGTTTTTTGAAGCCGATATGCCTCTAGCAACGTGTCTCTGTGTGATCTGTCCCGGCGGTTTTACATGTAGGAGACAGTGGCAGATTTTTTTTGTAGTATTAAATGTAAAGAAAAAGATTACTCCTTTAGTGGTTTGCATTTTAAACTATTTAGAGAGATGTTTTACTTTTCCTCACTTCCGATCCCAGCTTTCTCTGTCTGTTGCTAATTTGCTCTCATAAAACTAGTGGTCTTTAGGTGATGGTAACAAATACTTCAAAGAAGTCTGTAGTTGAGACATGGGAGTCGGTCAGATCCGTTTCTGGAGTTCTGAGTGCAGCGACATGAGTGGTCTCCTTCCCAGGGGCAGAGCGGGTCAGAATCGGATTACATTTGTGAGATGGCTGACATATCATGATAGGTGTCACTGCATTCCACTTTCATGTTGCAGGAGCATAAATAACAATTACCGTCAAAACACCGGCCAATGCAGCATTGAGGACCATGCAATGCATCAGTGAAAAGAGGGTGGAAGTAGTAAACTGTATTTTGCATAGTTTAGGAGATGGTAACATTACTTGTTTGTTAGATTAGAAACGTATTTGTAATAAGTCAATGTAATAAGTCAAACACAAACGTAATCAGGGAGAAAATCCGTTTTTGGTCAAACGTAATTGAGAATGCATTTTAGTTTTGGGGGAACGTAATTTTTAGGAGACAGTGCAGTGAGGTTCTGGCTAACAGCTGTCTGAAGCCCTCTTATTTACGTCGCCACCTGAACACCAAGCATGCCAGTGCAAGTCAAAAGCCTGTTACATTGTTTATATCGAAATTGGAGGAGTTACAAAACAGCCCAAAACAACTGCAGTCTCATTCATGTGTTGGGTCTACAAAAAACGCACTGCGGGCTTCATATCTGGTCAGTTACAGAATAGCAAGAAAGGGGCTACCTCACACAATCGCCGAAGACGTGTGCTCGCCAGCTGCCAAAGAGATGGTGGAATGTATGATTGGAGAGAGAGAAGCAAACAAGTTGGACATGATCCCGGTGTCCAACAACACTGTGTCGCGCCGCATCGATGCTTTGTCCGAAGACATCCTGGTGGCGTCCATTAGTCGGTCGTGTGAAGAAGAGTGAGTTTTACTCTCTGCAAGTAGACGAGCCTACAGATGTGGTTAATCTGGCCAATCTTCTGGTGTACGTCCGTTACCTTTTCGAAGGCACGGTGCAGGAAGTTTATTTGTCTTTTTTATCTTGTAAACAAACGCCACGCGCGAGCAAACTGTTCTCTCATTGGTCCGATTTTTATGCGGCTATAAATAGGCTCTGTTGCTTTTTTTTTTTTTTTTTTAAGGTCGGGATGTAGAAGGGGGTGCGTGGCCTAAAAAGTTTGGGAACCGCTGCTCTAGAAGCAATCGAAATGCTCCCCATCTCGTATCGTTCTCCTTCCAAAGTATCTTGTAGATGTTTTGTTTTACCTCTAGCAGCGCTATGGAGCAGTTTTTCAATGAGTGAGTTCCACATTTTGTTTGCCTTGTGCACGTGCATAAGGATTCAAGGATCATATATTTCCATTATGCAACACAAGGATGCACAACGGAATTCAGATTTAGCCCATTTTCAAACAAAACCAAACAAAAGCAGTAGTACATTCCTATATTGTATTTTTTGTATTTGCATCATGAGGACTGTGGCTCAGTGGTAGAGCAGGGTCATCCTTCTATCAGAGGCTCGGCAGTTCAATCCCCGGCTCCGCTAGTCCATGTCGATGTGTCCTTGGGCAAGACATTTAACCCCAAAATTGCTTCCGTAGCTGTGCCTACTGTGTGTGAATGGATATGAATGATGAGATAGTTCTGATGGGCAGGTGGCACCTTGCATAATAACCCCTGCTATTAGTGTATAAATGGGTGTGAATGGGTGAATGATGACATGTAGTGTTAAAGCGCTTTGAGTGGTCAGAAGACTAGAAAAGTGCAATACAAGTACAGTCCATTTACCATTTAACATCATCAGGAATGTAAACAGCAGCAACAGAAACAAATCTCTGGTCAGATAATATGGTCACCTTCACATTAAAAACATCAACATTCATCAACTGTGACTGTGTTTGAGCACCAAACATCAGGATGTAAACACAGAGTCCTCCTCCTCTGGTCCACCAGAGTCCTGGTCTCTGTCCTCATGTCCAATCAAGTTCAGCTTGATCTGGGATGAACGATGGATCCAGGTCTCTCTGAAGATGTGGGCTCAACAGTCACCGACCTCCCGCTGCTTGTTATCATATCATATACCATTACCAGTAAAAAGTATATAAATAAAGGTCTCAGTGCAGCGCTGTGAGGCAAAATGAATCAGAGCCAACTGCCATGAACTTCTGCAGACTGATGATTTGTTGTTGTTCATTCAAAATCAGGCTTTCTAAAGATCTTTGCCTGTAAAAAGACTATAATGATAACATATTCCATTATGATTCACATCATGTCCGAAAAGGAAATGTTGTCAAACATGTTGCACAACATGGTGCACATGGTGCACAACATGGTGCACATGGTGACACATTCCTGACACTTTTCCACTGATCTAAACATGGCAGGAGAGAAGACAACTGATCACTAGTTAACATGGATGTGTTTAGGGTTTCAAACGTTTAAGAAAATGAGGCTTGGAAAGTGTATTATGTGGATGGAAATGCATTTAGAACATTAGACATGTTACGCCCTTGGCCCTGTTTCTTAGCCCGTGTTTAGTTTTTTTCCAGTATTTCGTGTGGTTGTGTTTGTGTGACATTGTGTCCTCTCCTCCTGGGAGGATTGTGGAAGTGTCAACCCATAAATGCCTATTTCTGACTGGGGGGATTTGTGGGTTCGGCCTGGTGAGCGTCTACTGCTGATAGGTCCACAGCATCCTGCCTTTTAAAATGTCCCAGTTTCCAGCAGTCCAGTAGTCTGATGGCTCCACAGGGCACCTTTAACACTTCACTCCTGGTTGATTTGGTGACACAGCAGGTGCATTTTACTACAACAGATCCCACAGTTCAATTCAAAATCACAGGTGTATCAACCACCAGGGGCAGTAACTTCCACCATGCTTTGAGCAACCGTAATCTGGGGCCTGTAGCATGAAGCGACTTGAATTTAGTCTGGCTCTAATTGGGTTACCCAAAATTGGCGATCTGGTGAACTGGTATGACCAAGCTGGAGTTTTTAATTCCCAGTAACATTAATAGAATCATGAGTGGTGTACTTACTATAAGATGAAACTGTGATGGAAGATTTGTTTAGCGCAACAGCAAAAAAATGATTTTCAAGTAAAATGTATAGAGATGAAGCCATCTAGAATTCCCTCTCCCTCCGTGATGGAGCGCAGGTGGTTTTCCTAACGCAAAATCTCACAAAACAGTGTGATTGGTAAGAGAGTCTGGGGGTGACAAAGGGTCAAAATGTGGTTGCAGTTTACTGTATATTTCTTTCAATTTGACGTGTTTACCATCAATACAATTGTGTCTTTTTCATAAATGCAGTGTAATGATGAAATCAGTTGAAACTATGGCTGTGCTAATATGTACATTTGCCTTATCCTGACTGATCACCTGCACCAAACCTTGATTCAGTAAAGTGTCTTTTACTAACTACTGGCCTCCATCCTGAGTAAATGGTGACTAGACGCATTCTTGTATAGCACCTTTCAAGTCCTCTGACCACTCAAAGCGCTTTTACACTACATGTCATTCACCCATTCGCACCCATGTGTGTGGGGGCTACCATGCAAGGTGCCATCTGTTCATCAGGACTAACTAAGCATTCACACCCATACACACCCTGATGGCCTTTTGGGGTTAAGTGACTTGCTCAAGGACACATCAACATGGACTAGATCAAGGATCGAACCGCCAATCTTCTGATTGAGGGACGACCCGCTCTATCTTCTGAACCACAGTCGCCCGAGTCTGCTTGAGAGTCCTTTGCCTGTTGGTGTAGTACTGATAGACTTCTATCAATGAGATCAAATGAAGTTATTGTGGATTACCTTTGAATCGTATCAAGGCAATGATAATAAATGACTGACATTGAATACACTGAAAGGCGTTATGTTCCTTCTATTCAGTGGTTCTGTATGAGTATTGTTTACACAACAGACATTGTTCTTTGATATCTTGATAACTTTACATCAATAGATCATACACATAGTATTAAATGTGAGTTGATCTAACTGATAAATCCTTGAAAACAATTATTTCCACTATTTCATTTGCATTTGTCTGCATTAGTATTAGTATTGTATTGACCTGATGATTTGTTTGAAAAGTAATTTTTGAGTTTGTAAACTACATTGTTTGATCTGTGAAGCATCAATGTGATATGATCAAAAATAAATGATTAAACTATTTATTCTTTCTTTAATTGTCATTTATTCAATTATTCTTCATTTATAGACTTTTATAAATATGACATTTTCTGTATTACTTTTGGTTCTGAATATGAGACTTGGACTGGTTGCCCCCCCCCCCCCTTTCTCTTTCTTTTTCTTCTACATTTTTCACTCTTTGTTTCATTGCAGCCATTTGCTAAAATCAAAAAAGTTCATTTTATTTCTCATTAATGTACACTCAGCACCCCATCTTGACAGAAAAAAAACAGAAATGTAGAAATTTTTGCAAATTTATTAAAAAAGAAAAACTGAAATATCACATGGTCATAAGTATTCAGACCCTTTGCTCAGTATTGAGTAGAAGTACCCTTTTGAGCTAGTACAGCCATGAGTCTTCTTGGGAATGATGCAACAAGTTTTTCACACCAATACTTGCTTATATAATTGTACGGTAAAATAACTTTTACTGAATACTTATATTCCCTTTTTTAGCTGCACATTTTATAATGGGTGGTGATGTGTGCTTCCAAACGCCCCATCTTTCACAGGAACAGGAAATAGTGCAGATGGTATGGGTATGTAACGTGTTGCCAAGTTTAAATGCCAGCACTAAAAATACCCAGCTGGAATGCAGAGCTTGGCAGCAGGGACAGGTTGGTGGCCCGGGCTTTGTCGCCACTCTCAGGGCCTATTTCTACACAAGAGGGCTGTCAGGCCGAAATCTGAAGCCGGCTCCTTGGTCCGCTTTAATCTTCTATTTTACGCTGGGAGGGTTTTCATACTCGCAGAGGCTCCAGGAGCAGATGACAGGGGGATTTGGGGGGCACTATTCCTGGGGTCCTTCGGGAGAGTCTTCTGAAAGTTTTTTTTTTTTGTCTGCCAGGCAGCATTGCTCAGCCGTCTGGTGGCTATAAATACCTGATGGCATGGACATTACAGCAGATCAGCTTGTTCTAACTTCAAACTGCCCTTCCTGCTCCACCTCCTCCCCTCTGAGATGGCTGCTGTCATTTAAGTGAGAAAACAAGACTGTCCTCCAGCACAGAATAGCATCAGACACTTAAGCAAGTGCTCCAAAACATCATATGTTTATATTCAATTCACAAAGCCCTTTAGCAGTCAGAAGAACTATGACAGGAGCAAAGGAAGTTTAAAAAATATGGTTGCTGTACCCCTGTGCGTCTTTTACCTTTTAGGAGAATGGAAAAATGTTGTTTGGTAGTGAGGCTTCAATAAGAGGAGCTGGTCCAGTAGTGGAGCCACTATGCTTAGGAGTGCTGTATGAGGTGCTTGGGGAACTATGAGAGGTAGTTCCCCATGAGCCTGATCAGCAGCAGGCTGGTTGTCCATGTGGTGTAAGATGGTGTGGTTAATGTTTCAAAGAAAGCAGCTGTGCTCCCCGAAAATTGAAGTAGATGGCAAATGGACTGTACTTGTATCTTTCTTTTCTAGTCTTCCGACCACTCAAAGCGCTTTAACACTACATGTCATCATTCACCCATTCATACACTGATGGCAGGGGCTACCATGCAAGTCCTGCCCATCATTCATATCCATTCACACACCGCAGGAACAGCCCGTGGGAGCAATTTGGGGTCTTGCCCAATTACACATCGACATGGACTAGCGGAGCCAGGAATCAAACCACCAATCCTCTGATTGAGAAACGACCCTGGTCTACCACTGAGCAACAGTCGCCCCCAGGAAGTGGATACCATCGTGCTTAAAAGAATCCTTGCTCTCCCTTAAACATGTCCGGAAAGAAAGATTCTCAAACTGAACTCTTTTAAAGGAACAGTGTGTGACATGTTAAGGGGTTCATTGGCAGCAATGGAATATAATATTCATAACTATGTTTTAATTAGTGTATAATCATCCGAAACTAAGAATCGGGTTGTCTTCCACAGAGTCTGCCATTTTCACCCCCTTGTTTCTACAGCAGCCCAGAACGGACACTGGCTGTAGCGAGAGCCTTTCACGTTTTTACAGTATCTAAAGGTAGGGGTGTGTTCCAAAACCTGGTATTAAACACACACACATAGACACAAACACACATGCATGAACATGTAAACATAGGTTTACACATACACAGCATTTACGATCGGACAAAAGATCTTCTTTTGTAAACTTTTCTGCTGGCTGAGACAAAGCAGGCAGGAGGACAGAAGACAGGAGGAGAGAGGACAAGATGACAGGAGGAGAGAGGACAAGACAGATGACAGGAGGAGAGAATACAAGATGACAGGAGGAGAGAAGACAAGATGACAGGAGGAGAGAGGACAAGATGACAGGAGGACGGAGGACAGAAGACAGGAGGAGAGAGGACAAGATGACGGAGGACAGATGACAGGAGGAGAGAAGACAAGATGACAGGAGGAGAGAGGACAAGATGACAGGAGAGAGGACAAGATGACAGGAGGAGAGAGGACAAGATGACGGAGGACAGATGACAGGAGGAGAGAAGACAAGATGACAGGAGGAGAGAGGACAAGATGACAGGAGGAGAGGACAAGATGGCAGGAGAGAGGACAAGATGACAGGAGGACGGAGGACAGAAGACAGGAGGAGAGAGGACAAGATGACAGGAGGAGAGAGGACAGATGACAGGAGAGGACAAGATGACAGGAGGAGAGAGGACAAGATGACGGAGGACAGATGACAGGAGGAGAGAAGACAAGATGACAGGAGGAGAGAGGACAAAATGACAGGAGGAGAGGACAAGATGACAGGAGAGAGGACAAGATGACAGGAGGACGGAGGACAGAAGACAGGAGGAGAGAGGACAGAAGACAGGAGGAGAGAGGACAGAAGACAGGAGGAGAGAGGACAGATGACAGGAGGAGAGAGCACAGAAGACAGGAGGAGAGAGGACAGATGACAGGAGGAATGACTTATCTGACGGATGTCTGTGTTCTTCATTCTTTACAAACTTTACTCAGAAATGTTATTGATTTTAATGACATTTATTATATTATTTAATGTTGTTGTAAACATTACTGTTGCTGCTCTAGAAACATTATTTAGTGTAAATTATTTCTAATCCTGTGAATTCATTTGATTTTAAACAAACAATAAGCCATAGACGCGCAGCAACCAGGTGTTATTGTGGTGTTGTTCTTTATTTTTCTTATAGACAATTGTGCAGACCCAAACCAGCAACGAATGGGTGAAGTCTGGGCGGAGGGTTCTGTCTAGCTGACACGGCCGGAGCAGCGAGCCACTTTCCCTTTCCGAGCCAAACTACAACCGGTCGCTGCGTACCACCGTGGGCCACTGAGTGCTAAGAACCTAAGTTTCCAAATTCATTATTTGACTGAGATCAGAGATGAAAAATCGAATCAATGAACATTCCTGCTGAAGTGATTGGGTGGAAATAAAAAGTTAAACTCTGGGCCTAGAGGTGCACTACTGCTTTAGATGAGATCAGCTGCTGAGCCAAAGTACATTAAAAAAACTCTAGAGAACTTTTGACCCCAGGCTGAAAATGTGCTTTGATAACTTTCAGAGGTAATCCAAAATAAGGTTTGATCATTACCAAACAACAGTCATGACTGCATGGGAAAAGTGGGCCAAACAGACAGAAAGTAAACAGTCAGATAGCTTTTCCAGCTGCCTCTTAATGTTGCCACCTGAGTGCGGTTTGTAAGACGACTTTTCAAGGGGCTCCACTGCTGGGAAACAGTTGAGCCCATCCCACACGCTGCTGCTGGGTTTGTCACACAGGCTGGATTACTAAATGGCCTCCATCTGACTTTAATTATGGCGAGCATCACAAAGCCACAGGATGTTGGGAAGATCAAACACGCTGGATTGGCTGCTTGCTGGATTGGGCTGCTGACACACTTTAATCCATGTGGACACATGAAGTCACGAAACAGGTAGAAAAGAAGAAGAATTGGATTCCCCTGGGAGATAATGTGAGTGGATGTATTTACATGAATAAGTCATTAGTAGTGGAGGTTCCAGATGATACAACCAGTCAATAGACAATTTACAGTGAAAGAATAATGGATAACGGACGGATAGTGAAAAATTGGTGCAAGGCTGCCTACAGTAGAGCATTAGCTTAGTGAAGAACTATAAGTGTATGTGTACAGACGCCCTGAACTATTTTCTTATTCTTTGTGTTCCAAAAGTGATACGTACTATGAGGCAACTGAAAGGTCTGCAAATAGTATGATTTAATGAGCAAATATCATCATATATCAGAGAGATAAGGGTACACCATATACACCATACTGTATATGGTGTGAAAAACCTGTCGGCACAGCAGAGAGAGACAGCGGAGAGAGACATCAGAGACAGCCGAGAGAGACATCAGAGACAGCCGAGAGAGACAGCAGAGACAGCAGAGACAGCCGAGAGAGACAGTAGAGACAGCCGAGAGAGACAGCAGAGACAGCCGAGAGAGACAGCAGAGACAGCAGAGACAGCCGAGAGAGACAGCAGAGACAGCCGAGAGAGACAGCAGAGACAGCCGAGAGAGACAGCAGAGACAGCCGAGAGAGACAGCAGAGATTTTTGATTTACATATTTATAGTTGAAACAATTTTCACCAATTCAAAATAAAGTGCTAATGCATAAAATTCATGTTTAAAAAAACGTTTAATTTGATAAAAACTTGTGCAAACATTAACAGAACAAACAATTTCATTAAAACACCAGTGCTGTTTAAAAGCGTCTAAGTCTCCAATGTGTCTATAAAACCTAAACTCTAGCCAGAGTCTGGCCCTGATGTTACACAGCCAGATTGACCTGGCCTCCTGCCCCTCCCTGTTCTCCACTCTGTTTTTCCTACTTAAATAAATTGCCATCTTGGCTTCTCCTGAAAGATAGTTGAGGAGCTGCCACTTTTCTTTTCCTGCTTTCTTGTAGGCAGCTCCCATGATAAAAACCCTTTCAGTAAAAACCACATTAAAAAGACTAAAAACCAATGTTAAAAGAGAGAAGAACTCTGCGAGTCTCTTACACTCAGTAAAAATATGGTAAATAGTCTCTCCAAGGTTACAAAACGGGCACTGGCTAAGAACAGAGGGATTAAGAACAGAGATAAAAGCATTGGAGGCGACAGCACCATGTAGAATCCTCCACTGGAGGTCGGCAGTCCGTTTTTTGAGGGGAGGTTTATATAAAATCCTCCACTGTGGGCCAGGTCCATTCTGTCCCAGTCTGTCTGACCACACAGTGGGGAGCCTGTTGCACAGTCCTCTCTTGTTTGTGCCCTTTACACAGTTAAGATACAAGGTCTTCTTGTCCGCCTTGTGTAGTGTCAGTTTTTCTGGACATGTTGTAGCGAGCAGGGGGCCGGTGAGTTCCCCTAGCTCAGGGAGATCTCAGGGAAAGGGTCTGCAGGGTCCGGCTCAACTTTTCCTTGGCTGTAGTTCGTGAGGAGGCTCCTCTCTTTCCCAGTCAACCTCTGGCTCCACAGCTCCAGGAGCCTCCTCGCCACCCGGACAGAATGCAGACCCAGCAGAGAGCCCAGGGCCGGGCGTCGCTCAGCGTCGGCCCCACTGCGTCCACCAGCTGCTGCAGGCACAGGGTTTGGGACTTGAGCAGCGCCCCCATCAGGCCAGGGGTGACGCTGCTACTGATGTCCAGCTTGGCCCTGTAAATCAATGGTTCTCTCAACAACCAGTACAGAGAGTTAGACTGTGGGCACCTTTTATGAGTAAAAAGGGCCCAAGACTTAAAACCACCCTGATAAAACAGAGGCAGCCCACTTAATTTTAAAACACTAGAATCAATTAAAAACAGAGCAGTATCCAGCCCCAGGTTATCTGCACGTTATCTGCAGCTGGCCACATCTCTCCACACTAAACCATCTGGACTTGTGAGATATTTTTGCAGAAATTGAATTCTAAAAGTAGCCGTCCGGCTGGCCAGGTGGACGAGGCCCTGTCCCCCCTCCTCTCTGGCTAAAAACAGCACCCCTTGTGGCACCCAGTGTAGACCCTCCCAAAAGAAATCAACCATTTCCCTCTGTATGTGGGCTAGAAAGCCTGAGGGAGGGTCTAAACAGGTTAAACGGTGCCACAGTTGGGATGCTATAAGATTGTTTAAAACCAATACTCTACCTTTAAAAGACATCTGAGGGAGCAGCCATTTCCATTTGGAAAGTCTTCCTTCGATCTTCTCTGTGACGCCCTCCCAGTTCTTCTGGACTATGTTCTCTTGTCCGAGATAGATTCCCAGGTACTTGAAGCCGTCTCTCTTCCAGACCAGGCTCTGGGGAAGAACTGGGAGACCGTCACGCCATTCACCGACAGCGAGGGCTTCACTTTTCTTCCAGTTCACCCTCGCTGCCGATGCTATGCTAAAATCCTTCACAATATTGGTTAAAAGGTCTGCATCCCTCTGGTCCTTAATAAAAACAACGATATCATCTGCATAAGCTGATAAAATCATGTTCCCATTAAAACCAGACCCTGTAGGCTAGAGCGTATTCTGATGAGGAGGGGTTCCAGGGAGAGTGCATAGAGCATCCCGGACAGAGCACAACCCTGCCGGACCCCTCTACACACTCTAAAAGGAGCACACAGACTGCCGTTTATCTTCAGCACACTCTCAACCTCACTGTACAACACCTTGATCTTAGCTATGAAACCATCGCTGAACCCAAACTTCCCCATAACTTTCCAGAGGAAGTTGTGTTCAACGCGGTCAAAAGCTTTTTCCTGATCTAGAGAAATCAGACCAGTGTTAATACCCAAAGAGCTGCAGACCTCCAAAACATCACGAATGAGGTAGACATTGTCTACCATGGACCTGCCGGGCACACAGTAGGTCTGGTCCCGATGGATGACCTGCTCCATAGCTTCCCTCAGCCTGGAGGCAAAGACTTTGGACAGAACCTTGTAATCCACACACAGTAGAGACACAGGACGCCAATTGCCGATGTCCTGCAGGTTTCCTTTTTTTAGCAGCAGCGTTATTACGGCTCTGCGGCAGGACATCGGCATGGAACCAGAGGCCAGACTTTCATTAAAAACGTCTAAAATGTCATTTGCGAATACGTCCCAGAAAGCTTTATAAAACTCCGCAGAGGCCGTCGATGCCGTCGATGCCGGGAGCACGCCGTCCCTGCATGCCCTCCAGGGCGGCCTTCAGCTCCTGCATACTTATGGGTCTGTTGAGCTGCTCATTGGTCTCCTCAGAGACCTGAGGTAGTTCACCATTGAACCCCTCCATCAGTGCTTCCTCCTCCCTGTACTCACTGGTATACAGGGAGGAGTAAAAGCTGACAGCTCGCTTTCTGATCTGGCTTGGTTCCACAACAGGCTGCCCTGTGTCATCTAAAAGTGAGTGGATTACCCTCCTCTGCCCACTCTTCTTCTCCAGGCCGAAGAAGAAGCTAGAGGGAGTGTCCATCTCTGTGATGGTCTGGAATCGGGACCGGACCAGTGCACCCTGAACTTTAACGTCTAACAGGTCGGCCAAAGCCATTTTTTTTATCTTGAGGACTTCAATAGGTCCTCTATCTCCTGTGGACTCGCTTAAACTCTCTAGTTCCACTATATCAGTCTCCAGGTCCTTAGATCTGGTGATGTCTCGGGTGACATTGAGGGTGTGCTGCTGGCAAAGGAGCCTAATCTCAATCTTACCATGGTCCCACCACTGCCTAATGCTGCGTTCACACCAAACGCGGCGCGAATTCAACGCGCCGGAAATTCGCGTCCAACGCGCCGCCGGTCTCGCCGGTGACCATTTTGCCGTGTTCACACCAAACGAGGCGCGATTCGCGCCAGAGAGGGGGCGTGGTTTATCGACCTGAAATCCGTTCAACTGTCCGCCATTAACCATGGAAAAAATAACCTCTAGTTCTGCTTAGTACGTATTGTGGAAGTCACAGATATCCCGGGAAACTAAACGCCGTCATGTCTGGGTTCATAATATTGTCCAGAGGAGATCCATGGATTGTATCGAGCTGTATTCACTGTGTCTAGCAAGCCACACAAGTCGCTGTTTACTACAGCTGTATAAACACAAAATATACTGATTTGGCTGTGATTTAACGGCAATAAACCGACAAAAAGGGACTCCGAAATAACTACGTAATGATGCCGATTTGTACTTGTCTTCTCTGACAAAAAGGGACTCCGAAATAACTACGTAATGATGCCGATTTGTAGGCTACTTGTCTCCTCAATGGAGTGGATGGAGCGGTGCTAGGCTATGCTAACATTGTAGCAGCTCCACCAACAGTCAGAATAACGTCATATAGACGTAAATACGGCAGCGTCTATTCATTATTTGTACCATATGGTTTACACACACACATTTATACACATAGTTTGGTCCGGTCTCTATTGATATGAGGTATCGTAGAGCTCTGGGTGAACACAGACGGCTACAGTATTTATTTCCTGATTCAACGGCAGGAAGTCAGTGATGACGGGGGGGAGCAACTCAACGCTGATAGGCTATCGCGCCACAGTGTCACGCGAATATTTCGCAGAAGTTAAAAAATTTCAACTCACGCGTTGGACGGGATGGACACGAATTCGCGTCCATCGAGCCATCGCAAATTCGCGCCGCGCCAGTCTCTTCGCGTCTGTGCATAGACTTTGTATGTAATCTACTCGCGCCGCAAATTCGCGCCACGTTTGGTGTGAACGCAGCATAAGACTGCTAAACTCGCCCTTCCTCTGCCTAAAAACACCCCAGAAATAAATAAGGACCTCTCTAAAATTCTTATCAAAGGTTAAGGCTGAATTAAAATGCCAGTACGCACTTTTAGGCAAAATGTTCCTAATGAACACATTACATAAAAGCAACGAATGATCTGTAAAACCAGCAGGTACAATACTACACATTTTTTAAATATTAAAATGATGCTTAAAAACATAAATACGGTCTAACCTGGCTGAGGAGATCCTACCCTCTCTGAGGTGGGACCATGTGTACTGTCGGCAGTCTGCATGCATCCTCCTCCACACATCCACCAGGCCATGAGAATGGACCAGCTGCCGCAGAGCGTGCTGTGAAGCTGGATGTGGCTCTGCGTGGTTGCGGTCTACAGCCGCATCTTCAGTACAGTTGAAATCCCCCCCCCCCCCCCCCCCCCCAAGAATAAAAAATCCTCCGAGGCACAGCCATTTAAAACATCATTATCTTTTTGTAAAAACAGCTTCCTCTCTGCACCGATTGTTGGAGCATACACATTGATAAAAACAGCAGTAAAAAGGTCAAACCGTGCTTTAACTAAAAACAACCTCCCCTCGATGATGTGTTTGACCTCCATTGAGACTGGAGTAAAGGACCTGGAGAAGAGGAAGCCCACTCCACTGAGGTTTGTGTTGTGACTTAAGAGGACTTCCCCTCCCCACTCCCTCCTCCAGTCTGCCTCATTGGTGCTGTCGCTGTGTGTTTCCTGTAAGAAGAGAACATCAATACCTTTCATTTTCTTAAGTTCATAAATAGATGCTCTCTTCTTAACATCTCTGGCTCCATTGACATTCAAGCTTCCTACTTTAAAAGTATCCATTGAGAATAAGAAAATAAAAACAACAATAAAAACCAATAAATTAATTAAAACACACATTGGAGTTTTCGTCATGACCATCGTTAATTGTTTTTTTTTCACTTTCAGCACAAGTTTTCTAAAAACCTCCTGATCAGTGAAACCAGACTCATCCCTCTGGCTCATGTGGAATCTGGCTGAGTTATAAAATAAAGCCAGATCTGGGAAAAACTCTTGCATTTTTACATTTCTCTTATTTTTTACTTTTTGCAAAAAGGTTTGTATAGCCTCTGCAGTGTGGAGCTTTTCCTTCTGACTGTTAGTTAAATGAAAACTCTGACCATCGCTGCTGTCTGACCCACAGTCCTCACTCTCACTGTCATCAGACTGTGCCTGCCCCCTGCCTGTCTCCTTGTTCTTCCCAATCTTACTGGCTTTAGCCTCACTGCCTGTGTTCTGTTTCTTTTTTTTCCTCTTAGTTGCAGATTTTGGCTCCCCTGCTTCCTCCTCCACCATCTCAGCCTCTTCCACCTGCTCCTCCCCTGTATTCAGTTATCCACCCGCCTGTACTTCTTCCTGTACTTCTTCCACCTCACCTGCCTCCTGTGTTCCACTAACCTGCTTATGTCTACAGGTTTCTCACTACTACTACTTTCACCCGTTTTCTTTCCTTCTCCTCCATCCTCACCTTCTCCCATCTTACCCAAAGCCTCTCCCTCACTGTCCTGGACACTCTCACTCACACCGTGCACATCAGTCATACTCATCCCGTGTAGGCCAGGCACAGCAGCGGTACGGCGCGGCGCGGCCCGCGGAACCGCAAAGGGCCGCTCAGATGGCGCGGTCCGCGGCACCGGAACCGGCCGCTCAGATGCCGCAGCCGGGCTCGCAGCGGGAGATGTCTTCGCTGCGTCCGTGCACGCAGCGGGAGGTGTCCCCCCCGCGACCGGCGGAGCGTCGGACGGCCCCGCCACAGCGCCGAGCGCCACACCCGGGTCAGGTGGAGCCGGGTCCCCTCTCCTCGGACAGGCCCTCACGGTATGCCCACTGCGGTCAAGTCAGCAGACACTCAGATCTCCGTGGTCAACTCAGCAGACACTTAAATTGTAGTGCACATATACGCTGAAACTTACGGTAAACGGCACAGATCGGGAGCGAGCGAAGAACTTTGCAAAGTTAGCGGAAAGATTAACGTGAGACAACTTCCGGTTTTCTACAGACGAACATCCGGTTTTCAGAATAAGATGGCAACAAAGTATACATATTGCATAATGAAATGAGATTAAATTAATTATATTCACAGTATAAAACATGCTACCTGCATCTCCTGAGTTAAAGGGAAAATACACCTAAATTGTGCGTAAAGTGTCTTTATTCTTTGATTTGAGGGTTGCTGGAAGTTAATAATACCTGACTGACGGTCAATTAAGATATTTTACGAAGCAAAAACTCTGAACTGAATTTGTATCTTCAAATGGCACATTTTTTAAATGTTTAAGGTGCTATAAAAATGTTTTTCTCAATAATTCCACACAACGACTAATGCATATATGTTCAGGACAAAAATGGGTAATATCACAATATTTAAGGTGCTACAAAAATATTGTTCTCAATAATTCCAGACAATGACTGACATGTATGTGTCAGTCATTGTTGGACATCGTTGACTCCACCCATACTGAAAATTAGACATTTTTACTGTACCAATTAAGAGATATTTCAAATTAAAACTCATACATTTGAATCGAGAAAATATCTAATAAATAGATATTTGAAGTGTAATAGTTCAAACAGAGAACAGTTTTCTCAATAAGTCCAGACAATGACTGATATACATGTGTTGAGGACGTCGTTGACTCCACCCAAACTGAATATTAGACATTTTTACTGTACCAATTAAGAGATATTTCAAAGTAAAAGTCATACATTTGTACCAAGAAACGGGTACATTTCTGAATATTTGAGGTGCTATAAAAACTATTTTCTCAATAATTCCACACAATGACTAATGCATATAAGTTGAGGAAATCTCTGACCACACATATACAGAAAATGAAAAATCTTTACTGTGGTAATGAAGAGATTTTTTTAAAGTAAATGAATTAATTTGTTCCAAGAAATATCCAATAACTGAATATTTGAGATGCTATAAAAAGAGTTTTCTTTATAATTCCAGACAATGACTGATGCATATCTGTTCAAGACATCTTTAACTCCACCCATACTGAAAATTAAACAATTTTACTGTACCAATTAAGAGATATTTAAAAGTAAATGTCATACATTTGTACCGAAGAACAGGTAATTTCTGAATATTTGAAGTGTTATAAAAAGTATTCCCTCAACAATTCCAAACAATGATTGATGTATACAGGTGCATCTCAATGAATTAGAATATCATCGAAAGTGTGATATATTTCGAGTGTTTAGGCTATGGCTTACAGCTAATAAAAACCCCAAATTCTGTATCTCAGAAAATTAGATATTACATAAGACCAATTAAAAAAAGGATTTTTAAAATAGAAATGTTGGCCTACTGAAAAGTATGTCCATGTACAGTATACAGTATGCACTCAATACTTGGTCGAGGCTCCTTTTGCATGAATTACTGCATTAGATATTTTCTCAATTCAAATGTATGACATTTACTTTGAAATATCTCTTAATTAGGACAGTAAACATGTCTAATTTTCAGTATGGGTGGAGTCAACGATGTCCTCAACACATGTATATCAGTCATTGTCTGGACTTATTGAGAAAATACTTTTTATTACACTTCAAATATTCATTTATTAGATATTTTCTCAATTCAAATGTATGACTTTTACTTTGAAATATCTCTTAATTGGTACAGTAAAAGTGTCAAATTTTCTCTATGGGTGGAGTCAACGATGCCTTGATTACATATACATC
This sequence comes from Anarhichas minor, assembly GCF_050575085.1. Lineage (NCBI taxonomy): Eukaryota > Metazoa > Chordata > Actinopteri > Perciformes > Anarhichadidae > Anarhichas > Anarhichas minor. The sequence continues at coordinate 655,938 of NW_027466504.1, forward strand.
AGTCATTGTATGGAATTATTGAGAAAAATATTTTTGTAGCAGCTCAAATATTGTGATATTAGCCTTTTTTTTGTCCTGAACATATATGCATTAGTCATTGTGGGGAATTATTGAGAAAAACATTTTCATAGCACCTTAAAAACTTCAGAAATTTGCCATTTGAAGATATAAATTCAGTTCAGAGTTTTTGCTTCGTAAAACATCTTAATTGACTGTCAGTCAGGTATTATTAATTTCCAGCAACCCTCAAATCAAAGAATAAATACACTTTACGCACAATTTAGGTGTATTTTCCCTTTAACTCACGAGATGATGGTATCATTTTTTATACTTATTGGAATATAATTCATTTAATCTCATTTCATTATGCAATATGTATACTTTGTTGGCATCTTATTTTGAAAACCGGATGTTCGTCTGTAGAACACCGGAAGTTTTCACGTTAATCTTTCCGCTAACTTTGCAAAATCTTTCGCTCGCTCCCGTCCTGTGCCGTTTGGTTGCGTTTACCGTAAGTTTCAGCGTATAGGTGCACTACAATTTAAGTGTCTGCTGAGTTGACCACGGAGATCTGAGTGTCTGCTGACTTGACCGCAGTGTATGCCCCTCCTCACCCCAACCGAAACATTTCATCGCTGACGATGTTGCGAAAATCACGTAATCATAATCATCTACTTTAACGTGGAAGCGGAGGTTGAGCTCCTCATTCCGGTTGTTAGGTATCATATACAGGTGTCTGCGGTGAGACACCACGTGCTTCAGCAACTGAGACTTGCATCCAGACAAGATCTTTTTGATCGTGACACCACCTTTCCGTGTCTGGAGAGTTCTCTGCTGAGAAACTCGTCAGTGATGAAAGGAGGGACGTTAGATAAGACCACGTTCGTGGCCGGTTGCATCAGCGGCAACACCTGGACGTACATATCATTAACCGTGAGGCCCGTCTCGATGACTCTGTTCACCTTCTCCACCTGGTCCAGGAAAATGACCACGGCGCTGTTCATCCGAGCGGCCGATTTTACACTGCTGTGCCCGACCATCTCCCCCACAGCCAGCCCAATGTCCTCCACGCTGCACGGAAAGCCGGCGCTGATCTTAATGCCATGCTTTCGCGTGAGGTGGGACAAACTTTCTCCATTTACCATGGCGTCTTAGGACGCCGACCGGCGAGACACCGGCAGGAGAAAAAAGACCAAACAAACACCCAAAATAAGATTAAACCTAACTTAAAGTGAAGAACCAACTAACAAACCACATTTAAAGTAATACACATAAACTAGGGAAAAGAAAATAAAGGTCGAAAAACCCACTCGCTCAGCGACTCACTCACACACGCTCACTCCCAGCATGCACCGAGAGAGAGACAGCAGAGAGATTAAGGATTTATTGTGACCAAACCGGAGTTGTTGATTGTTGGAATAGAGGAAGATTAACAGACTAATGGTTATGTTGGGTTTTTGTTTGAATTTAGAATCCCAAACTTGAGCGCAATGCATCCTGGTACATGTAGGAACAGCCGTCAAGGCTCCGCAGCAGGAGGGGTCGACTTTTTTGTCTTTTAACAGATGGTTATTAGTTCTTACTTATTTGCTTCTTCTGAAACAAACAGAGCAACGCCAAAGCGGGAGAGGGGATAGAGTGGCAGCATCCTTTTTGGGACACAATTTAAGCTTCGGGAAGGAAAAAACACAAAATGTTGCACTTAGTGCTTGTAAATGAAGTCTCGGCTGGATTATTATGTGTGGCATGTCTCAAATTCCTACCAGTTGTGTATAAACAACTGGTAGGAATTTGGGGTGCACAAATCCACCAAGATAAATATAGGTGTCTTGTCAGCAGATAGGAAAGCCATCCATGAGGAGACAATACAATAACGAAACCCAAGAGCTGAAGGTTAGCTACTTATTGGCTTCATCCATAACAGGAAATAACAAGTGTCGGGCAGTCATACGTCATCATTCTCTAGAATAACCTGGCTAAGTGGTCTTTGTTGTACAAAGTACCTAAATCCTCCAATTGCAGGAGCTAACTAACGCTCCATCACATTCACTGACATGCAGCTAACAGGTCACACAACAAAGTACAAAGGCACTGAAATAAACACAGTGACCCCGAAACCTGTCATGATGTTTGTCCATGAACAGACAGGAGAGGAAAGGCAGGGTTTCCCTCTGATGTCAGACGTGTGTAGGTGACAAGCTAGTCTGGGAAAAAGGATGGTAGGAAGTTCCACCCGGCCTCCACTTTCCCAGGGTGAGATAAACAAGGGTGTGTATGAAATGAACAGGAGATTAACTTAAAGTTCACAAAGGAATTCAGCAATATATTAAAGTAAGATGTACAAATTAACTGACACATATTTACCCATCAGGTACACATCGGATGGAACAAACAACACACTCATTACTATGCAACTATTAGGTTTGTTTAAGTCCTATGGGTGGTTCAAAAGAATCAAATGGTTCATCTCCTTGGTAGCATGTCTGTGCTCAACAAATTCATGAGAATCAACCCAAATAGACTATGAGGTATCTCGCGTGTAAAATGACATTTTGTCTTGAGAGTGGCACAGGAGGAAAGGCAGTTAAGCGTCTAAACTGGTAAAGGGCTCATCCTCTGGGGAGCATGTGCCATAGAGAGCATCTATGTTTCTCAGTGTCTTAGTACTCTGGGCAGTTACAGGGTTGTACTAAATTTAGACATATGGCAGAACGTAGAAAAACTCTTTAGTGCTCACTTAGGTTCAATGTTTGCGCAGGTACCAATAATATGTTGTGTTTGTTTTCAGATGGAAGCAGAATTTGTGAGGATCACTACTGCTCCCCTTGTCCCAAAGTTCCTTACTCGCCTTGACCAACACACTGCCCACCTCATCAAAGTGTTCAAGAAGAAAAGAGGCTCTGGAGGAACATTACACATATTTTGGCCCCAATGGCACAGGTACAGTATATTCCTGCTCACATATCCTGAACAATAACTCCTGTGCTTCTTTAAAACCACTATTTTTTATTTGCAGTCACCTCACAATTTAAACAGAGATCAGTAAGGCTGACACAAGAGAGGATTTTTTTTTCTTTTTTCTAACAGCTGTATATCTGACTGAGATCAGTTACTCTTACTGACTGACTGACATCAGTGAGCCCGCCTGAACCTGTGATACAATTCCCTCCTTACAGATGAGATGTCATGCATTTCATCCGCTCATACAAATGTTAGGTGTAGAATGTCTGTATTTTGCAGTCTTCAAGTAAATCTGTTTATATTCTTTCACTCTTTAGAATGGAATTGTTGAAAAGAGGAGGGAGTGCGTCCTCAGTGCACTTTGTATAAAGACCCGACCATCCTCTTCAAAGAATACCTAAATATTTCTACTTGTTTTAAACCAAATCAACTTTTTGGGAAATGTAACCATGCATTTTATTAGGAACACCTGCGCCATCTAATGCCAAGCAAGGCTGCAACTCGGCCATAAATTCTACTTTTACAAAGCTACATATATTTTCAGTTTTTGCTGACATTGACGGAAAGATTCAAATTCAATGTTTATTACTGATATTATAGTTGGTGGTGCACTGAAGTCATGGTAGGAAATTAGCACCAGCCACCAAATGCAGGTAAAATATGAAAGTGGTATATTTCAGGCACAAAATAATAATTTACTATATTGTCTACTAATATATAAAATGACATCCCTTGTTATTAATATACACATAGCACTGTTTGAGACGTGCTGCCATTTTCATTCTGCAAAATCAGTTTTATGATTTCATAGTTTGGTTTTGTCCTTTTTTTCTCTTATGCAAAGGATTTTGATGCTACAGCTGTTGAGAGGGAGCTTAGACAATTAACCCATGGCATCTACAGCATCAATGTTCAGGGAGGTGATGCCACCACGCCTCCAACCGATGTTTGTGATTGAGAGTGTGGAAGTTCTGCAAGACATTGCCTCTGCATGTGCACTCTTAAAACTTCAGTTACCCCCAGGAACTGAAAGCCTTCTTTGAAGTACTCCAGAAGCTCTTTCTTCAAACGGATGCTGGCAGACTCTCAACCAAGGTCCAGATGCTCAAGGACAAACCATACGAATGAGCAAACCATTGATTTGGATGCTGAATAATGCTGGAAAATGTTTGGAGAAAACAAACTTAACTGAATAGTGGTAGTCTAGAGTCTAGACTAAAAGTATTTTAGATGGATAGACAATGCTGCACCGAAATAGTTGACTGCTGAATGGATATGTTTTGTTGTATTTTCATGCCGCATGAAAGCAGTTTACATTGTTAGTGTTGGACCATGTTACCAACAACTGATAGTATGGTTACTGTGTGTAGAGCTGCAATTAATGATTATTTCAGTATAGATTAATCTGTATATTTGTGTAAAGGTGTAAACATAATGGGGCAAGAGATTATTTTGCCTTCTATTCTTCTTTAAAAATAACTCAAATCTGATATAGTCATCAAAGTAGTTGGCAATTAATTTTGTCAATTGACTAATAGTTGCAGCAATACTGTATTGTTGTGCAAGTGAATAAAGGACATTTTAGAAATATGTTGGGTCTACCCAATTTATTTGTGTGGAACCTGTTGACAAACTAGAATTATGTTAAACTAATAACTAAAAGATAAATTAGATGAAAACCAAATTTTTGAATTCATTCAACTTAAATTTATCATTTTACTACTACAAATAAAATATATATTGAAAAGACGCAAGTATGTAGTCTGTAAATATATTCCTTAAGTCCATATAACATAATTTATTAAATTGGCTAAGCTTAATGCAAAAACGCTGATTATAGGGGTCTGCAACAGTCATCATTCAGTCAAAAGAATAGTTTTATGTGCTTCCAGGGGTCAGGCAAATGTTAGCGTGTAGATAAACACCATTTAGAGTAAACAGTCTAAAACACAAAGTAAATAGCACATCCGACACTATAACACTCCACAGCAGATGAAGTATTCCCATCAACTGTCAGTGGAACAAGACAACCTGGATGTCGCACTGATAAATAATCTTAATGCACCTTAAACTAACATAAGGGAAGGATTTATCTTCATGCTAAATGATTAGCCAGATACCCAAGTGGGCCATATTATAACATGGAGTAATCCCCTTAAACCTGCCAGTAGATAAATGTGTAAATCTACTGTAGCTTTCTTGTTCTGTTTAATCTGTGGCTGCATAATAAACAGACACAGGGGAGATGGGATGGCATTATTTGTCAAGTTTTGGATTTGCAGAGAACATAATTTGGCTCACATAAATATGTTTCTAATATGAAGAGTATTTTTCATACTTATGTTGTGATTCCCCTTTGTCTACAAAGTGCACCAAATGGTCAAAAGTATGTGGACACCAGAACATTACAGTCACATCTGAACATAACACTCTGACACCATTGGCATTAATCTGCTGCTATATCTGTGACGGTTTACCGTGTGGGATTAGGAGTGGATCAGAGACTCAGGCGCAGACTTAAACACAGGACACAAGGTGAGGTGAAAAAACAAGGCTCTTTACTGGGCACTTAGACAAAAACAGAAACCAAAATCTACTCCAACCGGGAGTGAGGAAAATCCAGACTGAAAATAAAAAGCTAAGTCACAAAAAAGGGCTTGGACACAAAAAGGCAGTCACAAACCGTGGAACGCAGAGGATCAACATGAGAGATGACCACAGGAAAGCAAAGAGTCCACGTGGAGGAAAAAGTCAAATGATAATCCGGCAACTGGAACAGGGCAAGCAGGGGAGTATAAGTATGTGAGGGGTGATGAGCGGATTGCCGGCAGGTCAGTGGAAATGAGTGGGGTTTGCAGAGGGAAAAACCAGGGGCAGGTGATTTGGCACAGGTGGAGAGAATGAGCATGATCAGGAGAGACACACACACACACACACACACACACGTAGCAAAACCCAACTGTGACAATATCAGCCTCCACACTTCTGGTTGCAGGCTTTCCACCAGATGTGGAACCACTCTGCAGGCATTAAGCTTGGTTTATACTCGCCGTAGTGTCGCCAGCGAGAGGTGCATTGTGCCAGAAAATGGTGCCATCAAGGCTTGTGATTTGTGCGCGAAGGCTCTGAAGTTGTTGTGGCATAGTCGTGCACCTCTGAATTTTTGTAACTAAGTGCTTTCAACTGAGAACAAATAGTTCACCGCCAAATTCAATTGTTTACAGGATGGTCAACCTTTTTTTTATTACAATGCATTTAATACTTGACTTCTTTCTTTACAGGGCTTGTAAAAAACTACGATAAAGTAGTCCATGAATATGAGGTATGAGTTCACAGTTCATTACAATTCCTCCTCTGCATTGAGGACGTTGGTTTATGGCGTTTTACCGGTAACACTCTTTTTGCTTCTTCACAGTCCGTTTTGTTTGTCCGTCCTCTGGCGTTTCGGAGACTACTGCAACAAACAGCGCATTGAACATGGACGGCTGTGTTTGTGCTCGACGCTCACAGGCTATCTGTGGAGGCTCGTGCCACAGCGCCTAACGCAAGTATAAAAAGTTTTTAAACACCAAACTGAGAAAGCATTTCTGTATTGACCTGGCCTATGAACTGTTGCCACAGAGTTGGAGGCACACTTTTGCATATCACGTCTTTACTGATAATTCACAGGTTAACAGGAATGGAACAGGTCAAATGTACCGGCAGGCGGGCACAGATTCAGGTTCACGTATCAGAGGCTGGAGAGCACAGGCACGAAGCAACATTTCAACCTTGATGATTGGCAACTGACTGTGGAAAAGGAACTGGTATAAATCCTGACAGGGTGATTGGAGAATGAGAAACAGGTGCAGGTGGATGTGAGAGGAAACAAAAGTAGGCTGACAGGGGTCATCAAATACTTTCACATTTTTCACTATACATTATTCTGATCGATTTCATTCCAGTCTGCCAAGCCCTGATACTTGTTTTCTTTCAGGTTTATGAGAATAGTTGTGTTGTCCAAACCAAATGAAACATCCACCAGCACATAGACTCCACAACACACACAACCTCCTCTTCCTGCAGCAGAACCAAGAGGACCCTTTTCAACACAAGGCACAGGGTTTGGTGAGACTGCCTTTGAATCCAGGTGTTTTCTCCATCCACAGTGGATGCTGATTAAGAGTGTCCATGCCCCTCTAGCTGAGGGGTCCTGGGGCCTTCTCCCTCCCTGAGGCAGCAGTGAGGCTGGGGAAGCCATCTGCCAGGCCCCTCTGAAGGAAGATGCTGAAGCATGCAGCATCTGCTACAGTAGTAAGTCCAGCAGACTTACTGACCGCACTGATCACATCCTGTAGGTTAAGGTCATTAAAGTGGATCCAGCATCCTGCAGAATCCCCCTCAGTCACTGAACCTAAAACCCACAAGTGCTGGCTCATCGTGACACAACAGACACGGCTGAGTGTCCTCTGTATTTACAGCATATTCATCAGTCTGGCTTTCTGTGGTGAGCTGCTCGTGGACAATCTGGATAATATTCTTCTGTTTAAAGCATTGAGCTGTAAGAATGCACATATGTATCTGCCGTTGCCTTTGAGAAGCAAATCAGATTTTTTTGAGTTGAATGATTGTCTTTGCTCTTGAGCTAGAGATCCTCATACAGATCAGACTGAGAGCAAGCGGAACAATGGAGAATTATGAAATGTTTGAAGCTTTACAATCGGGAGATTTATAATGTAGTCTTGCTGCTGTTATATATTCTGACAGCTCGATCCCGTGACAGTCATGTGATCAATGCAGTCATGGGATTAGGCTGGATTGAGATGAGCCGGTCCTGTGCAGAAATGATCACCGGCAAGTGAAGCATAATGCATGCCGGTTAAGTCCGACTTGATCTTGACTTGATGTCATGCACACGTGGGCAACGATAACATAACCACATCAAGGTTGCCGCAGTCTTTAGAGCCACCTACTGCAAGGCCCAGGGCATGATGGAAAACGTCTGGCTATCACTTGATTGAAGAGCTAATTGGCCCTAAATTTTGACAAGAAACACCACGATTTGTAGAAAGTCCTAATGTTCTGTGTAATTGTAATATTGAACACTAGATTGTTGTGAAATGAAGGTTTAATCTAGAAACATATCATGTGAGGTTATTTATATACCACTTATGAAAACGAGCAGACATGAAAAGAACAAAGGATAGAATAAAATGCCAGATACACACACATTTATATATTTACAAACAATTATAAATGAATCCGAATGTGGTCTACAAACTACAAGTAGCCTACAGATGGGATCTAATAGGCTGGAACTATTTCTGTGACTTCCTCTTTATTCTTTGAAGGCTGCTGGAAACTGTCTGACTTGACCACAGCTTCATGTCATCTCCCCCTGCTGCTGCCACCGGATCTCGTCCACTTTCCCATCTGTAACGGGCCCATTGAGTCATGTGATCTAGAGAAGACGTGGGTATACTTCAGTGTGAACAGTCTGCTGCCGATGACTTACTAACTAGTTAATTTAGAATGCAGTATGCAGTACATTAGCGTGTGATTTGGAACATAATAACTTCATATGACTTCCTTCTTTTGCTTTTGACAGTTGAGAGTCAAGAGTTCTCGGCCACATGAAGGCGTTGTCACCTGAATGAAAATAAATGTCTTTTGAACACAGTCTTTAAGTCAGTCCTGTACTGACCTCTGCTGCTGCAAATGAAATATAGCAACAGTGAAGGACATAAGCAGTACTACACTGTATCAGAGAAGATCACAATCATGTCCCCTCATCATCTTAAATGGTGTCATTAAAGTACCTACCACACTCCCTGTTAAGCCCAACAACCTGTATGCAGAGTCCTTTATGATCACCCATCTCTGTGATGTAAGAAACTGCATGGCTACAGCTTTCCTTTGATTTCATCTTTAATAAAACAGAAATCCTCGTCATTGGGATCAAAATTAAAGTCAATATTGTTTAGTTAGTTTTACTGTGTTCACATGTTTAATTGTTTAAAGGTCATCAACACGAAGAATGTGACTGGCAGTGTTGCACACAGGACTGTCTATCACTTCTAGTCAAGAGATCGTTTTACAAAAAGGCCCTCACATTGGTGAAGTTGCTTTAAAATGTTTCGGTTATGTTTCTCATTTGTATGGATTATAAAGTACATAAGATATTTAATTGTGTGGTTTTATGTATCTATTCTATTTGTATTGTTTTGGCTAACTGACTGACTGGGGTCAGGTAGTTATTGGGTATTTTGTATACTGCTTTCTATACCAGCCTATGAGTATCTTAAGATTCTCCAATGGAGGTCTGTTCCACAGTCCCAGGTTGGAAATGTGTGTTTTAATCAGTTTAATTTCTTCAATATTTGTCTCATTTCCTGTTCTATTTTGGCACCTGTTGTCTCCAATGCCAAAGTGCCTTTAACCTGCATTCTCTCTAGTGTCTCTGCATAACTCCTCTGGTTGTATAGAAGTCTATGAGAAAATGACTCTACTTCTCTCTTGATTTATTACCTCAGTAAACATTGTAAACATGAGTTTATGGTCTCAATCTCTAGTTTCAAGTCTTCTTAAATACAGCATGATGTTCATTTAGTACATTATGGTCCATTTAGAGTCAAACAGACCATAAAGAGGAGTATGTTTTAGGGCGGGGCTACCTTACAGTTGACAGTTCGCTACGACTACCAGAGCCTCCTGAGGCTGCTTTTGAGTTCTTTGCCTGTTGCGTCAGTAGTGATACTGATACCTGCATTATACTCATGTAACACCCTTTTATGAGAGGATTTCAAATCATCATTGTCCCATTTGTCAGTTTGGTCTTATTTCAAAAAGATGAATGACTGTAACTTAAATAACAACGAAAAAACCAGAACATACATAAGCATGGGCCTACGCTCTTCATGCTAACAATTACATCAAGGGTTTAACTTCCATTTAGTTAAATCTGTTTTTTAACATCTTTCCACCAGATTTGCAGAAGAAAAGGAATTGACATAGCTCATTTCTGAAAAAAAAACCTTGATAAGATAAACTGACGACAATATCTATGATGGTTCTCTGGTTGTCAATGTAGACACACGTGGAGAGGGACGCCGTCGCTGACGGCTGAGCCCCGAGACAATATTAGTTCAACTTTTGGAACACCGCATGACATGTGAAGAGGAGCAACCACAGCTTGTAGATATCTTTTCTTCCTTCCTTAAATAACAGTCTACAGTAAATGAATGGAGGAGAAGTTAATCATTTTAGTTCAGGACTACACTTGTGAACGGCCCCTAATTCATGCTGCCAAAGCGTTCTGTTAGCCCTGATGCTGAGGCAAAACATGTGAAAAGTTAAAGCTACTTCATTTTGTGTTGAAGGCGGTCCCTGTGGCCAAACATGGTAGTGTTTCTGAGCACCAGACTCCCTTTAGAAAATCTCTCATTTTACTGCAGCAGGCTCTGACAGGATGCCCGGATCAGTCCTGGTTTAGGTTCTCCCGTGCCTCCCTTCCCTCCATTGGGCCCAGCAATACAGCCTTTGTCTCCAGCAGCGTGGTATTGGCTCCCAGCGGAGCAGCGAGGAGAAGCTCTGCTCCTGGTCAGGAAGGATCTTACAGCCAAGAGGCTGCCGTTTGTTTCCCGGTGAATAAGAAGTCAACGTTGATTTATTTGTCATGTAGCCTGCGTACTTTAACCCAAACCACAATCTTTGCCTAAACCTAACTAAGCTGCTTTTTGTGAAGATGGAAGTGTATTTTGAAAAGACTATATGCATGTAATAAGCGGAAATTGACATGTGTGACTGGCTTTCGTAGGAAAACGCACAAAAAATAAAGATATATCAAAGATGTCATACTAATAGTTGTATGGGGATAGTCTACATGAATTAAGAATATCTATATATAAATCGTCAATCTTCTCTCTGATGGTCTCGTTTATAGGTCGTTTATAGACATTAGTATTACATTGAGGCCGTTTCATAAGCAGTTTAAACCATTAAAACATATTTTATAGCACTGTGTTTGTTACACTTCACAGATAAACAAAGAAACCCACGTTTCTCCCCCCCGTACTTGATTTATGCAAATCCACAGTCAGTCACAGGTCGTATAGCTCACTAGGTAAAGGGGTGGCTCTTCTATTCTGTTTTTAACCCATTCGATTAGACAGGCAGGTTTTCTTTTCCCCTCTATTCCATGTTAATTACCAGCTGTTAACTGCAGTTAGCAGAAAGTTGAGTTTGTGCCATATGTTTAGTAATCTGGAGCCCTTTTCCTTTTCTCCCTCCCTCAGTGAATCATTTGTAACCTTTTGTATTTTTTTTTTATGTGTACAGAGGCCTATTTATTTGACTGCTAACATGAAGTGAATGCAGTTGTCATCTCCCTTCATGGATCTATTGGCTTTGACAGATCAAAGGTGGAGTCAAGTGATCTGATTGGCTGCTGAGACTCCCTCAGCCCTTTGGGAGTTCTCTCCTGATGCATCAAACAGGCCAGATGGATCATCTGTCTGATTCACTTCCCACTGTCTGCATGTTCATGGAGGAGATATGTTGTACTGTTCCACTACCTGTTGGGCCTGGGATTCTGCAGGTTTCATTCATACGTCTAGCCTGCTGTAAATGACACCGGTGGGAGGCTGGAAAACATCCAGTGAATTATACAGTCTACTCTTAGGGCCTTATGAGAGGTGATTTTAGGCTAGGCCTACCATTTAGGATCTATTTGATCTCCGAGGAAAATGTATTTGTATTCCTTTGCTTTGCCCTCAAAGACCATTCCTATGTAAGCACATCGCGTTCCTTTCCCTCTTGAAGCCATGTTAGGGGGCGTTTTCACTGAATTTTCCCTCTACTGATTTTTCCCCTTTGCAGCATCAGTAGCACAGAGCCAGCCTCCAACCAGACTACGCTGTTCCTGCTCGCTCTGTGGGGGTTTCCTAAGGTTGGGAAGCTAGAGTGCGTACAAGGACAGCAAATAAAGCGAATCAAAACAAAGCGCGCCGTCTTCCACCGGGGGATTCGTCTGTCTTCCGTGCAGGAGCATCTCTGACTCGCGCGAAAGAGGACAAAACAGGTAGAAACTTCGAAGGTTTGTCTTCATTTTTCCGTGCAGAGGCGCACATCCGGATTGACAGGAACGCTTTACTTTCCATGTCTGATGTGATTACACACATGCAGAGGATTGGAGGCTAGCTACATGAAAAAGAAGGGGGCGGGGGGGCTTGTTCGAAGAAATGGGCCGTTATGGTCAATGTCTCTATTTGAGAGCACCACGCGAAAGTGACTCCGTGGAATGTGTATCATTTTGTTAAGCCAAACGGCGATGACCTGGCGGAGCTAACATTCACCCTTGGATTTATGGTTTCCCTCCCGGCTGACGTAGAGCAAATACATAAATTCAGCTCCCCGTTCAAGCTCGGGTCCCCGTGTCGGGCTCTTCTACTATCCAAATAACCGAAGAGTCGATATTAACGTCTGCGTAGCGACGTCGAAGGGGTGTTGCTCGCTCCACTGTAACGTCGGGTACAGTAACGCTAGCTAGCTTACATAGCCCCCGGTGACATTCCCGTCTTTTTTTCCATTTAGCTCGTGCACCCAACGTCGCACGCACGCACCACCTTAAACGCCAGCGGTGAGCTCCCCGTATTCATTATTGCCTACGTGTAAATCATGCGAGTTCCAGCGGCGCTGCTGTAGGCCGCAGCCGCCCAGAGCGCTCACTGCTGGGACTTGTTTACATGGACACCTCGGTAACCTTCCCGTCGCAACATGCTCGCTCAACATATGTTTGTAGGGAGGACAAAATAAATAAAAACCGACTGGCCTTCATTATGGCACCCACAGAGACAGATAGTGGACGTGACGTATGTTGTTTGTCCTCCAAGCACAACACTGACAGCCCCCCCCCCCTGCTCTCTGTATCAGCTGTGGGTCGTCATGGTGATTAGGCTGATTCTCCTGACTGAGTTCATCATGTGTTACTCTGAATATTGAGGGAGGCGGTGTGTACTATTTGACAGGTAAATAAAGATTTAAGAAAGATGGGTGGGGGGGGGGGGGAAGCATCGATGAAAGTCACAAGTTGTCACATTTTATTCAACCCTCATAACTCATTTGTAAAAGCATATGCATGTATGCATGCATGTGTGCTTCAGTGGAATTCATTCTGATGCAAATACAAGTTAATTGTCCAAGCAGAAGGGTTTGTGGAAGAAGTAGTTCATTTTCTTACTTTTTGGCAACCTTAAGCACTTTGAAATCCACTGATGCACAGCACTGTGGTTGTATCTACTGTAAAAGGCTCCGTTCACTTTCGCTACAAAAAGGTGGCTGGGAAATCTGCAAAGTGAGCTATGCTGACATGACGTTTTGAAATTTGAAAACCTAAAATTGAATCTACAGTTTTAGTCAAACTACTTTCAAACATTTCAAAAGTCCCTCTGTTCTGTGGATTATCCAAAGATCACAGGGACACGTTCCTGGAAAGAGATCGTCCTGATCCATTTTTAAAATGTAATCATTATATCGTGACCAATACAAACACAGTTCCATCCATCTCCACAGTATTATGGTGGAGGCAGAAATCCAAGAGACAGATGTCAAAACCTGGACAAATACATTCACAACTACACAGTATGTGGACTGATGCCACATCTTTGCTTTCTTTTTGCAATTTAGGAGAACACGTGTATGTTGTTTGTGTAGTACACGTTCTGTTATTCACTCGGGGTTGTGCTCTGTGTCCTTAGCAGGATGTCAGCCAGAGGAGGAAAGAAGAAGGCCACCAAGCTGTCCCGTTCAGCCAGGGCAGGAGTCATCTTCCCTGTGGGAAGGATGATGCGGTATTTGCGCACCAGCACGCACAAATACCGCATCGGCATGGGGGCGCCCGTCTACATGGCAGCAGTCATCGAGTACCTGGCAGGTAGGGCAAACACATGATTCAAGCTTCATACCGTCACAGTATGTGTACCGTTACACACGGTACACATCTACACATGTTCACTGTACTGTTGCATGTGTTCATTATGTGTTGTATGTAAACTTTCTCCAGTTCTACTGAAAGAGTGCAAGAAATCTGTTACATTTGTCGTAAAGTCGCTTATTGAAATAATGAAAGTAGTGTAACATATAATGTGTCCCATTATCATATATCTTTTACTACTTTAAACCTTAAAGCCAGTAACACAAAGAGGATCGGAAAAAGAAAACAACAAGGTTTATTTTGTGTTTTTTTTTTATGTCCACATGACTCCAAGTAGAGTTCAGTGTAAACGTCTTGCCTGTTATATTCTTGTTCTTGATGGACTGGGAGTCACAGTGAGAAGTTAACAAGTTTGAATACCACAACAACCACTGTATGTTTGATTTGTTTCCACACTGTGTTTTCTCTCGAAGCTGAGATCTTGGAATTGGCAGGAAACGCAGCGCGGGACAACAAGAAAGGCAGAATAACTCCCAGGCACATCAAGCTGGCTGTGGCCAATGACGAGGAGCTCAACCAGGTGAGAGTGCTCGACGAGTGGCTGGTATTTGGGTGTAGACCGTCACTCTTCAGGTTGACAAAGAGTACCCGAGCAGGTAGTGAACAGAGTACCCGAGCAGGTAGTGAACAGAGTACCCGAGCAGGTAGTGAACAGAGTACCAGAGCAGGTAGTGAACAGAGTACCAGAGCAGGTAGTGAACAGAGTACCAGAGCAGGTAGTGAACAGAGTACCAGAGCAGGTAGTGAACAGAGTACCAGAGCAGGTAGTGAACAGAGTACCCGAGCAGGTAGTGAACAGAGTACCCGAGCAGGTAGTGAACAGAGTACCCAAGCAGGTAGTGAACAGAGTACCAGAGCAGGTAGTGAACAGAGTACCCGAGCAGGTAGTGAACAGAGTAACCGAGCAGGTAGTGAACAGAGTACCAGAGCAGGTAGTGAACAGAGTAACCGAGCAGGTAGTGAACAGAGTAACCGAGCAGGTAGTGAACAGAGTACCAGAGCAGGTAGTGAACAGAGTACCAAAGCAGGTAGTGAACAGAGTAACCGAGCAGGTAGTGAACAGAGTACCCGAGCAGGTAGTGAACAGAGTAACCGAGCAGGTAGTGAACAGAGTACCCGAGCAGGTAGTGAACAGAGTACCCGAGCAGGTAGTGAACAGAGTAACCGAGCAGGTAGTGAACAGAGTACCCGAGCAGGTAGTGTACAGATTTGTTTGACGATATGCAGTAAAGGCACAGGACATACACAACTTTTTCATGAACGGTGCAGCAACAACAAATGGTATCAAGGTTTGAATAGTGATTGTAATTATGGTTAATGAGAAACAAGAAACTGTCCTCTCACGATAATGTGAGCTACAGTCTTGTCCCTGGAGTTGAGGCACATGCGTGGTGAAGGTGTCAGCTGACAGCAGATAATGTGTGTAGCAGCTGATATTTCAGCAGGCGCGAAGGATCCCAACACTGTTCAACCTCAGCTCAGCACAACTCAGGTCACCGTTTCTCAAAGAGAGCAACACTCGTGTGAATAAATAAGTACCGTACATAGTCAAACTCTTTGTTTGGGGAACACTTCCTCCATCAGCTTCTGCGGGGGGTGACCATTTCAAATGGAGGCGTCCTGCCTCGGATACACCCAGAGCTGCTCTCCAAGAAGAGGGGGGTCAGGGTGAAAGTCGACAGCCAGGCGTCCATTCCCGAGAAGAAGGTAGAACGCTCGAAGAGCAAGAAACCCATCAAATCCTTCAAAAAGGTTAAAGGCAAACGAGGACGCAAGCCAAAGGTCAGTGGACTCAACAGAATGGAGATGGGGGACATTCAGGCCTCAGTGTGCTTCAAGTGAAATGCTTCTCAGATCGTTGAGCGCTGTCTGAACCCACCTCTCTAACAGCGCAATCATTTATTTAGCTTTCTGAAACAAACAATCCAACTGAGTGCCTTGGTAGCGGATTAGTTACAACACATGCCACATACTGGGTTCCATGTCGTACCCCTTCTCTCTCTGTCCTGTCTGCCTCTTTACTGTCAACAGTCCAATAAAGGCTGAAATCCCCAAAATAATGAAATAAAGCAAAGCGATTGGCCAGGTGTGTGGAGGTGAGGACATATGCAGGACGTTGTCATCCCCATTTGTTGACTTCATCAGAACAGGAAGCAGCTTGGCTTTAGACGTGGTTGGGCAACATGTCATGAACTATCATGACATGACCATCAGACCATCAGTGGACTAAGCAACACATCTCACGCTGACATGTCCCTGTCTTGTTTAAACTGCTATCAAACAGCAGGAAAACATTGGTACTTGTTTTTAGTACCTGTAAAGTTTGACAAAACCAGTCACGGTTCACTTATCAGCTGTTTGTGGAGCTTTCAACTACTTCTCATGGAAGGGCTTTAGTCAAAATCACTTCAGTGAAGTCCAACACAAGACCAAGTCTGAGCAGCTCCGTGATCCAGTGGAGTTGAGCAGTTGAACTTGATTGTCTGTCGAATATATTTGCTTTAGAAAACCATAAGATATGGTGGAAAGCTACAGAAAGAGCGAGTAAGTGGACCTTGAGTTAAGATTATTTGGTCAATGCGTCCAAGAATGAACTATCATGCACAATGTGTTTAACCTTTACTTCATTCATTTAACGAGAAATGCCACACTGTCAACAAGTACTGAGGTTTGATGCTCAGCTGTCTTATTATCTGTGTATTATCTGTTTGAATTGGTTTAAATGTGCCATTCTTTTCATCTGGCAAAGAGCACAGACAACGAGTCTGTACCGAACTCCACAGTGGAAGACGGTCCCGGAGATGGATTCACCATCCTGTCAGCAAAGAGCCTGTTCCTTGGACAAAAGGTAATGATGTGATATCTAATGAGCTGAAGCTGCTGATGGATAATAAAATGATCAACTAGGACTTATTCATGTTAAGGTCTTCTAGGTGACAATCGGTCTACTCTACATAGACTAAGTTAGAGAACTACAGCAGCTGTTTCCTCTCTGTGTTGACGACCTTGTGAATCCACAGCTTTCACTAACGGAGAGTGAAATCAGCAAAATTGGAACAATTAAAGTGGAGGGTATAATTAACCCGACAAATTCGGAGATGGACCTCAAAGACGGAGTGGGTGAGGAGGACATGTTCATGTGTACTCTATTTCTTCTCCACAAGTCTCCACGCTTCCCTCTACCCAGCCTCTTGTGTTCACCTGCTGCTGTGACATTTTCAGGCAACGCCCTGGAGAAGGCCGGAGGCCGGGAGTTCCTGGAGGCGGTCAAGGAGCTGCGGAAAGCACAGGGGCCTTTGGAGGTGGCATCAGGTACAGAATCTTCACACATGGAACAAACTGTATGAGCGGTGCTGTTTGAGATGCTGTTTCAGCCTGTTTTTAATGGAGAGCTGTAGACATGTGCTCACCCATCCCTCTGCTACCGTCCAGTACTTCCATCTTTCTTCAACCTTGAAGGACCAACAGCCTTCACATAGATCTGGTTTGGTTCCTCTTTGAACCTTTGAAGACTTAAAAGTAATGAGTCCAACGCTGTTCATGCTACAGCATTCTGATAGTGTCCATTAAGTTTGGGCCTCTCTTAAGAACACCTTTGTAGAGGGTTTTCACTCAGCAGAGTCCTGATGCCAGAAATCAACAAAAACCCGTGACTGTGGCTCAGAAGTGAGTGCGGGTCGTACCTCAATCAGAAGATTGGCGGTTCGATCCCGGGCCAGACATTTTGATTCCTTTGATCAGCGCTGCTTAGTGTGATCGGAGCTCACGAGCAATAATTTTCAAAAATCATTTTCAACAACTACAACGCCACCGAATTATAAAAAAAACAAATAGTTTGAGGAATACAAGGGGCCCGAATGAATGAATTAAACAGGGAGTCTAAGGGTTGAACTGTCAAGCTCAGCGTCTGTGTCTTTGCAGTGGCAGTGAGCCAGGCCAGTGGGATGGCAGCGCGCTTCATCATCCACTGTAACGTCCCTCAGTGGGGTTCAGAGAAGTGTGAGGACCAGCTGGAGAAGACGGTGAAGAACTGCCTCTCGGCGGCGGAGGACAAGAAGCTCAAGTCCGTGGCTTTCCCTGCACTTCCTGCTGGACGGTGAGCTCTACTCTGACACACTTCAAACTAATCTATTAATCCACTGTGAGCTGACACGCAGGTCACCAGAGCTTATACACATGAAGGTCTCATTCAGGCTGTTTGACTGCTTAGTGTCCATGCACTGAAACAAAGGTGTGTTGTTAATGAGGACAGTATCATCTCCCAACTCTGAAGAGAAAGGCAGTCGGCTTAATGTTACGACCGCAGCAGCAGGTCAAATGATCTCTAAATCATCATCTCTTATGTACAGAGAAAATGTTTCCGATTCTTCTCGATCAGAAAATGATTATATATATTCTCATGTTGTTGATGAATAAATGAATATCCAGCAAAACCAGAGCCCCAACTTAAAGCATCATCATTCTCTGCTTTACAACCCAGAACCAGAACTCTCTGATAAACGATGAAATGAACTCTCTGTGGATGCACTGGAAGAAGTGGTGGTGATCGATGGTCATTAATAAACACAACGTTGCTACTCTGCACGGTGGTCCAGCAGGGACACAGGAGGCCCACATGTGGAATGCCTTGTTACAGATGTAAACACTCCCATTAACCAGACTGAAGACTAAAAAGCGTCACTTTAACAGATTGATGAAAGCACCAGTGTTGCATAACTCCAGGTCTGAAAAAGGGTTGTGTACTGTTGCTGTGTTTTGAGCACATAATCAGTTATTTTGATGTCTGTACTGTCTGCTGGGGTTAAGGCCGTGTTCAGACCAACAGCGGGGGGGCTAAAAAGCAATGTTGCTGTTTTTGTCTTTTTATCCATGTTGTGTGAGACTAAAACAGTCCTATGTTGCCAGCGAATTAATCGCTTGAAAAAAATTATATTTAATATATATTTTCAATATATTTACGCAGCTTTCATTTCCCAAATAAAGGCATTGCAGACCAGATCCACTTCTTCTGTTCATACCTTTCACAATAAAAGCCCGAGACGTATAATATTCGCAGGCCAGTATTTCCGTGTTGTTTGTCACGATTGGTTCGTAAAAGCTTTTAGAGCTTTTGAATCTGCTGTGTCGTCTAATAATACTACAGGCTCTGGTTATATTTCCTGTCAGTCCGACTCAGCCTCTCACTGCACTGCTGGTTACCCTTCCAAACTGAATAATGTCTAATATGGAGATGATTAGTCTGATTGTCAGGATGACATAAACAGACTTAACAGTGTCATATTTTGTTGGTTGTAATTGTCATTTTATCTGTATCAGCAGTAGTGTCAGTCTTATAAATCTGTTTACGATGACATGTCTCAGCACTATGGTCTGATGCTCTTAGTCTTAGCTTCAGATGCTATACATCAGTCTTCACCGGCCCCTACTGTTAAAGTGTTCCTCATGAACTCTTGGTGCAGTGAGATTTATCTCACCACCTCAATCTTTCTCACAGGAACGGATTCCCCAAACAAACGGCCGCCCAGCTCATCCTCAAGGCCATCTCCAACCATTTTGTGTCGTCCAGCAGCTCCTCCCTGAAAAACATTTACTTTGTTCTGTTCGACAGTGAGAGCATCGGAGTATACCTTCAGGAAATGGCCAAGCTGGACGCCAAGTGAGGATCCTGCTTAAAGGGGTTGTTTTTTAACTGTTGTTTGTTGCAGATGGTGTAGATAGTTGACGAGACTGTGTGTGTGTGTGTGTGTGTGTGTGTGTGTGTGTGTGTGTGTGTGTGTGTGTGTGTGTGTGTGTGTGTGTGTGTGTGTGTGTGTGTGTGTGTGTGTGGGGGGGTTGATGTAGAATCTGTGTTGGTTAAAGAGGAAAAAAAAAAAATCTGTGTGAGTGGAGTGCTGTTACATTTATGTCCCACTGTCCCCTCATGAGATTGTGTTCTTTATAGATTAGGTCCTTTGAATCCGTACAGTTTGACATTATGGTCCCTCGTTTCAATGATGTTTTTACATTCCATGTACAAATAGAACCGTTTTGCTGGCCTCTGTAGTTTCTGATACACTTAGTTTACTAAAAAACTGTGGTTCTCATTCTGCTTTGAAATAAAACCTCAGATGTTTTACACCAGAGATCGGCTGTTGTTTTCAGAATGTTACATTTCACAAAGTAAGTCTCCACTTCCATTCAACAGACGTTATGTGCAGACTCTAACCAACAATGTGTCTCTCAGTACTTTGACTTCTCCACACTGGACTCTGCAAATCACCATTTGATGTTTGTTACTTTAAAAAAGTCGCGTTTAGTTGTAAAAGTGTTGAAGTATTTATTAGAAAGTCTAGAAGAACTACACACCCAGAAGTCTCTGTGTGAACACACACACACACGAACACACACACACGAACACACGCACGACTTTGCAAACCTTTGAAAGAACACTGGGCTTCACTTTCTGAACTCCAACACAACAACCTGTGTCAACCCCGGTTCTCCTCTCTCCAACTCATCACGTGACACAATAACAAAGCAAAAAGACGAGTTTGGACTTTGGATTGAAAGGCATCAACAGAATCAGTCTGATGTCCGGAGGGAGGTAATGCCATAAAAGGGGGCATGATGGGAAAAGGCTCTTTGTCCCCAGAGTGAAACCGGCTGTATTTTGAGAGCAGAGAATTCTGACGGTAATATGAGGGTTAAGAAGGGGCGTGTCCAATGACAACTTTGTAAGTCATCAGAAGCACCTCAAAGATGCATCTCACATGGTTTTAGTTCAGATTCCAGCTGCAACGAGGCAGACCTGAAAACAAGACCTGACAATAATCCAGTCTGGATGATACAAAGCCGACCTGATCTGTGATGCAAAGGTGAAAGATTTGGTGTGCTGGTGAAAAGAGAGGGTTGAATCAAACGTAACACCACTCGTCTGTCTGACGTTGGGGATCACACTGGTGTGTATGTGGAGCAGAGCCAAAGACCAGCATCGCAGATTCATCAGATTTTAAGAGCAAGAAATTATTCGACATCCATCTTTTCACAGACAAGCAGGACTCTAATTGGATACATTTAATAAATTAATTATTTGGCCAAGAGGTGATCTATAGAGAGAAGAGCAGAGGCCCAATATTGTTATGAGAAAATATTGATGTCATTTTATTAAAGGGAACAAGAAAGAAAAGGATAGGTTATAACCACTCAAGAGCCAGGCCAATAAGTATACAGTGATCAGTGAATAGTGTCAACAGCTGCCCTGAGATCAGTAGATCATTTACTTTAGTCAGCACATTGTCGGTGGAGTGACGAGCTCTGAACGCAGACTTTTTAGGAGATGGTGTGAGAGTTGTTGAGACATGACGTTTTCTGGTACTTTTGAAAATAACCGAGGGTTAAAGACTGTGGATAGTTATCACGGTCTGGTTATTGAAGGAAGGGTTTAACCACAGCAGTCGTAAAGCCGTCAGAAGAGACAATTTCTGACAATGTTCAGAAATTACCAGAGATCTTGAAACTATTCAGCTAGTAAATAATAATTCATATCATACCTCTTCTCTCATCGGTGTAAAGTTGCTCTCTTGGACTTTTAGTGTCTTAAGGAGTCTTTGTGATCAAACAACAACACAAACAACACAATGAGCACTTTCTTTACATTATATTTATTACATAGTAAAAAGTACATTACCTTTCATTTATATATACACATTATATTCATGTAATTTCCTGTTCAAGCAAGACTCCACACCTGATAAGAGTCCCCTCCAACAAATAAACACAGCTTACAAAACATCTCCTGTTGGCGGCTCTATGAGGCTGTAGTGTCACCCAACAGCTGTACTGCAGTGGAGAAGTCCTCTTCTTTCACAACTCAATAAATAACATGTCACATCACCGAGAGGATCCCAGGGCCACGCTGAGCGGATGCTAAGCTGTCCACGTCTACACCTTACTCTACTCAACGTCATTTGGCATTAAAATGGTGAATTAGTCTCCATCAGCCGGTCAGGCTCCATGTCATTGCACACAAGGCACAATCAGCATGCGACAGCGGCAGCCGCTTTCTATGGGAGCAGACTGAATACATACGAAGGAAACGACAGCACTTCAACATGTTCCTAAAACTATCTGAACTCACGGGCTCTAAATGCCACTGTGGTCAGAAGGCCGGTCAAAGTGGTGCCACTTGTGTTCAAGGTGCTCAAATGTTATCAGACAAACTCTGACGTACAGATGAAGTCAGGTCATGGAATCATAATCACAAATGTCATAAGTCATAAATAAACAAGGGAACAGTTACTGTGGTCACTGCTAAAACATCGTTTTAACTTTTATGCTGATCTGGTAAAATCCCTGTACTCGCATGCTAATGAGCATATGTGTTTCCATGGTTACCAAATGATATGACATACAACACAGAGATCTCAGCTGTGGTCAACAGCACTAACCCTCTGCACCAGAGCTCCACTGACAGCTTTCACACCCAAATAAAGAGTTTGTCTGAATCAGACGTCGTGAACAGACAATGACCCTGAAGGAGGCGGAGCAGACCTCAGGTCAGTCACTTCACACCATGTCATCTGATCCGTCTAATCTTGGCAGACCAGATGTTCCCGTCTCAATTCTCTCATTTGGAATTTCAGCATGAGTCTCTAGATTCAATTTGTGCAAAATAATGATATGTTCTTTAATTTTCTATCTGAATTAGTTAACTCTGTTATTATGCACTTTATATATTTCAGTATTTACAAAAGGTGGATTGTATAATGTTGTCCTATGTGTGTGATGTGATATGTAGCCTTTGGCCCCACGACAGATGAAACTTACTGAACTGAAATAACCTGCAGACAAAATTAAATCTATGGAGATGGCTGATTTTCAAAGTAAAACTATTTAAATGTTATAATTTCAGTAAATGTTCAGTAATGATTACATGTAAGCAGAAGAGGTTCAGTTACTGCCGTCATCATTATGACCTCCGTGTGGTACGAGTCTACATGAAGGCCCTGGGGACTCATCATGTGTGCACTGTTGCAGCTACACAAACATGATCAAATGGCATCAATACGGAACTCTTTCATTATGTGTTCGACTTATCATGAAGCAATAAAGTCTACATGGATCCCTCGCTCTGCTCCATGCAGTGGACTGAGCTCACTGCACGCTCAAGTATCTCCATTTTGGAATGTGGTAGATGTGACATCTCCGTCCATCATGTGCACACAACACAGCCCCTCTCTGTTGGGTGGGAGAGGAATCACGGCTCGTGTTTAGTCGTTGGGGGCAAAGAGCTCATGCAGAGTTGAAAAGAAAGAAAGAGAGCGGGCCAGTGTCTCCGTCTGTAGCCTCTGTGAGGCACAAAGTGATCGGTAAATAAATAAAGTCCTTTTCTGTACAGTGTTCAATCAGACGCTGATCAAACAGTGGTGATACAACAGCTCTGGGAATCTCATTTAATCAACAACATGCAGTACCTCCAATCCCAATAACTCACTGACTGTCCCCGCCGGAAATCTCTAGATGAATATGAAGCACAGGTGTGTGAGCAAAGCCATGAGGTCAGCCTGGTCTTATTAAGTTCGCAGCTATGCAAGAGAGGGGGGGGGGGGGGGGGGTAATGAGAAAACATGGGAGTGACGGTGCTACCTCTAGACTAAACCCCAGTTTGGATATACCGATCCTTTATGCCACACTTTTAATCAACGTTTATCCTAAATACATGAACCCGATCAGGAATATTCCCACACATGGACACCAGGGCTGTAGCCTGAACAGACCTGTAGACGTCCTGAGACCATGTCCCCCAGTGGTGGTGGTAGTTTATATCTGTGTTACTACCAGCAGAGCCCCGCTGACACTTCCTAACAAGTCTAGTGAGTGCACCACAGCCTGATACGTGTTCTTCATCAATGAGCCAACTGCTGCTCTGGATGGTCCTTCATCACCATCAACACACACTGCAGTGTATTTGGATCCACATTCAAACACTCACTAGAGCACCACATGTAGATTCATGGAGCGCCGTGCTAACTGTTAGCTTTGGGTCTTTTCATGAGATTTTAAAAGAACTGACGCCTGCCTTACATTCCCAAGAATAAAGCTGTGGTGGGAAAACAGAATCAGACTTTGTATTTTATTGTATTGGTCTAAAATATATATGATGCATTGAGTTTAAAAGACTGGAATCAGCCGATAAAATGCTGGCCATGTGTGCAGCATACAGTCAGCCCTCTCATGGTAGCTACAGGCCTGGTTGTTATCGACAGGTACGGTCAACCCACTTAACCTCAATCACACTTTTACTTTTAATACTTTTAGTATGACTCTATCCTGCATTTCCTGTTCCCGGATATCTGAACATACAGGAATAAAACAACGTGCAAAAGAAAACCTCACGTCTCTTCTCCTTTGAATAAAATGTGGTATAATTGAGGTGGCACATCTATTTTGTCTTCTCGCACATGTTACATCGTTTAAAGAACCTTGTGACAAGCTCTTGAAGCTGTAGTTGAAGTCTGTGGGATCCAGTAGTTTAAGGGGGGGGTGGTCTGGAAAGAGGACAGAGTGTGAGGGGGGGGGGGGGGGGGGTTGAGCTCTCTTACTCAGAAGGGCTCATAGGCCTGGGACCAGGAAGCAGTGGTACAGGAGACGTGGCCTCGATGAGGGCGGGGTTCAGGATGATTGGCAGGGACATGGGCGGGACTCCCACCTGCAGGGGGGAGGCGAGAGGCTGCAGGATGAGGGGGGACTGGCTCAAGGGTGAGGGGGCCTGGGCAGGGGACGTTGTTAATGGCACAGGGGGAATCAAGGGTGGCCCCGGAGACGAGCGGGCCGATCCTAGAACACACAGAGGAGAAATGAGTGTTCCCTCACTGCAAAGCTGGGTTACTATTAGATCTGGGCTCATATTTATCACACTGCTAAAGTTATCTCTTTGAATAGATGTGCATAGAAGCCGTGGTGATCACAGAGCATGTGGTGAGATGTGACTGCTGGGAACCGTCAGTGTTTTACCGTTGACACCGGCTGGTTGGGGCTCCTGGGGTGATGCTGGCCTGCTGGGGGTCCGTGTCTCTGCAGGGTTAACTGGGGAGGTTGGCTGAGCAGCTGGCGGAGACACTTGAGGGGATGAAGGCCGGCCTGCCGAGGGTGTCGGCTGCACGGGCTCTGCTGGAGGACTGGGCACTGGATCTAAAACAAAGATGATACACGAGAAACACCATCGTCAAGTTCCTGGTACCACAACAAACTATTATGCAAATGTTGTGGAGGCATTGCATCGGGCTGTTCACCCTCTACATCCCTGCGTGTCTGCTGAGTACCTTGTATGACGGTCTGCTTGAAGAGCTCCTCCCTCAGGTGAGGCAGGAAGCACACAATTCGTTCCCAGGTTATTTCCCACAGGTCTGAGTATCCTGTCCTGGAGTCAGCGCTGTGGAAGATCCCTGCTGTGTCCATCACCAGCAGCATGTTCTTCAGGGACTCAGGGATGGCCTCCAACTACACAACCAAAACCAGAGGCAGCCCATCAGAGGAGAGAACAGAGACTGTATCCACAGGTGAATGAAGGCATCAGCTATCAGCGTGATATATCAGCTACAATCACATTACAGTACTGTATGTTAGTAGTAAGACTATTCTCACCAGCAGGTCACTGGAGCCTGCATGCATGTACTTGTCCATGAAATCCAGAATGGTGAGCCAGAGGGCAGCAAAGGTGGGCAGGGACAGCAGAGGAGAGAGGTGCTGGAGGAAAACCTGGACCAACGGAAAACAAGCACACATGATCAGTCCACAGCTGCTGCCGGGAGACAGAGCTCATGTGCTGCGTGTTCTCCACGTCATTGAGATGAACTTGCTCCCGATGATCTCTCCAGATTAAATAAAGATCTTCCTCTTGGTTCCATCTTCTTGTTTTAGAATTAACTGGGAATTTAGCCAAGGTTGAGTAGGCGTGTATTTGTTGTATCCTTAACTTCATGCCAATCACATGTTGGCCAAAATGAAGTGTTCACACACACACTTTTTAATATTATCATAATATAATTAGTGTTCCCCTTCAGTACCACTACAACAGGTTATTGTATCAGTAATGTGTATATGGTATTATCTCCTGTTACATGTACATATGTATGTATATAAGTTGATGTATCATCCTCATGTTAATTAACACTAATTAATGAACCCTCTCTTACAAGTACATTTGCGTGTATTTGCTCATGTTTATGTATTTCCCCATTCCTCTCTTTTGTGTCTATTCCCTTATACTGAAATGGAAATCTTGATGTGTCTTTGATAATGCAATCACACTGTAAGTTGAACATCTTTTAATAAAACAAGTCTTCACCACAAACAAGGAAATACAAAAACAGCACGGAGCTCGTAGAAGAAGGGTAACACAAGCTGAACACGTCCATGTGTGTGTGTGGTGAAATATGTGACAGCTGGTGTGAATGCTCTGCTCCTGTGGGAACATGTGCTGGTTGTTGTGTGTGTGTGTGCTGCAGTGTGTATTGTTTAAACCTTTGACAGGAGTGTGCAGGCTCTCATTCTGGTCTCCTCCATACCGCCCACATCTGCTGGGCTTATATTGTCAAGCAGCTTAGTCAGCAGCGGGAAAAGCACCTGCAAACACACACACACGCACACACACACACACACACACTACATCAGGAAGTACAACCGGACCGAGTGAGGAACGGGACTGCAGATAAAGGAGTTAGTTTATAAAATCCAACTTCATTAGCACATTTTGATCGACCTGCTCTGTTTAACAGAAGAGCAGATAGAGGATTTGAGCGCAGCAGACATGTAGCTCTCCTTCTTTCTGACCTTATTGAAGCAGGACTCCCACTCGGTTGCATCCAGTGTCTGCAGATCATGGACCAGCAGCGCCCTCTGGAGGTAGGTGAGGGCCTGCATACGGACCTGACGTCTGGCATCACAGCATAGCCAAGCAATGCCTGGAGTGGGCAACCATACGACAGACATGAGTTATCCTCCACCTCTCATCAATCCCTC
The DNA here is from genome assembly GCF_050575085.1 of Anarhichas minor. Classification (NCBI taxonomy): domain Eukaryota; kingdom Metazoa; phylum Chordata; class Actinopteri; order Perciformes; family Anarhichadidae; genus Anarhichas; species Anarhichas minor. Next base: position 682,867 of record NW_027466504.1, read on the forward strand.
TTGATCTCCTCAGAACCAGCTACAAGCATACTGTACACATTTATGGTGCGCGGAGGTGTTACAGGCAAGAACAAAGTCAAGTATATTAACATCTTACTGTACATGTTTGAGCCTCTAAACAACATGACCCCCTGGTTTCATAAATGGTCTAAAACCTGGTAAAGAGCTTGTAGGTCACAACACACTGAAGTTGATGAAAGAGATCCAATTAGAGGATATCTTGCTCAGTACATATATTGGTCACACTTCTTTCAACAAAAATAATTTGAAGGAATAACTTTCAAAACATGTTTTTGCTTAATGTGTGTCTGTTAAGAAATGAGTATCTGCTGATACATCAATATCTCATATGTTTTTGAACTCATAAATATCTGTATCTAGTTACGGCCAGCGGTGGTGTCTCAATTGTCAGGTGTGAGTTTGAAAGGTCTGACCTCTGATTGAAGAGGTCTCTGGCTACAATATGAAGTGATACGTTTCATGTGATGTGTGGAGCAGGATTCAGCCAACTCCACTTCGTTTATTTGCTGTTAAACACCAGAACGCAGTTCATCATGAAGATGGTTTATGTATATGCATATTCTGAAAGATATGTTTTAACCTCATTTCAAACAGGCACAATGTTAAGGCCTTGTGTAAAAAATAGAAATGTATTCAAGAGTCGTGTTTTCATATCGTTAGTTTATCATACACTTGAACTGTACTACTAGTGACCCTGCATTATTCTGTTATTATTATTGATAAATTATGATTTGATTTTTGCTATTTTATCCACAATACATTACAGCTTCAAAAGTACAAATGCAAAGAGTTCACATTAAAAAGGTCACGAAGGTACTCTTTAGCGGAGGCATTAGACGGTCCTCCTCCTGCTCATTGTGACAGCGGCCTACCTTGCAGCAGCGGGCACCAGCAGCTGGTCCACAGGGTCTGGGAGTCGGCCTCGATCTTCCTTCCTGCAGCCTCCAGGTGGCGCTGCTCCTCTGCCCAGGAGCTGTAGATGCTGGCAGCCCGTGTGTGCAGAGTGTGCATCAGGTCTAACAGCTGTACACACCAACACCAGTATTAACAATACCAGGATGTACGGCTTTATATCTAGTAGAAGTCTAAATGTCAAGTGAAAGTGAATACAGGGTGTGTGCACTAAAATATTGAGATTTTGAGGTTTAAAACACATGAAGTCAATTACACAAGTCCTTAATACGTCTGTCTCTTTAAATGATTTGATACAATCAGTATCAATACTGTATATTATAGACATTAAATGTTATAGCTGTAACTATATATATATATATATATATATATATATATATATATATAATAATGGCATATTATCCTTTAACCTAACATTCCATCCAAACATCACACCAGAAACAGGAGAAGGAGGAAACCAACAGGGCAGGTGGACATGACTGGAAAAGCTACTTTGTTCCACATGACAGCTGTAAGGAAAGCTTCACTATGCAACACGGGGGGAGGGGCTAAGTGACTTTAAACGAATCATTTTAGTGCTGCATGGACTCAAATGCTCACCTACACTGAATGTGACCATGTGTGGGTGAAACGAGATGCTGGGCTCAAATCAGAATAAGGTGGAAGTGTAAAGAATGCCGTTGTACTTACATCCTGACTAACCTGTAATGACACCGTGTGGTAGCTGGCCGGGACACCCTCGTCCTCCTCCTCGTCGCTGTGGGAACGTGATGGACGCTGATTGGATGCCCGGTTGCCACCTCGCCTCGTTCCACCTCCGCCCTCCTTATCCCTTCCCCCTGCCTTCTTTCTCATCCGGGACTTGGAGGAGTCGTACTTGTGGCTCTTCTTCTTGTCATGGTTGCGGTAACCTGAGGAAGCAAATTATTCAAACAGAAAACTAGAATCACAGCTTTGCGGTTGTATGTCTCCCTCCGCTAACCAGTGAAGTTACAGCTTACATTGTGTCTGTGCAAAATGTCATCACTTCATCATTTTATGCTATTAGACGTTTGTGTGAAATCGTCATAATAGGCATTTGAATTTGTGAATTATGGCCAAAATCATGTTTTGTGGGGTCACAGTGACCTTTGACAACCAAAATCGCATCAATTCATGTAGACCAGGGGGAGGTCTGTGCCAAATGTGAAGAAATACCCTCCAGGTGTTCCTGATGTACCATGTTCATGAGCCACGTCTGTCCCCGGAGCGGAGGAATAAACTCAGTTCAAGTAAAGAGAGGGAGACCCACCTCCCCAGATGAAAACCTCCAGTAACAGAGTGAATTATGACAGCTCTCTCTGAGGAAAAGGTGGAAGTAGTGGGAGTTCACTACACCCAGTTTTTACTGGCATCGGGTGGCCACGCCCCTCTGTTATGTGGTACGGCCATTATGAAGCCTAAAGAGCTCGTCATGAACTAATCACATCCATGATGGCCCGATCCTCAAAACAACCACACCATTTCAACTAGGCCATTTCAAAAACTTCCCATTTATCTTGAAACTACCTTCAACAAAACAATATGAAGTCAGACCACGAACGCTCAATCGAGTAATGGCAGGTTCTGCACTTTCTATCAGTATCTCAAAGAGATTAGCGCCGTGCCTCAGCCCAGTGCTTTGATCGACCCATCGCTTTTGTTCGTCTGTGTAAAGCTCTGTTGACGGCATGTTTCCAATGGCCTGAAGCACTGCTGTAGCAGGAAATGAATAGGTGCACCACTGCCATATCTCCAGCTTAACCCCTGTCATTGTGTAGATCACACACAGCAGGAGGGATGAATGGAAAAATAGGAGGAAGAGGTTTTGGGGGCAGATGAGAAGGAGGTTAAAGCACAGAGAGAGGAAAAGAATGTCGGGCAGACTAAAGGCACAGGGTTGCTGCTGTAGTTTGAATCAAAAGTTTCTACACGCTGCTAGAACATTTGATTCATAAAACAGTCTTTTCTCAAATAGTCGTCCGTCCTGGAGTAACTCGGGCAAACCATGGCAAATATAGAAAATAGTAGATTTTTAGGAATTGGAGGGAGATTGACGGATTTGTGTAATATTTGCTTGGCATACTCCTTTATTACTTGATTTCTACTTCATCAAACGTGTATGCACAGAGATGGAAAATAACTTGAAAGGTAAAGGGATGCTTTGGGTCGCAGCTAAGCTTGAATAGCACATGTGACCAGTGAGCCATTACTCCTGTGTAGAAAGTTCCTTCAGAAGTGACATCGTCAGTGTACATCGTTATGGATGACTTCCTGAGCAGAGAATGAAGTCTGTTAGTGCTGCTCTGCTGTTATCAGAGCTTCTCTTTCTTTGCTGACATAGCCGTCCGGCCTCGAGCCTCTTAGTGCATGTTAGTGCATGTGAGCGTGCCCCACTGGTTAGCTCAAAGCCGCCGCTCTGCACTGCTCTCACACGGCGGTTACAGCTGATAACACCGTACCGACAGCGGCAGAAGAGTAGAACCCACCCTCTGGTTCCCCCTCAGGTAAACACTGTAAGCTCTGATAGCACTTCTGCCGTACTCTGCACTGTCAGCACTGTTAGCTGTTTGCCTTCAGCTCGCCGTCGACATGTTGAGAAGCATTGGGAATTACCCCCAATTTGGATCTTGCACCTTGAAGTTCCTAGTATATCTAGATTTCTTAAAATAGCTCCTATGGAATTGTAAATGTCTCACCTCCATTGAGGCTGGCCTCCACAAACACTCGTATGGCTCTGACACACAGCTCAAAGTTGTCAGGGGTGACGTGGGCGGCATCACGGACGATGAACGAGAGCGTCTCTACACACTTGATGAGAGACTTGGTGTCGTGCTGGCCCAGGTCCTGACCCAGCGTCAGACTGTACTGGTTCACAAGGGGATGATTCAGCTGAGCTTTGGAGTTGACTTGAGGGCTCTTACTCATCTCCAGGTCATCTCTCCCAACCTGGACAAAAGTACAAAACACAGACACACAAATATGCATCAGAGTTTGATCAAACAAATATACAAATATCATTTATTTTGAAGGTTAGAAAATGTGATCCTAAACACGTGACTGAGGATGTTTCAGTGACTGTGCATGTACAATATACAGCCTGGCTCGCTGCTCATCATTCAGGTATTTTGTAAGTGTGTGTGTGTGCGCGCTGACCACGAGCCATCCACTGCTTGCTACATCCACATCTGTTGTGGAGCGAGGGATCCTGGTCTTGCTGTGCTCCGTGTAGATCTCTGAGTCAGACGTGTAGCCCCGGTCTAAACTCACTTCACTAACATGATGAGAGGGCAGCTCGCTATCTGACTGGGCTCCTGGAGACACAAAGTACACAATTATACTTTCATTTTCTTGACTGCATGACACAAGACAAAAATGTGGGTCAAAATCTGTTCTTGAAAGATGCCACTACTTTGTGTTTGGTGAATATTCAACTTTTATGAGTTCAAAAATAACTTTTGGGACAATCACTGAACAGTTTCGAGGGATAACAAGCAACTAATTGTATTTATGTATTGTATTGTAAATATGTGAATGCAAAAAAAGACATTCCTTGTAAAATATGAACAGCATTGCATTAACAAACAAGAGGAGCGTTAGGGAGCACACACTAGAAAGATTGAATGTCCACATTTCAATATCAAAAACAATTTACCAGCATTACAGTGATTGAACTGCAGTTTGTATTTAGATATTAACACCAACCTGTTCTCCTCAGTATCACCAGACACAAGAAGGAGAGTCTCTGGGAAACATATGGATTTTCATACATTATTCTAACTGTAATAGTAATTTTTGGGGACTTTGTTATCTTTCCTACAGTGCTAGGAATACAGTGCTGGTGGGAGATAGAGAATTCCTCATTTGGCTTGAAAGTAGTCAAATATAAACGGTACAAAGTAAACTTTCTACAAGAAGATTTGAAGAAAGTCTTGAGATATCGCGTTCACAAGAACGGGACGGACGTAAATGGACTGCACTTGTATAGCGCTATTCTAGTCTTCTGACCACTCAAAGGGCTTTAACACTACATGTCATTCACCCATTTACACACTGAAAACAGGGGCTACCATGCAAGGTGCCACCTGCCCATCAGGACTAAGTAACTCATTCACACACCGCAGGCTCAGCCTACGGGTTAAGAGTCTCGCCCAAGGACTCATCGACATGGACAAGGACGACAGTCTTCAGTGGTCAACAAAAACTCAAATGAGGTCAACCTGATGATGTGGAGAGAAATATTGCACCTGTGTCGTTGTCAGTAGGGGTGGAAGCGAGCTGGAAGGAGGCGGGCGGTTTCACTCCGGCTCCGATGCACTCCAGCAAGGAGAAAAGCGTGAACCAGTCGTTTGTGCTGTGGATGTTGGCTGCATTAGTCTTCAGCAGCTCATGGAGGCCAAAGGCCACCTGCCTACTGACCCGGGACAACACGGGAGGTTTCATCATCAGCAGGAGACGCAGGGAAAGGAGAACCTGTGGGTGTGAACATGAAGAGAGAAGATCAGGGCTGGAAGAGAATCTGGTCAAATATCAAATTCAAACATTTTCATTCTTTCTACTTCTTTCTTGTTTTTCCTTTATTACAAACACTCTCCTAAGTGAAAATGTAAATGAAATACCATGTGACTAAATGGAAACTTTTATATAGGAATAAGATTTCAAACACAACAAAACACAAACACAGTGTTGAGATGCAAAGCTGATTTCCGAGTATTAGATGATGGGTTTAAATGTAGGTCACCCTCCTAATACGAGGTCAGGTCAGCTCTAGATTACCTACTTATCAGCACACATCTCTCAGTCTTTGTTTGGACCCAATGGAAGAGTTTCCATGATATCGGTGCTCAGACAGCGTTCTATTTGGAACACTAAGGTGGATACTAAACATCAACACCTGGATTATCTGGTGCAGTCCAGTAAAATGAGTATGAAAGGCTCACTATATCATACTGTAGGTCATCAATGTGATCATGGCAACATGACTGACCCGTATTGTCAGTAACCCCCTGACTTAATGACTGAATGCAACATTAGCTTAATGACCCTGGTGACAACCCCGCCTGAAAAGTCTGACTGTGTCTCTTTTACGGTTGTTGTGTCATTGATGTAATCCTGTTAGAAGAAAAGGCTTGCTGCTGCTGTATTGCATATTTGACTTACTGTCAACAAATCCCATCAACAGACTAACACCAGCAGTGTCTCAGTCCTTCTCCCCGTGGTGCTCCAGTGAGTATTTGTGGGAGCAGGACGATGTGTGGGATTGACTTTAATAAACTACAGAGTGTGTGTGTGTGTGTGTGTTGAAATTTATCATATCATTCTTTTAGTTATAACTAGTATCGCTTAAACCTGCATATACAGTTGTGTGAAAAAGTGTTTGCCCCCTTCCTGATTTCTTTGCATGTTTGTCACACTTAAATGTTTCAGATCATCAAACAAATTTAAATATTAGACAAAGATAACACAAGTAAACACAAAATGCAGTTTTTAAAAAAAATAAATCCAAACCTACATGGCCCTGTGTGAAAAAGTGATTGCCCCCCCCTGTTAAAACATAAATTAACTGTGGTTTATCACATCTTTCGAAAGCTGAGTTCAATTTCTCTAGCCACACCCAGGCCTGATTACTGCCACACCTGTTCTCAATCAAGAAATCACTTAAATAGGACCTGCCTGACAAAGTGAGGTAGACCAAAAGATCCTCAAAAGCTAGACATCATGCCAAAGAAATTCAGGAACAAATGAGAAACAAAGTAATTGAGATCTATCAGTCTGGAAAAGGTTACAAAGCCATTTCTAAAGCTTTGGGACTCCAGCGAACCACAGTGAGAGCCATTATCCACAAATGGCGAAAACATGGACCAGTGGTGAACCTTCCCAGGAGTGGCCGGCCGACCAAAATTACCCCAAGAGCACAGCGACGACTCATCCAAGAGGTCACAAAAGACCCCAGAACAACATCCAAAGAACTGCAGGCCTCACTTGCCTCACTTAAGGTCAGTGTTCATGACTCCACCATAAGAAAGAGACTGGGCAAAAATGGCCTGCATGGAGAGTTCCAAGATGAAAACCACTGCTGAGCAAAAAGAACATAAAGGCTCGTCTCAGTTTTGCCAGAAAACATCTTGATGATCCCCAAGACTTTTGGGAAAATACTCTGTGGACTGACGAGACAAAAGTTGAACTTTTTGGAAGGTGTATGTCCCATTACATCTGGCGTAAAAGTAACACGGCATTTCAGAACAGGAACATCATACCAACAGTAAAATATGGTGGTGGTAGTGTGATGGTCTGGGGCTGTTTTGCTGCTTCAGGACCTGGAAGACTTGCTGTGGTAAATGGAACCATGAATTCTGCTGTCTACCAAAAAATCCTGAAGGAGAATGTCCGGCCATCTGTTCGTGACCTCAAGCTGAAGCGCACTTGGGTTCTGCAGCAAGACAATGATCCAAAACACACCAGCAAGTCCACCTCTGAATGGCTTAAGAAAAACAAAATGAAGACTTTGGAGTGGCCTGAAAGTCCCGACCTGAATCCGATTGAGATGCTGTGGCATGACCTTAAAAAGGCGGTTCATGCTCGAAAACCCTCCAATGTGGCTGAATTACAACACTTCTGCAAAGATGAGTGGGCCAAAATTCCTCTACAGCGCTGTAAAAGACTCATTGCCAGTTATCGCAAACGCTTGATTGCAGTTGTTGCTGCTAAGGGTGGCCCAACCAGTTATTAGGTTTAGGGGGCAATCACTTTTTCACACAGGGCCATGTAGGTTTGGATTTTGTGCATTTTGTGTTTACTTGTGTTATCTTTGTCTAATATTTAAATTTGTTTGATGATCTGAAACATTTAAGTGTGACAAACATGCAAAAAAATAAGAAATCAGGAAGGGGGCAAACACTTTTTGACACAACTGTATGCAGACGACGGCAACTAGACTAATTTCAACCCAAATAATGAATGTTATCATATCTAAGGCATATCATGTATGGCTTGCTATGACGTCATCCTGATCTCACCACTTAACCCTCTTCCCACGAAAATACAATACCAAGGCTGGGAACCTGGCAGACAGAGAAGGAGGACATCTGCGAGGGGGGGGGATAATGTGCATATATACTCCGTTTCAACGATTCATTGTTGTCAGACCTCCGAACCGTCTGTGGGGAAAGAGCTCTATCCATTCAGCTGAATTATTATTAGTGTCTGTTCAGTAAATATGTTTTTATATTTAAGAGTTTTCTCATCTCGGTTATTTCTCAGCGGAAGGTTTAACAGATTATTTTCCACCACATGTGTGTGTATTTGGGGTAGGGAAGGAACATGTGCAACAGTGTGTCTGATTGATCAAACAACCATGTAGACCTGAACAATGGCTTTATCAAGGTTGTACTGTTGCTTGTACTTCACAGAGGGCAGCAGCATGACTAACTCCTCTACTGTCCATGTGAATGCTGAGAACATCCTTCAAAAATATTTTCCAGCTCAGGTGATGCACGCTTGGTTTAGTTTGTGCACATTGGGCTGCACAGTCCCAGTCTTCCATTATGCCTAGTTCACACTACACGACTGTAGCCTTGATTTCCCGCTCGCCAATCAGAGAATCTGTGGTCGCACATCGTGCTCGAGCGCTACGTGGCAACTGTTCACAGACGTGAGCCTCGTCGATGCATCGATGGCACATTCTAGATATGTAGCAGACTCAGTATCTGGACCTGTTGGGGAGTCTGTCAGCTACAGCTAATGAGAGCGTGAGACACGGATGGAGGGGAGTCCTGGAGGAAGGGTCACCTGTACCCCGTTGTGCTATGTGTTGCATTTGCAACAAAGACCAAAGTTACTGTTGCACCTAGTGCTGGATGTTTGCATGAATAAACATAACATGAGTCATTACTTATCTACATAGGGAAAATAGTAAAGACCTGTGGAAACAGGCTACTTTGTGAACATGTGCGCACCAACCACGACATCAACAAACCCAACTACGCTATAGCCTAATACCACAAATGTGTGATGTTGGGCTGTATAAATCAAATTGAATTGAATAGTGTGAAAACCACAATGACTTATGACTAGCTTATTGAACATCATGCTCCACTTTGTTGACAGAAGGTCATTGTCAGAGCAGTTCTCCTGACCAATAGCAGAGCAGGAGGTGGGCAGCAATCAACGTACATGCTTACTCAAGATGTCTGAGCATTGAAATGGAAGCAGTGTATTCAGCAGCATTTTAACACGAGTGTGTTTGGGAAATAATAAGAAAAGAGATAAAAACCCACTGAATCAGCTGTGAATCAAAGCCAGACCAGAGTTGGTGTCCTCAGGCTGCAGAGACTGCCTGATTTAGACTTAAAAGATAGGCTTGAAGCAGACAATCAATCACAAAGTCAGAGTGTTGGTAAAGGAGATCAACAAGACCCGTCTGCGGAAAAACACAACCTGCTGTTCGGATGTAAGCTGACCTTTCAGTCTGACCACTGTGACAGTCTGCTGACCTGAGATGATTATCTCATCCAGTAACATCACACCAACTCTGCTGCAGTGTTTGAGTCCAGGTGTGTGTGTGTGTGTGTTTGGTGTACCTGAGAGCTGATATCTTCTCGTCGTAGCAGGCGGATTGCGAGCCGAAGGAGTCCCACCACAGCCCTCTCCACCAGGAAGCAGCTCTCGTTGGGGTGGACACAAAGATGGCAGAGATGGTCTCGTACCGTCTGCCACACACACGACACACGGTCTCTACACACACACACACACACACACACACACACACACACACACACGGAGAGAGAGAGAGAGATGTTCAATGACTCAGACAACACCTGGGACTGTGCTGTGAATGGATTATTGACAGATTCCTTTTCCTACCGGTTCTCCAGAATGATACGCAGCAACATCTCCAAGCAGAAGGCAGCATCCTCTTCATCATAAGTCTCTTCATCTGGGGTGACTGATATCAGAGCCTGGATAGGAGAATCTGGTTTGCTTTTGTTGTCTTTATGACCCAACCATGATATAAATGCCATGTATCCATACTAGCCTGAACTAAAATCAAGACACAGCAAGACAAGAGCTACATACACGTTGAAAGAAATGTTGGTAAGAACTAATAAAAACCTTCATTAGCTCCTGTAGAGACTCCAGCTGGAGAAATTTACTCTCTGTGATCAGCTTCTCTGGGTCACATTGCTAGAAGGAGAGACAGAAATATCAGTGATGACACAATCTTATACAGTGAACTAACTATCGGAATGGGTGAAGTCATTGTACAAACAATGCAGTCATTTAACTAAACCACAAAATCGTTACAGTCGATGCGTTTATGTGCATGAAAGAAAAGTCATGTAGAAAAATATGAAACAATGACGTCTTAATTTAGGGTTCTGTGAATTTCCCTGGAAAGAAGAAACTTGTCCAGTTTCAGTCTTGTGGAGAAAGTCGTTCTGTCTCTCATGACACAAATGATGTCTTTCCAATCAGTGTACGGTATTTCTGGCTGAAGCCAGAAGCTTCAGAACTATTAATGAACAGCCTGAGACGAATACAGACCAAGACATTAACAGCCTTTACACACCAGGAGCAACGCAACTTCTTTTCAGAACGAGGTGGATTTTAACCACCAAAAATGAAGACTTCCACAAATCATGTTGTGTGGAATGGATATTTAAGACAACACAAAGGCTCCTTGGATAGAACCAAGACGGTAAACTTCAACCTTGACAAAGGCAGCGCAGACCGGATCCACTCCTTCCCTTCTTACTTTCACAATAAAAACACCAACAGTGTGTCACTATTTACCAGATGGAACTCACATTCAGCTTTGGCTAAAAGGAAACTCAATACAATAGTGAGCAGTAGCTCAGGTTATACATCCATTTAGCCAGACAGACTGCCAGAGGCTGCTCTGGGTCAGTAGGCTCCTCGTCGTTGGTCCTCTGCCTGCCTGGTGTGAATAGTTGTGATGCAAGATATAATCAGGCAAGGTTTTTGCATTTCCGTGTGGTTTATTTATCACACCCCCTGTGTGGGAAAGGTCTTAATAATCAAGAACAATATGTTTAGTTGTGTCTAGTGAAGCAGATATGCACCTGGCTGTACCTGACACACTATTCTGCATTAATACAAGTGATCATGCAGCAAGAAGGCTGCAGTATCACAGACAAAACATGAGACTTCTAATTACTATCTATGGCATTTAACTACTCTTTTCTTTTGAAATGCATTTCTCGGATTTAACACAAATGTTTTATTATACATCATTCCTCCTCCTCGACTTTTGAATTTTGCACCGTGGCCGTTTATGGGCACGACACATGTCCTAGTCTTTCTTTTTGATCATCTACATTAAGGGTCCAGCACTCAGTCTTCTATGTCTAATCAGGAGTTGTGCACGTTGTGTCTTCATTTTTCCTAAACATCATTAATCAGAACTTCAGATGGTGTCAAGTGTTTACTGAGTAGTACCTTTATGCAGAGGACAGCAGCCTGCTTGGCCTCCTGGTTTTCCGTGGACGGTCCTCTAAGTCCTGACTGCTCGGCTCCACTCAACGTCAACCAGTTAACAAAACTCAACACCGCCGACTCACCACTGACGTGCAACAAAGGAGACATTGAAGTTTTACTCTTGGCCCTTTCGGTCAGGATTGTTTTTTTTTTAAATACATTTTTCGTATTATAGAAAGCTGGTCTCTTCTTCTAGGAAAATCGAGGATTTTATGAAAAAACGAGAAAGGAACATGGCTGGAGGGATGACACAAACACGCAGCAGTGTAGCTATATCTGGATAAACATCTCACTGTGACACCTTGACAACATTTTCCCATTAGCTTCTAATGTAAACATATGAACAGATGGCAGATGAGAATTGCACATACCGATTAGAAGGCGTTTCCTCTCTTTGAAGAGAAATCTTCCCATTGGGCTCCACAAAATCCTCCACCTGAGGCAACAAGCATAGTGTTTGAATAGTGAGCAGTAGATGGCAGCAGAACATGTGGGATGCACTCTCTGTCTACAAGCCACAGTATCTGCAGTGTTATCACAAAGAGTGTTTTGAGTTTGGTAGTCCTGACCTCCACCATGGCTTTGGGCAGGAGCTCGGCTCTGAACAGCTGTAGCATTGAGTCCATGATGTTCTTCCAGCCCTCCCTCAGGATGTTGCCGTGCCGATGGGAGAGGTCAAACATCGTTTTGGCTGCTGTCTGTGCTTTATTATTGCTGCCAAAGACTGTAGGGAGGTTTTCCACAGACTGCACAGGGAGAGGACATACCAACACTCAGTCAACAGACATTCTGACACAGATACTGTCTTTATATATATATATTAACTAATAACGCTTTCGTTACAAGAGAGGATTTTGTTTGTCATTACATTCATTCATTTATGGGAGGTGTTAGATGAATAGCTCGTCTTTATTGTCCCAGGAGGAGCCGGCACATTATCACGCCTAGACATGAAGTCTTTATTGCCATTACCGAGCCACGTGTGTGTGTGTGTGTGTGTGTGTGTGTGTGTGTGTGTATGTGTCACTATAAACTAGCATTTCAAATGTAGCTCTTGCCTTCTGCAGCTGAAAGATGTTTGGTTGCGCGAGCATTTGACAAACTGATTCTTAATTACAAGCAACGTTTTATAAAATTTGATGAATTCATTCACATAAAATAAAAAATTACATTCTCTGTTGCACTACGTATTTGTATTTTACTATAACAAAACACACGCACGCACGCGCGCACGCACACACACACACACCTTACTTGTTCTGTCTTGTCTGTGTTTGTGAGCCACATTAAGTACAGCATTGATCGATAATATTAACCAAATTAAAGACAACATATCAGGAGGTCACGATACTTTATGATCAAATTATGAACAAAACAATTTATGATTGTTATCTCTGGAGCTCTTAAAAATAACATTTCACTGCACTATGTTCCCAAATGTCAGCTTTAACTGCAACTGGAAGATTGATGTCCACATGACATATTGGTGAAACAACCCTGACCACATTAGCACAACATGCTGTTGTGGACTTCTTTCTCACCTCGCTGCTCAGAGTGGTGAACTTGCAGAGGGAGATGATCAAATTGTCAAAAACATCACTGAAGCCATAGTGAGCTGCTATCATGGCGCACTTCCTGCAACGACAGAAAGACACAGAACACATAAAACACTGAATAACATTTTGCTTTATATTTCATTATTATGGATGTCAAATGATTCATGTTTTAACAACGACTAGATTTCTGTGGATACTTAAGTAAATATGAGACAATGCTTCCAGCAGAGACAAACGTCTCATCAGGCTCAGGAAGAGGTTGATTCTCATCACCTACTCAGTAAACACGGTGTGGTTGGTCAGACAATGTAGAAGATATGGAGGTTGTTTATATGGCTGTACATAAAGCAGTACACGGGGAATGCACTGCACTTATATGGCGCTTTCTACCTTAGAGGACAAAGCGCTTTATAATTTGCCTCTCATTTACCTATTTGCACACACTCACACACAGATGGTACAAGAGATGGTACAAGGCGCTGGCCTGTATCTTGCAACTTGAGGTTCAGCGCATCGCCCAAGCCAGGGAGCCAGGGATCAAATCGCTCTACATGACCCTCAGCGGCCCCAGACTCTGAAGTCCTTATTCAAACTATCTCCCTGCTCCGCCACTTCAGCATCTGACTATTTTCAACTTGTATACCTGAAGCCAGTGATGGCCTTCTGGATGATGTTGTCGTCCAGGCTCTTGTCAAAGACGTAGGAGAGGGCAGCGATGGTGGGACCCCAGGTCATGGTGAACAAGTCATGGTCGTAGCTGCCGGGTGGCAGGTGGAGGAAAAGACCTTCGGGTGTGGCACCGCGGTGGAGCAGCACACTCCATACATAGTTGTCCTTCACTAACCCGGACTGCTCATCTGGCATCACGATCTCCTCATTCCTGCAGAGGACAAACATCTCGGCTCATGAATTAAGGCTGGGAGAACCTTTGTCAAAGCATTTGCCTCACATTAATCAATATCAATATGTTTGTCAAACACAAGCAGTCGTAAAAGAACTTGCCTCAATCAAATGGTTTACAAATGGAAAAAGTTTAATGCGGGAACAATCTGATCAAAGAATAAATAAAAACCATTATGACCCTGACCAGACATCTAATACCAGCTTTTGGTTAGAGCTGAAAAAATGTGACAATTAACGGATTTGCACAAAGTGTATCTGCAAAATTGAGATAATCCATCAATTATTTGAGTCATATATTTAACAAAATTGACAAACATTCTCATTTCCAGATTCTCCAATAAGAAGATTATATGTGGTTATAGAATGACTATCTTTGGGTTTTAGAGCACGGCCGTACATTACATACATACAGTTGTGTGATGGCAGCTTACTTGACAGCATTGTAAAGATCCTCCAACATGTCCTGGTCAAAGTCTTTATTTCCATTCACTCCCTTCAGATTTTTCTTGAATTGCTGCATAAAAAAAAAAAAAAAAGTGCAGTTAGCTGTGGAACTAATCTGCTTTATTTCTCTGGCAGAAACTTAAATCAAACACCTCACATGATTCTAGGAGTCAAATGGTCATTTCTCCACCATCAACATGTCAGTCAATGCATCTCAACACGGGAGCTTAGCTCAGACACCCAAGCCTCTGGCATTCAGTGCTTCGTTAACTGAGCATCCAGCAACACACAATTAAAGGGCTTTGTGTGGAAACACACTCGCTGTGTGTCACTTAATACGCTTTAGCTGCAGGGTTAGGAAAACAGGGATTAGAGCCAAGAGCCTCCTGTAAATAAACAGAACCACCCTGTGATGACTGACGACCTCAAGGCTCGATCTTATGCCTTGACAAGTCCGGGTTTGTCCCACTGGCAGGTAAGAGGAGAGGAAACAGGAGTTTCTCTGCAGGGACGCAGAGAAATAAACACCGGCAGAGAGAGCCACAGACAGCAGGAGGCCTCCGAGGATCAGAGCTCTATTATCTATTTCTATCCGTCATGCTCATACAGTATCAGGGACTCACACTGTCTCACACTCAGAGCAGCTCTTGGAGCAGCTGCTGGTACAAACAGGCTCAAAAACCCAGCAGCGTGCTGTATTTTATGGACCAAACGAAGTTTAGAGACTGACCTTACCTGCACCTCACTGAACACATGCCATCTCATTGTCACATCCTCAGGAATAGGATCTGATTTACAGTGATGCTGGGCATAGTTTTCCCATTTCAAAAATAACCTCACTGCCGACACATGCTCTGGTGAATACTACGCATTGCAAGCTGCTAAGTAACTGCAGTGCTTGGCGCCACTTTTATTGGCCCTCACCAAACTATTGTGTGGAAGCCTCTGCCTGTTGTCTGAGCCTGGAGGTCAATGAGCCTTCTTCATCAAACCACAACTGACCTTTTAGGAATGTGTAGGGATCATTTAAACACCATACAACACCAGCTGCGTGATGAGGTATGACTCGACTCAAGACAGAGCATTTCTACAAAGTATGTGTCCTTAAAAGAGAGCGAGACGGAGAGCAAAGCAAGTGCTTGCTATTGTTGGTCAGTGAGAGTGGCCCACCCACAAACTGTTCACAGGCTGCCCAGAGGCTCTGTTTAGTCTTCAGCAGCTGTCAATCAAAGACAGAGAAAACAGAGACAGCAGATGAAGAGCGACCGAGAGAGACCCCCCCCCCCCTCCGCCTGTTTAGGATGAGTTCTCCTCTCGGACAGAACACCACTGCCTACAGCCGTTGGCTTTCTGAGCAGAGGAATGCCCAGTGAGAGAAAAAATACAAATATGAATACAACACAGCTTTGATTCCTTTTCTGAATTTAATCTGCAAACTAACATTTGTTATAGACAAAGGTACGGTGTTATGCCATCTAAAGCTTAGTTTATACTCGCTGTAGTGAAGCTTACGATGCTCGCGCCAGAAATGACGTAATCACAGCCGGAGGTAAGTGGTGGAGGCGCTTGCTCGTGCACCTTTGAATGTTTGGAACTTGGCGTGCGCGATTACATGACTGGCACAAATAGTTCACTGATAAAAACACAATTTACAAGTCTGGGGATTTTACAGAGAAGACCAATTCACTTTTAAATGCTTTAGAGACAGGAGGTCTTCAAAATCTATGTTTGAGGAAATATTTTCCAACCAAATCAAATTGTTTACAGGAAATTAAACCTTTGTTTCTTTATAATGCATGTGATACTTGACTTTTTCTTTACAGGGCTTGGTCAAAGACAGTAAAGTAGTCCATGAATATGAGATATGAGTTTACAGATATGGAGGTTGGTTTATATCTTTTTGCCGGTAGTCTATGGTCATATCTCTGAGTTACACTCACTGTCTTTTTGATTCTTCACAGTTCATTTTGTTTGTACACCCTCTGGTGTTTGGGAGAATAATGCAGCCTATAGAGTATAAACTCCTCCAGCTCGCTCGCTGTCTGCAGAGGCCAAGCGCGAGCTGATGCAGCTTTGACAGGAACAAAAAGTCCTGCTGGACACGACCACATCAAACAAGAGTGACACTATCATTACGACTCTAGCCCAGCCTCTATCTCACACCAGAGGTGAACTATTCCCCAAAGTTCAGAGTATATTTATCATTACTTAACAGAGTAAGCGCGTTGGCAGTGACATTTCACAGCTCCTTCATCACCACCATATTCTTACACCGAAACGTTCAACGCTTATTGACCAAAGGATTAGAAATGGAAATACGCAAGGCAAATCACCCAAATCAAACACACAAACATTTTCTCACTTCTAGGTAGGTCTTCCACAGAAACCTGTGTGTGTGTGAGAGTGAGAGAGTGTGAGAGAGAGAGAGAGAGAGAGAGAGAGAGAGAGAGAGAGAGAGAGAGAGAGAGAGAGAGAGAGAGAGAGAGAGAGAGAGAGAGAGAGAGAGAGAGAGAGAGAGAGAGAGAGAGAGAGAGAGAGAGAGATAACTCACCTCTATAGTCATGGGGATATTCTGCTTGCGGACATTGTGGTTGTGCTGGTCAGTGTTCAGCATTATGACAGCGTAGGCCAAGGCGAAGCCTGCATCGTTGGTCATGAAGGGACAGCCGTTGACTTTCTACAAACACACACACATACAGTACACACGAGAGAACACAGGATAAACAGTGGGCTACATGTTTCACTGTCTATTACTTCAGGACAGACCACTTTGTTCCTAGACAGAATCTCACCTTGCACATGCTGCTGACATGATCACAGTGAGCCCACAGAGTGGAACATTCTTTTACAGAGTCGCTGCCTTAAATGACTCATCAACTCTCTCAAGGCCACTATCTGTGTGTATGTGGTCAGCCTAACAACCAAGGACGGTTTTTCTTTTGATGGGCGACTGTGTGTCCTTGAGCAATACACATAACCCCAAAATTGCTCCCGTAGTTGTGCCTACGGTATAGAAATGTGATAGAATCTGAATTGTAAGTCGCTTTGGATAAAAGCGTCTGCTAAAATGACTGTAATGTAAGTGAATTTGAACGCGGCATGGTTGTTGGTGCCAGACGGGCTGGTCTGAGTATTTCAAAAACTGCTGATCTGGGATTTTCACGCACAACCATCTCTGGAGTTTACAGAGAATGGTCCGAAAAAGAGAAAATATCCAGTGAGCGGCAGTCGTGTGGACCAAAATGCCTTGTTGATGTCAGAGGTCAGAGGAGAATGGGCAGAGTGGTTGGAGATGATAGAAAGGCAACAGTAACTCAAATAACCACTCGTTACAACCAAGGTATGCAGAATACCATCTCTGAACGCACAACACGTGGAACCTTGAAGCAGACGGGCTACAGCAGCAGAAGACCACACCAGGGGCCACTCCTGTCAGCTAACAACAGGAAACTGAGGCTACAATTCACACAGGCTCACCAACATGTGACAACAGAAGATCTGAAAAACATTGCCTGGTCTGATGAGTCTCAATTTCAGCTGCGACATTCAGATGGTAGGGTCAGAATTAGTTGTAAACAACATGAAAGCATGAATCCATCCTGCCTTGTATCAACGTGCAGGCTGCTGGTGGTGGTGTAGCGGTGTGGGGGATATTTTCTTGCCACACTTTGGGCCTCTTGGTACCACTTGAGCATCGTTTAAAGGCCACGGCCTACCTGAGTATTGTTGCTGACCATGTCCATCCCTTTACCACAGTGTACCCATCTTCTGATGGCCACTTCCAGCAGGATAATGCACCATGTCACAAAGCTCAAATCATCTCAAACTGCTTTCTTGAACATGACGATGAGTTCACTGTACTCCAATGGCCTCCACAGTCACCACATCTCAATCCAATAGAGCACCTTTGGGATGTGGTGGAACGGGACATTCGCATCATGGATGTGCAGCCAACAAATCTGCAGCAACTGCGTGATGCCATCATGTCAATGTGGAGCAAAATCTGTGATGAATGTTTCAAACACCTTGTTGAATCTATGCTACGAAGAGTTAAGGCAGTTCTGAAAGCAAAAGGGGCCCAACCCGGTACTAGCAAGGTGTACCTAATAAAGTGGCCGGTGAGTGTATATTGGTAATGTGGATGTTTTATTTGACTTTATTGTTTATTCTGTCTCCATCTCAATGTGATCAAATACATTTTGTATAGTAATGCTGTGGTCTCATAGTGTCTGGAGCACTGGACCGATCAATAAAGTGGACAAACAATGATATAATTCAATGCAGTTTTAGGTTTGGTCATTCCACGTCAGAAGTCCAAGTGAAGCCACTGGAGTAAATGTCAAAGTAGAGTTGCAAGTCCAGCTTGAGTCTGACTCAAAGCCAAGTCCTGTGACTTGAGTCCACATCTCCGTGTGTATGTCACAAGACACAAGTCAACACAGGCAAATCCTAAATCAGCACACATTGGCTGGTGGTTGTTTCTCTAGTCTAGTTCTCTAGTCTGACTGGGTCCTGTAGATCCCCCATCATGTTCTGATTATGCTGCCGTCAGTCAAGATTAGTCCGATTCAGCTTTTGTAAGTTTGTTGTAACCTTTTTGTCCATAAAGCTCAAGTTTTGTATACAAGTCAGGTCTAATGTAATCCAATCCATTATCATCTCCACCAGGCATAAGCCTGGGGTGCGGTTATGTGTGGCTCTGTGTGACTCACTTTTATTGTTATTTTTGGACGCTGTGTTTGGCTAACCGCTAACAGCTAACAGAACTACCAGTGCACACACTGCTGTGCCTCTCCACTACTCAGCCGCTGCTGAATGGACAGACAGCTCGGTGAGTTTCCCTTTGTGTTTTGGCTCGATTGTATTATATGATAATACGGATATGGAGTGATTGTGCCAGAGTTGTTACTGGCTTTATTTTCCACACTCCTTATGTGCAAGTGATGAACACATGCCAAGTGAGGTGACTGGAGAAGGTAGATTGACAGTCACCATGGTGACATTACATAGCTGTTGTCAGTTTGTCTGTTTACAGTGTGCTGCATTTGTCTCTATGGAATAAACCATAAATGAATAAATAGTCATTTTCACTGCAGCAATTTTCCTCACAAAAAGTAAAGCCATACTTGGTAATATTTAAAAAAAATTTGACGATCTGTTCTGCAAGTCTTTAACACTTTCTAACGTTATCTCCACAGCTGAAGACACAGTAAGTGTTGGTGCATCGGCCCTCTCTTCTCCTCTGAGGAGAGCAGAAAGCGCTGGTGAAATATTGAGTTGCTTTATATCTTTTACAATTGAATGGTGCGTACGGAATAGTTATAGCTCACTAATACAAGCACAACTAACACTGCTGGTTTGACTGTTTATGATGAAGAGGAGTTATAAGTGCAAAGTACACATGAGGTATGAAGTGACATGTGTGAGAGGCGTCTTTATACGTATAATGACGCCTCTCACATTTCATTTCTACAGTCTGGCTTCATTTCACCGCGTCACCTGCGTCTCTAAAATGTGCGTACACATTGGTCACAAGTTTCAGGTGTGCACATTCTCCTGTCAAGTTTGTTTTTATAGATCACAACTTTTGTGTGGGAAGTGGCCTACGCCTCTTTCAGGTTTGGTTTTGTGCGTACATTTAACGATGATAAATGAGAGACCTGCACTCTACTGAGTTCACCTTGGTAGTTAAAATCTGACTTGAGTCAGAAGTATAACAGGTCCACAGCTCTGGACAGTTGGGCTACGAATCTTGTTCTCCAATAATCTGAATGTGCTAATAGATTGTAATACAGACTGTAAAATTAAGTTGAGCAAATGTGCCTTACATGCCAGTTGTCTGTGAACGTTTCCAGGAGTCTCTGGATGACAGGAGCCTCCCCAGGGAGTCTAAAGGCCTCCAGGTAGAGCCGCAGGGCCTCATCGATACGAAGCCCCTGGAAAGTGAACGTGCTGCAAAAATAGATCGACATTATCAAAACCGAACATCTTTTAGCACTTTATTAACATCAAACACACCAATGTTCATAGAAACCAAAACCTCTACACCCTTCAAACCAGATTGGAAAATCACACTTGAATGATAAACAAATGGGCAATAATCCCTGGAACTTCACCATACTTGACAAAGCTGTCCAGGAGCTCCATGTTCTTGCGATCGCTGACGTACTCGCCGATCATCTTTTTGTCCAGTCGGGGGTTTTCTCTGAGCCACTGGGCCACCTGGTCGTTGTCTAAAGGGCTGCTGAGCAGACCTTTGTCCTGCAGAAACTGGATTCCCTTCTTGGGCTTCTGGTTAAACTGCTCTGTGCCAGTGATCAGCAGCTGGAAATACGATAGAAAGAGGTGGTTCGAAGGTGTAGCAACAGAGTTTATAACTAATTGTGGTTGTGTAATGATACAACAAATCTAAATCAATCGATATCGCTCACCTTTTTCTTGGTTCTAATGTCCACCAACTCTTGGGAATCAGGTAAACATGACGAGAAACGTTGAGGCTTTTTCAGGGCTCTCTTCTCAGCTGGACGGAAACAAAATGTAAACATTTAAATCAGCTTCCATCTCAATGCTTAGGAAGATTGTTAAGCAAAACTGTCCATAAGATCAAAGTCTCACCAGAGTCATTGTCTCCTTGATCCTGTCTACCCAGTCTCATCTTCTCTGCCATCAGATGTCCACTGGTTGGTGGACACACTGGTGCATTCTCAGCTGGTGGAAGACTCAGATCATCGGTGCTGCCCAGACTATTAAGATCTGTAGACGAAAACAAAATTCATTCTTAAAAAAAATAAAAACTATCAAGGGCAACACTAACATTCAAGTTGTTATTTTAGTATTTTGACCTTAAAGATGTAGTAATAATCATTAGTATTAGTAGTGTGATGTGTATACCAGCTGTAGTGTCTGTTCCGTTGATGGTGGAAGCTTCTCCCTCTTCTAGCAGTGTTTCTGACTGGTCTTGTTGAGCAGTGCTGTTGAGCACCTTGGCCTGGCAGTGGGCTTCAGTGCTGTCGATCACTGTGAGCAGAGCCTCCAGTGACAGGAGGTGGGTGGTGTAGAGCTGCCCCGACACTGGGAACGCATTCTGATGGCAAAAAATGATGGCATTCACCAAATTGAATTCAAGACTTTTCAAGACCGTTTTTGAATGACACATAAAATGCAATGTAGTGTATTTTGCAAGTCATACAGGTCAAAGAATAGAAATGCAGATAAAAAGTCAAATCAAAAGTTGATTTATATTTTTTCTATAGGTCTGGTGGAGCTGACTGAAAAAAGAACTGACAGAAAGGCTGAAATAGCTTCCAGCGCGCACAATCCACCATAACCAGCTGATTAAAGATCAAAGTTTGGAATCAGCTGGTACAGTAATGTTGTTCTTCTTAAATCTTAAATAACTATTTCAACAGAGACAAAAATCTTTTATTTACACGTGAAATGTGTCCTATTCTATCTGAAGAGACTTTCTACAAGATAAAGACATAATGCAGTAGTCCTCTCACACTGGACACAGGCAGGCTTTTTGGCAGAAGATTCCAAACTTTTCAATGACAGTGTATAACAAATGTTACCTTCTACAGCAGGAAAGAAAGAATATTCAAGACCTTTGTAAACTAAAAAGTTAAGACTTAATAAAACCTGCAGAAAACCTAAAAATGTAATGTTTATAAATCCATCACATCAGTGGTAAAGAACACTAACTTTTAAAATGACGGAAGATAAAATGTTCACCACCCACAGATTTTGCTTTAGTTCTTGTTCTACAAAATGTAGCTAAAGATTCATGAAGAAAAGCATTACAAATAGAAAGGAAGCACTTGGATTGAAGTGTGGCCTATCCAAGAAGGACTTCCACATTCTTCTGTACAACAAAGTATTTGTGAAATAGTAAGATGCTAAAAGTGATCTTATATGGATGTTACCTTGGACAGCAGCTTGGTGAGGTCCTCAAACAGATTGGAGAAGTAGAAGTCACAGTCATAGTTGATGTACAGCTCAGTGACGAAGCTGGGAATCCTCCACAGCTGGACCAGTGCCTCCAGAGCCATCTCCTTCATCTCATAGGGCATCTTAATGTTCTCCGACGTGACGATGTCCATCAGTTTCTTTAGGTACATCTGCCAGGTCAGCACAAATGGTGATGATGATTATTAGCTCCTCAGGATCACGATTACCATTTATATGGATGGCAGTCAACTGACAAAACAAAAAGATCATTTGATGAATAAAAAGCAAGACGATCAACAAACTAGTTACATATTTACCTCAAGCTGAAACTTAAGATGCACTCTCATGCTTTCAAAAAGCAAGAAGCAAACTCGTACGGAGAAAGCGTAGAGGTTCATACGGTCCACATTCAGCAACTGCAACACAGACACAATTATCAGAAAAGATACATTCAAATAATAATATCGAAAATCAGTCCAGTTTTCTCCAAATACAACTTTTGGTTTTTTTCTTGATGCTAGTTAAACCATTAAAACTGTTCAAAAAGCTTTTAGAAAAAAAGGTCTTTCTCATAGCAACCGTCACTAATGCAGGGAAAATATCTTACTATTACCAATTTGAAAACAACAAACACAGGTACATTCAAACACTACGAGCATTGGTTTCGACGTTGTACTTCACCTGGAAGAGATGTCTGCAGAGCTCATCTTTGACCAGTCCGAGTAATGACTGGTAGTTAGTGATGCGTGCTGACTCAAGTGCTACAGTCAGCAGCTGCAGGCCCATGTGCATCATGGCGTCAGTGTTGTGGCGGTCGTGTGGGTTGGTCAGTGAGATCAGGAAGCGAAAAAGCTCCCTTAGACATGGCAGGCCATAAGGGATAATGGACGCTCCTTTAGGATAGACAGAGGTTAGGAAAGGACTTCGGCTACATCCACACTACTACCTTTCCATTTAAAAACGCATATCTGTTGCTATGTTTACATCTAGCATCCACACTACTCCGGAGTTTTAACCCCCCAAAAACAGAGAGGCTTGGAAACGCGTGTTTAGTTTGAAGACTCTGAGATTAAGTCGTAGTGTGGACGGCAGAAATG
Organism: Anarhichas minor; assembly: GCF_050575085.1. Classification (NCBI taxonomy): domain Eukaryota; kingdom Metazoa; phylum Chordata; class Actinopteri; order Perciformes; family Anarhichadidae; genus Anarhichas; species Anarhichas minor. The sequence goes on from NW_027466504.1 coordinate 706,262, forward strand.
TGGACCTTTGGAAACGGATGATGTAGACGTGGCGACTGTGGCTAAGTGGAGAGCAGGGTCGTCCTTTAATCAGAGAATTGGCGGTTTGATCACTCAGCTCCGCTAGTCAATGTGTCCTTGAGCAAGAGCTGTAGCTGTGCCTACGGTGTATGAATGTGGATAGTCTGATAGGCAGGTGGTACCTAGCCCCTTCCATCAGTGGGTAAATGATGACAAGTAGTGTGAAAGTGCTTTGAGTGTTCAGAAAGACTAGAAAAGCGCTATACAAGTACAGTCCATTTACCAACTACACTCGCTCATTTTACATTTGCTACTTAATTGGGTCTTAGCAGTCATGAGTAGTCCTTCCCTCATTCGTCACACCGCCAGAAGAAAACAAACAACAGCAGCATTGATTACCGATCGACTACCAGGTTAATTCAACATTGATACCATATTACAGGTGTTGCTGTTCTTGTTGTCTTTACTAGCAGCTGTTGTGCAGTTATATTCTGCATTTCATAACTCTACTACTGCTGACATACGGAGGAAGCAGCTGTTATTAGAGCGATCAGTCTAGCGGCGTTAACAGCCCTACGGAGTGGATGTCTGAAGTCATGGTTTGCAGCTTTGAGGAGGACGGACAAAAAGACTTTCCTTTTCTTATTAATGCTTGTTTTGTTCTGCACAACTACTGTGAAGTTCACAAAGAAACTGTAAACGAAATGCTCTCCAGTGCAACAGGGCCTTCAGCCACCAGCAGAGCTACGAGTGTGAGAACAGACAACAACGAAACGGAGGAAACGAGTGAGAGACGTGTGTGGACATGGATCGCTTTTGTTTTAAAACCCCGGTTTTAAACGGAAACATATTAGTGTAGATATAGTCTTCATGTCTCAAGACAATGTTCTCAGTGCGTAAAGAAAACACCAAGAGCTCTCAAAGTCAACTTGTATGCACTGATTTTTGGAAACTGTGTATCAAGAGAGCCATCTTTTCATGCAAGGAAACAGTGGAATGCAGCAATACGAAACAAACAGACGTGAGATTACAAAAGAAGAGAGAATTCAGAGTCATCCTTACCGTCTCTTTGTGTGGACTGTGTGAAACGCACTCCTCTGGGATTGACATAGTCCATGTCATGGATAGAGGTGCCGTCTGATTGCTCTGTAACGGAGTCTTTGTCCTCCAGAACCTCAGGGATGGACTCCACTGAGGCCGAATGAGCCGGTCCAACCTGCCTGTCCTCAAACTAGACGCAAATGGAAACAGAACGCAAATCATTGGTCGTCATAAAAGTTAAAGTCACATATTAGTTCCAAAGAAATGGTAGAGGATCTCATTAGAGCTACTAGAATACACACAGAGTCACCAACAATAGACACCATTCCATAAAGTCAACATGGAGATACGGAAAAGCTGAACATATATTCATCAAATAAATACAATGTTTGTGATGCAAGAACTGATCCACACCTGTGCATCCGGAGAGCCGGGCTCAGGCCCAGGAAGTGTGGTAGCAGTGCAAGGGGTGGTGGGAGATGAGTTACACTGTTCCAGGTCAGAAAGGTCTTCCCTGGAGGTGGCTTTGGAACAGGTGTCCAGGCCACTGTCTGTGGTTGTAGGGCTGGAAACGGACGAAGCAGCGCTGTCTAGGCTCGAGGTGGACAAGCCTTGCTCAATGAACGGGACGCCACCTGACGGGAAAGAGATGCGGTCATAGCATGGTGTAGCATGATGTGTTTTCACCAAATCAGCAGCAATATGTACAGAAAGGTCCACCACAGATTCCTCATGCACTGACAGAAAATGGGGCCAACATTAGACAATGCTCCATTACAAGGTGCACGTCATCCTTGTCTACGTTTGGCCCCACCAAGACTTTTAAAAGAAGAGAATAGGCAACTGTAGAATTTGATAAGTCCTGAAAGCTGACGATGGGTGTACTATCACAATAGTCTGTCTCTTACCTGAAAGGTTGTTGTTGCTGAGGGTGCTGGACTGGGTTGAGTCCATCTGACCGGAGGGACTTCGGACCATGTGGCGAGGCGGCCTCGGCGAGCGTTTCTGCTTCTTCCATTTGGATGACTCACTCATCCCACCGGCACGCATCTTCAACTAGAGGAAACAGAGTGGATCACTGAGTAGGGCTTCTCCAAACTCGCTGTACGACTGGACCATCATTACAGATTAAGGCCATGATCAGAGAGGATGATTTGTTTCTCTGAAGATGCTTCTTTTCTTCTCAGAAAATAAGAGACTAGCTGTGAGCAGCTTAAAGGGTGCAATCACAATAAATGCCATGTAGTCCAACAATGTTTAAGCTACTTTTTCTTAGCTTTGCCAAATCACAAAGGGGTATTCTCCAATACTGTACATCAAAGTGTGTTTCCAGGTGTTGGCGAGTACGTCAGCTGTAAAGAGCCCAGAGGGAGATGTGTGAAGTCACTTGGGCCTGAAGACTACAAGGAGATTTTGAAAAGCAAGGAGAATGCATGGAATTAAAGAAGATATCTCTACTTGTGTTGACCTTTTTAAATGTCCTTCCTGAGTTTGATCATGTTATAGGAGTGCAATGCTAAATAGGTGGAGTACTGTTTGAAATGAAAGACATTGTCAAATAAACAGCTGCATATTTTCAATCCAACAGCATCACTGAAGCTACATACTGAACTGTCCCAGGGCTGCTTCAAATAAAATCTGGAATTTGTTACATTCGGATTTATTACACCGTTTCCCTTGTACTACATGATAGTTAATCAACAGAAAAAGCTAATTTAAATATCTGAAGCAAAAATACACCTGTCATAATCATTGTGTATGACATAACTGGGACCCAAAGGGTAGATGCACATAGAAACCCCTCTGGCTATCAGTGCAACCCTGGTGCTCTGAGAAATGAGTGGTGAAGAACATCCTATTTGATCATGGCCTAAAACCAGCCCAGCTTCAGCTGTGGATTAAGCAGCAGGTCATTTCAGAAGAAAAAAAACAGCACTGTATGTTCATGCACACAATTACTGTAAGCTAAGAAGAGCCACTGCCACTCCCTCTGCTTTGGTGTGATGTGCTGTCTTTTTAAAGGTCCTGCTTCAGTGGGAGTGTTGGTGTTCATTTATTCAAACCATTCACAGTTTTAGACTCTTTTATATCTGCTTAAGTTGATTTAAAAACAAACAGAAAAACTACCGAGACATGCTCAATCCTGCAACAGCTGAGAAGGTACATGGGTAGCATGATACACAGCAGCTGAAACATGTGCATGAGGGTGTAAGCCAAAAAGAAGATACAATCAAAAACTAAACATTAAATAATAATATTAAAGTAATGTGAGCATTCACAAGCACAGACATGTCATAGTCAACTATGTTAACTTGATAATGACTCGTCTACATCAGTTGATTTTTTAACATCTCTTAAATACAGCATATTGCTCCTTCTAGCCAAGTTAAGAAAATTGGGCGGCTGGTGCGGTCTGTAAAAAAGGACACGGGAAAGGTTACAGGGAGAGATTGTCCAGCCTAAATACTGAAAGTCATCTTCCTTACCTGCACTCGTTTGTTTTTCCACAAGATATTGTAAGCCTCAGAAGAGAAGGGGAGCGAGCAGGTGCCCGTGATTAGTGATGGGTAACATGTCAGCAGTGGGACAAATACAAAACACACAACGGAACATACACTGTGCATGGTGGGAGGGGGGGGGTCCACAGACACAGCCGCTATGGGCTCCAACCACTAGAGAATGTGCAGCCAGCTAATGAGCAGTGTGAGTGGACGGGCAGACAGACCATGCAAAAAGCAAAAACTGCTGGAGCAACTGCCTCCAGCTCGATATTCAGGTCTGATATAAATTTGACACGTATAGCAGCAACACGACAGCCATTCAAACAAAACGATGGAAAGGGGAAAGTTGACTTTGTGTGTTTTATTTATACAGTATGTAGCTTGTTTTCATTATCAGCCAACAATAGTAGAAAAGTTGAAAGAAATAAAACAGACAGAAACCTTAGAAAAGGCACAATGACAATGAACAAAACCCAGACAGTAGAAACTAGAAAAGGAGCACACAAACATTCAACATTTCAGTGCTTTTACCTTCTTCATGTTGGCACCCACAAAACTCTTGGCCTCCTCTTTGAACTGTGGAAGTCTGGAAGTAAAAGAAAAAAAAAGAACCAGAGAATTTAGTTAGGACAGTCTTTTGGGGAAAAAACTTCTGACATAACTCTATTGTCCAGGCATCATCCTTATAGGTACAGGGAAATCTAAATAATGAATTTGTAAGTAAAATGTTAGTCATGATGTTGCCGATAAAGACAGTAGCTGTTAAGGGCATCCATGTTGTTTCTTCCTTTTGATTTTCTGGTTCAGATGCTAGGTTTAAACAAACATCAACCTTCCAAGGAGCATATTCCATGTCAGAGAGAAAACAGACGCAAACTGAGCTGGTAAACTATTTCATTGCGCGGCTGCTCTGTGGCGCGGCTGCTCTGTTGTGAAGTAGTTTGTGAGGCTCAGCTCAACTCAACAGGTGACTTTTTTCTTGTTACCAACATGTTTTACCATGCCGGCCGTAGCTAAACATGTTAACATGTTAACAGCTGGTTAGAATCCTTCACTGTGTTGTTGATGTGATTTGGTGAGAATGCAACATAAGCTGCTGTCCTGAGGTGTAATGTGAAGCCTAATGCGCCACACATCTGGATGTCAGTGATCAGATCGCAGTCCATTCTTGATGCACTTTGGGTTCCTTTGTATCTGACCACATGTAATAACATTACCTAAAACAGATTTTAGAGCAAATTGTGAACATGGAGTTTTCTACTCTGTCACGGCGGATTAACAGTTCATCCACTTGTTCAAACAAATAGTGAATAATGTCCATCATAATAGTACAACATGACATCTTCAAATGTCCAAAAACCCAAATAGTTTCAAGTTACTGTCGTAACGATCGACTGATTGATTAATTGACCAATCACTTCAGTTCTAAAAGTCAGCATCTCTAACTCTGATTTAGTTTTTATTCTATAAATTAGAGTAGATCAGCCTTTATGGTCCCCCGACTCAATGGAAGTGCAATACTGAATTGCCAGAGTACCCCTTTAATGTGTTTTGTTTCTCCTTCTTTTTTATAACCCCAAACAGAAGAAACAATACAAAAGGAATGTACAACATGTGCTAAGATGAGAGGCTGCTTAACAGCCAATATCCTGGTGGGAATCTCAACATTTTAAATCTGAGCCATAAATAAACCTTTCCAGCATTTGATGAGCAATACTGGCTGCTGTTCACAAGAGAGAGAGTGTGTGTGTGTGTGTGTGTGTGTGTGTGTGTGTGTGTGTGTGTGTGTGTGCGTGCGTGCATGTGTGTACCACTAGGTTTCTGTGGACACTAAAGCTTTGCCGGAAAATGAGATGTCACCACCAGTCACTCACACACACGCGCACGCACACACACACACACACACACATACACACACACACACACAGACAAACAAAAAAAAGGATCAGGCAGCCCCCCTCCTGACATTAACTCAGTGTTAATAGAGTGTTGTCTTGCGAGCACGGTTATTGGATGATCTGTGGGTCCAACAGATTAACATGTCTAATACTATCAGCAGGCAATCTAAGACTGCTTCTGAGGAGCTGAAGAGAGCTGCTGTTCATCATTCTCTGATGGGAGTGTGGTGGTGGGAGGGGGGGTTGAGAGCCTCTCACATCTATATTATCCAGGGTCTGTGGACAAGTGGGGGGCTGGGGGTTGAACATGAGCAAAATGAGATGTGGGGTGTGTGAGTGTGCACAGAATCAGAAGGATGCAATAAAAAGCCCAAACTAAATTGACATCTCCTGCTCGCGTGCAGCGATGCCTCCGTTTACGACTGTTTCTATATTTCCATGCTCGCACAGTAGATTCTTGTGAGAAGAAATGATAACAAGGTGCCATACAAGAGTCATGCCAGTAAATAAAAACAGGCCAAGAATGTTTGGAGGGAGCGTCGGTGGATTGCGACAAGCTTGGCAAAATCCACCACTGGACTTCAGCGGAGGGAAGGTAACCCATCACTTTGTGACAAATCCTGCGTCAAATAGTCCTGTTGGAGACAAACAGGCCTTCACAGAGTAGGTGGATAACACCAGAACTTTAAATCAAGCTCCATTTGTTTTGCAGGTTTCCTTCACATTCAGATGAGCAGAAAGATTTTTTGAGATTTTTTTTCTGATTTTCATGATTGCTTGATGTTTGCAGTCACTGGCAAAGCTAATTCTGTATGTGTGCCTGTGTGTGTGCCTTTGTGTGCGTGTCTGTGCCTGTGTTGGTGTGTGTGTGTATGTATAGGTCTGCGTCTCGGTATTTATGGGGCAGGGAGCTTTGCTGTTGAAGCAGAGACTGGCTTCATCTATATGCAGATCATGTGGTGTGCAGCTCAATCGGCTCATCCCCTCGTCTGTGACTGAATGTGACTGGCACTCTGATGCATCTGGACGGGGTGGTTTGTGAGGAGGGGTGATGTGGAGAGAGGAGCTCTTATGCTAAATGGCAAAGGAGAAATCATGTTATGGCATTAGTAAATCAGTGGCCCATTGACCCTGTGCACGGTGCAAAATGAAATTCATGAGCTTGAAGGGGAATAATGAGGCCTGAGAGACAGATGTATGCAGAAAACCAACAATCACTAATCCAGAGGTGATAAAGGAGTGCAGCAGCAGTCCGGCCTGCTTCTTCTGTGGGCAGACAACTAAGATTTGAGGTTTGAAACTGCTCTTTATTTTCCTGTTCTTCATAATAAATAAAAAAACTTTTTTTAAATATAACATCCAGTATCACTAGAATTGAATCTTGGGTGCTGCTTCAAACTACAATTACCGCTTCGCGGTTGTTTGCTTCGGTCAACCAGTCAAGTGACAGTTTACAACATGTCTGTCCGAATGTCTTCATCATTTTACGTTATTAGACATTTGTGTGAAATTCTTATAATTAGCATATGAATTCTTGAAATGCGTTTTGTGAGGTCACAGTGACCTTTGAATACCAAACGCTAATCAGTTCAACCTTGAGTGCAAGCAAAGATGCTCTTTCACAAAGAAGTCCCATTTCAAGCTCAGCCACTGGTTTGAAATGGCAATCACTTCCTGTCTGCTAAGTGGGCGTGGTCATGGCGTGTTTCCTCTCCATCCCCGGAACCTCATCTGGAAGTGTTGTGAACGTCGTGTGGATGGATGTAAGGAGATTGGGTTGTATACTGTATTTAGTTCTTCTTTTGCTAACATTAAGTATTTACACAGCTAACAGCCATGCAAATGAGTGATCTGGGGAGTTCGCCAATGTTATTTGCAAGAGAGAGTGTGTTGATGACACAAAGAAGATCTCTGATGGAAGTGGACGTTTGTGCCAAATTTGAAAAGATTTGCTCCAAGCGTTCCTGAGACATCACGTTCAGAAGAATGTGACGGACGTGAGGTCACAGTGTCCATGACCTTTGACCTCCAAATCCAATCAGTGCATCTTTCAGTCCATGTGAACGTTTGTGCCAATTCTCAAGAAATTCCCTTCAGGTGTTCTTGTGATTACATTCACAATAATGGACCGAACGGAGGGTCGGACGGACCCACGGTCGGATGGATAACCCAAAAACATAATGCCTCCAGCCACGCCTGTTACCAGTGTTGGGATCTGGCCCTAGTCTAGAAGCACCCATGCTCCTTCCTGTCATACAACGTCTGATGGAAAACTCCAAGATGAATGACTACACCTCCCAGCACAGCAGAAACCTGATGCTGGTCCCTCATTGGCCAAGAAAGGGCCCCCCACTGGTTGTGCCACCTGGTTTATAAGCCTGAGCACAGCTAGAATTCTTTCTCTTCCGTCCAGACACCGCTGGTGTAAGGAGATCCACAAGGCTCTCTTCACCCCGGACTCGTCCAGGGGACAAGAAGATCCACGAGGAACCGCGGCCTCATCAAATCCTATCAGGTCACATGTAACATTCGCTGGTCGAACAGACTGTGTTTTATTTTGAGTTTTGGATCCTGTAGTGCGAGAACGGATAACTCCTATGCCCCGTTCTCCCACCCTTTTTGTGTACACACCGCCGGCAGAAGGTAACAATCTTTCCTCGCCGAAGATTTCCGGGAAGGACGACCCAAACCTCGTCCCTCAGCCGAAGTTAAAAAGCCCCTCTCTGCAGCGAGGAGGCCGAGTCTGCGCCAGCCAGCCCCGAGGCCGCGCCACCGAGAGCCAGCGGCTACTCGAGGACTGAGTGATCCCCACCACGGGAAACGTACCCTACCGAACGAAGCTTCTACAAGTAAGAGTTACTGGTATCTGGGCCTAGCTTAGCTTAGCATTAGCTTAATTTAGCCTATTCGTTATGTCGTTGTTATTCCTGTGTCTTGTTACGTTAAGTTACTGTCGTGTTATAACGTGTTATTGCGCAAGCATCGCGGACCACGGAGTCCCGTTATATTGTGTATTTCCTTCCGTAACTGTTTGCATTAGATCCGTCGCTGCTAGTGGATGTGGAGGTTGTGATTTTATCACTTCAAAGACCAAAACCACGGTGGCGAAGCCTCGTCTCGCCGACCGAGTTTCGGGGTGATAAGAGAGCAATACTCGCATCTCACCGCAGTGATAAAGATGTGTTTTGTTTTGGGGATTATTTTGTTTTGTTTGGTTTTATTCTCTCTTCTTTAAATCGGCTCTGTGAGTGAGATCTAGAACCGCAACTATCACCGTACAAGCGTGACCGGTCGGTTCAGAATCCGACCGCAGAGTTTACGAGTGATCAGCTGTTCCTCACATTCTCACTGCAGCGCCGAGCACCGCGCTCAGAGCTCTCTCTCTCTCTCTCTCTCTCTCGTCCCACTAACCCGCACACACATAGTTAGATTCACTGATTTTGGGTGAACCTCTCAGACACGTGGTCGCGTAATCTATTGTCCCAACCCACATTGTGCGCCGTCCCACGTGGTTACACGTAGCCACCTCTCAGCTATCTTGTCGCGGGTCAATAGACTCCGCCATCTTTGCTTGTAGGCTCACACGCCCCTTTTTAGGTTACGTACCATCACTGTTTGAGTAGGCCCCCCCCCCTTTGTTTCCACACACACACACACTCACACATGTACATATATCTATATACATATCCTTACCCCACTTTATTCATTTGACTTTAGGTATTAGATACATAATTGTATGATAGTGTTTGTTGATTTTGATAGTACTTGATTTGATCATTTATTATTTTGATTTAATAAACTCTGTTATATTTTAAAGAGCAGTCGTCTGTGATTACTTGTGCATATGTGTGTAATAATAACTGGATGTAGTGGCCTGTGCTCGAACTTAAACCTTCACTTTCACTCTGAATGTGTAATAGTACTCAGACTATTGACATTATGAGTGAACGCTAATTATGAGACTTAGTTTTATTGTTTGGTTATTGGTCCCTGTTCGCAGGGTGGTGCCCCGTTATTATTAATAATCATTAATAATTGTTACTGACATTAATAATTCTATTGATGTTAAGAATTTAGTTTCTTAGATGCTGATAACCCAAACACGCTCCTCTAGGTTCCCAACATAATGGTGCCCCGTGTGAGGCTACGTTATTCCAGTTTTATTGCAGTATGTATGCACCCTAATCCATAGTATACCTTCGAATCATTTTGAATAATTTTTGAATAATTAATTTTCCTTAGAAAGTTTAATTATTCATTTTTTTTGAATAATCCAAATTTCTGAAAATTATTTTCCAAAATAGTTCGATTTTTGATATTCAAAACATTTTCCTATTTTAATTTAGTTTTAATTTTGATTTTAATCTTAATTTTAATTAAATTTTCAATTTTAATTTCCTTTCTGAAATTTGTTACTTCTTTTCCTTTCCAGGTTAGATCATTCGTTACATTTCCTAAACTAACAGTCAGCTGTGTTTAGTAGATTTGATCGTTTATTTGTAAAACCAACACTTTGTTTTGTTTTTCTTAATCCCTCAAAGAAAAGTTACACACAGCTGTCACAGGCCAGAAGTGCTGAAACTACATTAGCATTTTCTACCTTTGAGTTGAAAAGCAGTAGTTAATACCTCAGAGCAACAGTAGAAATTATAAGTCATAGAACTAGGCATTTCACTGTGCACCTCAGAGCAGTAATTGACGTCCAACAGTAGAAATTGTAAGTCACAGAACTAGGCATTTCACTGTGCGCCTGCATTAACCGTAAACACTAACCGTTTTTCTTACTAACAGTAGGGAATTCTAACCACTGTTGCCATTTACAAAGAAGTAAAATGGGCAGTCAAAAACCGTACAGGTTAGGAGCAGAAGCTCACCAGGAGCCAGACAACCCTGCACCACAAGATGCAGCTGCTGGTCTCCTCAAACTCGCCCTCTCTGATGACAGGAGAAGGGGGGAGTACTCCCAGGTCCTGAGTGACCTAAGTGGGTCCGAGCCCACTTCCACAGGCGAGCGAGACATTCCGCATATGTCAAGTGTACGCCTAGAACGAACGCCCTCTCCCACGCGGGGAGAGGTAGATCACCCTCCCCTTGATTTTAATAATTATGGCGATTCAGACGGTTTAGGCCCTCTCCGCGCGCAGGGCCTGCGCACCTATCACATAGAGTCCCGCACGAAGGACGTAGAGCGCTTCGATCCAAATATTCGCTACACGAGTATTGATGACTGTCTCAGGGTCCAAATCAGGTAATGCCACCGCACTCGTCAGAAAACCCGACACCGACTCGCAGCCCACCTGACTAAGCCAAGTGACCTTCCCCTCTGCTGCTCAAGTCTACTTAGTAGGGTGGGGACGAGAACTCGGCACACTCCCTGAAACGACCACTCCCAATTGCGCCCCCCCCCCCTGTTCTTTAACCTTCTTGGGCGACCTTGTTCACAAAGACAATGCCCGTTGTGTATATATATATATATATTTCAGTCGTACTGGGGGGCCATAACACACTTGCTCTACTCGATTCCAGGTCAGAAACGAACCTAATGTGTCCCCCCCACCTTTCGCATACACCTCTAGGGTACCACAACCTTAGAGGCCCTTCCAGCACCCTAGTTCGGAAAATCCTTTGTCGGCTAAGCCTTGTTTATCCTGCTCTGTCAGCGTGATCCACCTCCAGTTTGTTCAACGAAGCCACCGCCTTCTTTCAGCCGAGTCATCGCCCGGGCGTGTCAAGTCGCCAGTGCCGCAGGGGACAGAAGATGCCTAGTGCACGAGGTTTTTCTTCCAGCTCCTGCCCCGCTTTAGGGAACTGAACTTGATTTGCGCGGGGGACCTGTCTCCATCTCTAATTAGGGGGGAGGGGCGGGGGAAATGTCACCATTGCCCGCCACGACACACCACAGAATGAAGCCGTTCGCGACGCTTCCCTGAGTGCTGGCGGTGACGTGGTGGTATGAGCCCTCGCCACTTGAACAGCTCGAGGGGTGAATGCTCTGACAACAGAAACTTAGAGAGATGCACTTCGCAGGGAGTGCAACTCGCCAATCTAGCCAGTGTTGAAACCAACCAGAAAATCCGGCTTATCATTGACTACTAACGTTTAACTGCATGCTTCAACTCGCCCTGTAGGCATGCACTAACCGCTAACAAATCCAACTTCAACCAGAACAGTTACAAGACCTGAAAAACTTTCATTGTGACTGTAAACTTACGCTCCACTCTCATAACCCTTTGCATGCTTTAGAGACTCTACCAGAAGTGACCAAAGAAGACATAACCTATGCCGTAGCAGTCAGATTTAATGCAGGACCTCATCAGAGAACAGCTCATCTGTCAACAGCTTGAGCCGCTCTAAACCCCAGCCTAGCTGGTCACCCTAGACCGTGTTAACAAAATCCGTAAATCTGCTACCACTACTGTTATGCAACCCTCACAGGTACCTCTGGCCTATAGTCTTGGCAGCGCAATTCCAATAGATCCTAAAACTTAGACATAGAACTCGCTCTAATTCTACCGATTAGAGAGAGATAAACGCACATATTATGTACAAATACATCCAGAAGCTACAGACCAGACTGGATTCCCTCCTATTCGTAACCCCACGTTTTAACCAAACTGCGACGGCTCCGCTGACGGACTCCAGTCCCGACTAGGAGTAGAACCAGTAACCACTGTTTCCCCCCTCACCTGCTTCTATTCTTTCTACTCTTCTCTCTTTTGTGTTTTGTTTTGTTTTATTTGGGTTGTTACTTTCTTTGACACTATACCGCAATGCTAGGATTATCACAAAATCATGATTAGCGATTGAATTATTTGGGAATAATGTTTTTGCTCACCTATGATTTGAATTGTGTATGATAGTAGATGTAGGTAGAGGTAGTTAAAGTCATCTGCCCAGATGCCACCCTAGTCATCAGCCCAGATACCAATGAACTCTGAATTCCAATGAACTCTGAACTCCAATGAACTCTGAACCCTATGAACTCTGAACTCCATGAACTCTATGAACACTGAACACTGACTGTTTTAACCACTGCTTTTGGTTCCCGGAATACTTGGACTGTCTAACCTCTTCAGGTTCCCGGAATACATGGACAGTGTGATACCACATGGATGCACGTGCCAGCCCTTGGTTTGCTCTAAAGACCGTGGCCAGCACCCCGCTCTTCAGACCAAAGGGGGGATGTTGGGATCTGGCCCTAGTCTAGAAGCACCCATGCTCCTTCCTGTCATACAACGTCTGATGGAAAACTCCAAGATGAATGACTACACCTCCCAGCACAGCAGAAACCTGATGCTGGTCCCTCATTGGCCAAGAAAGGGCCCCCCACTGGTTGTGCCACCTGGTTTATAAGCCTGAGCACAGCTAGAATTCTTTCTCTTCCGTCCAGACACCGCTGGTGTAAGGAGATCCACAAGGCTCTCTTCACCCCGGACTCGTCCAGGGGACAAGAAGATCCACGAGGAACCGCGGCCTCATCAAATCCTATCAGGTCACATGTAACATTCGCTGGTCGAACAGACTGTGTTTTATTTTGAGTTTTGGATCCTGTAGTGCGAGAACGGATAACTCCTATGCCCCGTTCTCCCACCCTTTTTGTGTACACACCGCCGGCAGAAGGTAACAATCTTTCCTCGCCGAAGATTTCCGGGAAGGACGACCCAAACCTCGTCCCTCAGCCGAAGTTAAAAAGCCCCTCTCTGCAGCGAGGAGGCCGAGTCTGCGCCAGCCAGCCCCGAGGCCGCGCCACCGAGAGCCAGCGGCTACTCGAGGACTGAGTGATCCCCACCACGGGAAACGTACCCTACCGAACGAAGCTTCTACAAGTAAGAGTTACTGGTATCTGGGCCTAGCTTAGCTTAGCATAGCATTAGCTTAATTTAGCCTATTCGTTATGTCGTTGTTATTCCTGTGTCTTGTTACGTTAAGTTACTGTCGTGTTATAACGTGTTATTGCGCAAGCATCGCGGACCACGGAGTCCCGTTATATTGTGTATTTCCTTCCGTAACTGTTTGCATTAGATCCGTCGCTGCTAGTGGATGTGGAGGTTGTGATTTTATCACTTCAAAGACCAAAACCACGGTGGCGAAGCCTCGTCTCGCCGACCGAGTTTCGGGGTGATAAGAGAGCAATACTCGCATCTCACCGCAGTGATAAAGATGTGTTTTGTTTTGGGGATTATTTTGTTTTGTTTGGTTTTATTCTCTCTTCTTTAAATCGGCTCTGTGAGTGAGATCTAGAACCGCAACTATCACCGTACAAGCGTGACCGGTCGGTTCAGAATCCGACCGCAGAGTTTACGAGTGATCAGCTGTTCCTCACATTCTCACTGCAGCGCCGAGCACCGCGCTCAGAGCTCTCTCTCCCTCTCTCTCTCTCGTCCCACTAACCCGCACACACATAGTTAGATTCACTGATTTTGGGTGAACCTCTCAGACACGTGGTCGCGTAATCTATTGTCCCAACCCACATTGTGCGCCGTCCCACGTGGTTACACGTAGCCACCTCTCAGCTATCTTGTCGCGGGTCAATAGACTCCGCCATCTTTGCTTGTAGGCTCACACGCCCCTTTTTAGGTTACATACCATCACTGTTTGAGTAGGCCCCCCCCCCTTTGTTTCCACACACACACACTCACACATGTACATATATCTATATACATATCCTTACCCCACTTTATTCATTTGACTTTAGGTATTAGATACATAATTGTATGATAGTGTTTGTTGATTTTGATAGTACTTGATTTGATCATTTATTATTTTGATTTAATAAACTCTGTTATATTTTAAAGAGCAGTCGTCTGTGATTACTTGTGCATATGTGTGTAATAATAACTGGATGTAGTGGCCTGTGCTCGAACTTAAACCTTCACTTTCACTCTGAATGTGTAATAGTACTCAGACTATTGACATTATGAGTGAACGCTAATTATGAGACTTAGTTTTATTGTTTGGTTATTGGTCCCTGTTCGCAGGGTGGTGCCCCGTTATTATTAATAATCATTAATAATTGTTACTGACATTAATAATTCTATTGATGTTAAGAATTTAGTTTCTTAGATGCTGATAACCCAAACACGCTCCTCTAGGTTCCCAACACCAGCGTGGAGGCATAAAAAACATACTGTTAACGTACTGATTCCCAACCATTTCAGGAGTATTAAGTATTATATACATATTAAGGTATAGCTGAACACACGTCTAACTAACACTGCACCCATCTCCATCCACCACTGTCCCATTCATTTACCTAGAGAACAGTAGCTGCACCATGTCAACCAGTGTATGTTCAGCTGATTTCCTGAGGAGCTCTGCAAACACAGAAGAAAAACAGACATTAGAACCAAACACAATAAAATAGAGAAGCAGGTTCAGCCGAGACAAATACATTTCAACTAACTAACTAGTCTGTACAAGCTAGAGCTATGCAGGCTGTTTGGGATATTTGTAATTTGTCATTCATTATTAGACCATTTTAATGCAAAGAAGACCACATGCATCCAAACCTCAGGGTTTGTAGTACGAGTTGATATGAATGGAAGTGAAGTAAAACAACCCAACATCAGCTTGCGAGTCTTCATAGAAATGACTATCCCATCAGAAATAGAGGTTGATGACTCACCACTTAGGCGCATCTCAAAGCAGATCCTGAAGCAGGACTGCATGATCTCACAGACGGACTCGTTGGTCAGATGGGCTCCAACGGGTGTCAGCAGCAGAGTCCTCAGGACCTGAAACAATGTATAATATGGCTGTCCTTACATCCAGTCAATCAGCTTCATCTAACAAGTAATTATGATGAGGAGATTAAAACTAATAATTGTCGAGTGGAATCCTACTACAAATACTTGTTCTGCAACATGCATATTTTTATCAAAGGGAGCTTAAAAAATGTGCAGTTTACATCCCCAAGCTGTGGGATGTACTCTGAGCAGGAAGGGAAACTATGCCGGGTCTGTGCCCAGGTAGACAAACATTTACAGAAGCTCGTCACCCTCATGGCAAAGTAGTGAACATCCTCTTCCCACAACTTGTGCCCGGTGATAACTTTATGAAAGACTGCTGGAGGTAGAACCGACACTACCATTAAGAATGCCCTTCATGAGCCTTTTGGGTTTTTACGTTACCTCAAGGCCACCGTAGTTCTCTACACGCTTGGAGAGGGAGGTGGTGAGCGGAGGGGTATGCAGTTATAAAATCAGATAGAATCTCAACCTCACCACTAGATGCAGCTGAATATGACACACTGCTCCTGCTGTTCTCATAATAAAAAATCTTTGCACAGATATTTCTGAACAAAACATGTATCAATATCAAAATATGCATTATAGTCAGAAGGCTGAAAAACAGAGATATTATGTTGTGGCCGTCTCGTCTAGCTCTTGAGACCTGGACCTCAGAAAAGTGTTGTTCCAACCAAGTGTTCATTTGAGAGTCCATAAATGACAATAAATGACCATGAGCTTAAATCTACAGCTCAATACACTTCACTGTTTCAGTCTCAACAAGACATCAGCTATACGTTTACAAAGGTCTCCCTGTGCTGGAGGAACTTGTCCAGGTATGGAGACACCATGAACCCTATTGGTCAGGTCGATCCGGTCAGTGCCAGGCCTCTGTGGTTACTACTAGTAAACGTGTTTTACCTGTAGAATTTTCATGAGGACCACTTCATCGCTGGCAGGGTCTGTTCCCACAAACCTAGCGTGTGTGACTGCGTCTGCCATGTTCTCAATGGCTTCTGCTGCTGCTTCATGGTTTGCATCTGCAAACAGACAACAAACAAGGTAAACTTGATAACGAGAGCTGTTATCAGTAAAGAGCACTGAAAGGACGCCATGTAACTGAAGCTGCAGTCTGAGAGTTGAGATGGATTATGATTGTGGAAAATGTGACAAATGATTTTTATTCATTCATCTTCATTTCATGTTTTATTCAACAATTCATAAAGTGAAAGGTGTAGCACAAATTGTAAGTGTTTATGTGCATGTATGAAGTGTGTTGTTTAAGTGTGTATTATTCATATATTCCTGCTGTATGTGAATAGTTGTGACCAGAGGTTTTATGTCCGAGGAGGCGCAGGAGAAAGAGAAGAGGAGAGAGAAACAAATCAATTTGTATTTTAATTTTGTTGAGAGTAAGTCATATGATGATACTAATGTTACTCTTCTTATAATTATTATCATTATTTATGAATTCATTATTGTTAACTGTTATCTTTTCTTTACCATTAGAATTATCATTAGTGATGATAATTAAGAGGAAATAGGTAAATCAATGAATGGGTGTTCAGTGTGGAAAAACCATCCTGTGGCAGATATGACAGAAATCTGGATGCGTCACCATTCCAGCAGTAATGTAAACCTAGGTTGTGATTGTGCGTAAACTCAGCAACCAAGAACACAGCTCCAAGGGCTCAACACATAAACACAAGGGGACAAATATGGTACGGCCCGTCCACATTGTCCTTCAGACCCTGGGATCTAATGACCAGATGTGGCCTTTTGTTGGGGGCAGGCTGGGACAAATTGGCTGTCAGAGCAACAGCAGTCACTGTTTTTGAAACCTGAGCGGCTGGCCAGCTCTCTGCCTGGAGCCGGCCTGTTTTCCTTTCCCATCGCCCTCAGGGGCAGCAATTCATTAACTAATAAGCACAGGGGAGAGAGAGAGAGAGAGAGAGAGAGAGAGAGAGAGAGAGAGAGAGAGAGAGAGAGAGAGAGAGAGAGGAGTGGAAGGATGGAGGGAGGGACAGAGAAAGGGAATCCAAGAACAATGCAGCCGGTCAACGTGGAGAAGATGAGCAGCTCAGGGTGTAAAGGGAGACTGAGCATGTGACTACTAGTAGACATTAGGTCAATGACGTTATTTCTTAGGAAACTACGGAGCAAATGTTCAGAATATTTTGGTAATTGGCAGCTGTTGTGACAAGCTGAAGTGCAGACAGTATACCGGTCAGAAGTTAATGGCTCAGAACTAGTGTATGCGTGGTTGGGGCCATTGAGACGGAGCAATGCCAACATCCCTCCAGAGGCGAGGGTGACAACAAGCGTGGAAGCTGTGCTGAGATCAGCCAATGTCCAGACACAGAAACTGGAGCCACAGGGAGATCCGGCAGAATGTCAGAAGTGATATAAAACACTAATCCTTCTCTTGGCACACAGTCTATACAAGCGGCGTCCAAAGGAAGGGTTGGGGGGGCATTGTTAAAATAACACTGTGGAAAGGAGAGGCTCAATATGTGTGTGTGTGTGTGTGTGTGTGTGTGTGTGTGTGTGTGTGTGTGTGTGCCTGAGGGTATGTGGGCAAAGTCAATAGGGGTTTAAACCAGCTGCCACATAAAGCAGTTTAAGTACTATCAAACTCTGGTCACAGAAATTCAAAGACGTGGCGTGAGTGAGAGCGAGCAGAAAGAGCAGAGTGGCTGCTTTCTGAGGGCGACACACAAAAAGCTCTCAGGCTGCACTCTGCATGAGGGCCAATGCATCTTTAGAAAGCAAACAAAGGGGCCGCTGCTTTTTCCATCGCCAGAGGAGAACATGAGTTTGTTCACCTGTTCATTTTCTGAATAGCAAAAGATCACCTTTCAGCCAGGCTGCTCTGCTCTCATCTTCAGCTACAGCCAGTGTGCAGCCAGATATTTAAAAGAGTCTGTGGTCTTGATGGTGTTTTTGCATTTACTTTTCCAAAGAGTGTTTGGTTCCCCAGGACAAATCCATGAAAAAGCAACAATGAAGTTCTGAAGAAAGATAGAAATAGATGAACAGCTAAAGACAAGAACATGGCTGACATAACTAGAACATTTAACATAACAATCACAGACATGGAACTAGAACGCTGTGACCGCCCACTTTTACAACAGCTCCGGTTCCAGAAGGGGAATTCCCATTTATTCACCCCATGACGTTCCTTATGTAATACAATCCTTATACACGGAGTTTAAAGCGTGGAACTGAGAGAACAGCTAGAAGCTGACTTGTGACCATAAAACATTTCATTCGGAGCAAATAAAAACTTCTAAAACGAAAATGAATTAAGAGTGAAGGAACTACTCCTCCCACAAACCATTGCGAATGGCAACTCGCCACCTCGGGAAACCCTTGAAAAACTTTAAGCTAACTGCTGTTGAATTAAACTGAAGACAGATTCAGCGGTTATGCCTCATGTTTCACCTCCGATATTTTCAGAAACACGTTTCAGAGAACCGTTTCTGAAATATAAGAATAGTCTCCAAACGAGCCGCCATGTTGTTCCGCTTTGAAATCCAGGAGCAGACCAGACGAGCATGTACATTCACTAGCAAACATTTCCATGGTAACAGCGAGGTCCGCCAATCGGAGACGTCGCTGTGACACTTTAGGATTGTGGGTAGTGTAGTACTTCTCACTTTAGCCATGGTTCTTTCCATCTCTAATAGTTCAGCCTTCTGCAGGAGCGCTGAGCGTTTACTGAACGTCTGTTCAAGGGGGAGCTTTCAATTCCAGTATGATGCTGGATAGTTTCATAATTAATAATATATCATATTTAACTTGTTGAGTCAAATCTGAATCTGCAACGTAACCAGTAACATTTCTGTCAGGTACATGTAGTACTACAATGGTTTCCTCTTAAGTAGAAGTACACAGTAGTCTTCAGTTAAGTTGTATATTTCTTACGTGCTTTGGGGGGCTTTTGTAAGTTATTTTAAGGTACAATAAGTTTTCATATCAGAATACATCTATATCTTTGGGGCCCCTGGCCCAGGTTGCTCCCTTCCCTAACAGTAAATTGTCCCCTGGTGTTTTTCTCTGAACCGGAGTGTATTCTCTGGTGTTTGTGACCGTGAGGAGCCGTGACTCATCTATGACATGTCAGGTGTGTTGCTGAGGACCAGAGGATCAGCAGTGATCAGTATGAACTTGTTTGTATGAGCAACACCACAGGCCAAACGCTCACATTCACATATGCACTAATGTACATAAAGTAACTTAATACAGTCCCCATTTTCAAATTTCAACTAATAACCAAACTAAAAGAAAACTTAAGTACAAATCTCTTCATACAAATCCACAATCAGAGCTAAGAACACAGGAAAAGCTACAGACAAATATCGTTATTAAAGTGTGCTGGTTTTAAACAGGTTATTAAAACAAGAAAGTCTGCATAGACGGACTAAATGTTATGGCCCTGTATTGTTTAAATTCCTTCAAATGTAAACCTTTACTGTAATGTCATGTTGTGGACATCTCACTCTCTCTGGAGGCTTCTCAATGTAGACCCTGTAGATTATGATCCATTTCTCCTTCTCATTCTTTTTTATTTGACATGAAAGAGGTACTTAGTGTTGTATTGTTTTTAGGACCAGCAAAGAGGGAAACGTCAGACATCACTGAAGTATTTTCTTAGACTTTTTCTCCACTTTAGTCAGTAGTATTTTTTTTTTTAATGTTTATTATCCTTATTCTTTTTCCTTTCACTTTGACTGTGAAGTCTTCTTCTCAGATGTTTCATCCATGGAGTTTGAGTAGGAGGGGTTTCTCTTTCCTTTGTTGAAATACATATGTTTCTGCTCATGCTAATTATGTACTTTTTTCTTCTATTAAAATAATCAGGAATTACAATTTATTCAGGCCTAAAATCAGAGGCAGACTACAGCTGTACTCTAAGCTGAATCTCTTCTGGCAGTGGCTGCAGCTAAAGCCTGCTGAGCCTCGCTCTGAGCCCTGTGTGGGCTAGTGACCACGCGGCCGCGAGCAGCACAGTGAGGGGCTTTGCTGACTCTGCTGGGCCGGAGAAAAAGAGGGAGAAGGAAGGAGCAGCAGGGGAGGAGGGAGGATAGAGCAGAGATCTGGAGATCTGTCAGCACCGAGGCTTAGTTTACTGCTCCCTCCATGCCAGTAGACCTCGGGCCACAGATTGAGAGGAATTACCTCAAACTAAATGAAATGGCTGAGGGCAATGAGTGGGTGGGTGTGGGAGACCATTTTCTTTTCTTTTCTCTGCTCTCGGGCCCTGGACAAGCAGAACATTTAAAGAGGACAGTGCAGAGGACATGCTGGAGGTACACAGGGGACATGTCCGGGGTGACCCACTGAAGGAGAGGATCATATTCTACACAACACTCGAGATCAATTGGAACACACTGCAGGCTTAGAGAGGCGTGATAGTGTGATGTGTGCAGACCTAAACGGACCGCGGACGTCAACACACACTCCATCCATCGCTGAAAGCTTACAAGACATCGAATGGTGACATGAATCATTCAGCAAGTATCACAATGAAGGAGCGACATCGTGTCTGCTAGCAGAAGCACAGCCAACAGCTTCTGTCTCACTGCAGGTACAAACCAAAAACAGATCGGAGGATTACCCTCACATGAAAACCCAATGCTGAGTGACATTGTTTAATAAAATCTAGATCTAGAAGAGATGGTCATGAAAAGTGTTCATAGCAGACTTGGTTTTTAGATTTGTTCTGGCCAGGAGATGGCAGTACTTGACAAGACCAGTGTTGTTGTACACACATATACACTCACTGTCCACTTTAGTAGGCACACCTGTTCAATTGCTTGTTAACACAAATAGCTAATCAGCCAATCACATGGCAGCAACTCAATGCATTTAGGCATCTAGACGTGGTGAAGAGGACTTGCTGAAGTTCAAAGCGAGCATCAGAATGGGGAAGAAAGGGGATTTAAGTGACTTTGAACGCGCCATGGTTGTTGGTGCCAGACGGGCTGGTCTGAGTATTTCAAAAACTGCTGATCTGGGATTTTCACGCACAACCATCTCTAGAGTTTACAGAGAATGGTCCGAAAAAGAGAAAATATCCAGTGAGCGGCAGTCGTGTGGACCAAAATGCCTTGTTGATGTCAGAGGTCAGAGGAGAATGGGCAGAGTGGTTGGAGATGATAGAAAGGCAACAGTAACTCAAATAACCACTCGTTACAACCAAGGTATGCAGAATACCATCTCTGAACGCACAACACGTGGAACCTTGAAGCAGACGGGCTACAGCAGCAGAAGACCACACCAGGGGCCACTCCTGTCAGCTAACAACAGGAAACTGAGGCTACAATTCACACAGGCTCACCAACATGTGACAACAGAAGATCTGAAAAACATTGCCTGTTCTCCACAGTCACCACATCTCAATCCAATAGAACACCTTTGGGATGTGGTGGAACGGGAGATTGGCATCATGGATGTGCAGCCGACAAATCTGCAGCAACTGCGTGATGCCATCATGTCAATGTGGAGCAAAATCTGTGAGGAATATTTCCAACACCTTGTTGAATCTATGCTACGAAGAATTAAGGCAGTTCTGAAGGCAAGGGGTCCAACCCGGTACTAGCAAGGTGTACCTAATAAAGTGGCAGGTGAGTGTATATATACACACATACAGCGGGTAAAATAAGTATTGAACACGTCACCATTTTTCTCAGTAAATATATTTCTAAAGGTGCTATTGACATGACATTTTCACCAGATGTCGGTAATAACCCAAGTAATCCACACATACAAGAAAACCAAATACGTTCAGAAATTAAGTTATGTTTAATAAAATGGAATGACACAGGGAAAACGTATTGAACACGCTTACTGAAATATATTTAATACTTCGTACAAAAGCCTTTGTTGGTAATGACGGCCCATTTTTGGCCCATTCTTCCACACAAACGGTCTTCAAATCTTCAAGGTTCTGTGGGCCTCTTCTATGAACTCTGATCTTTAGTTCTTTCCATAGATTTTCTATTGGATTCAAGTCAGCTGATCAGCTGGGCCATTCTAGCAGCTTTATTTTATTTCTCTGAAACCAGTTGAGAATTTCCTTGGCTGTGTGTTTGGGATCATTGTCTTGCTGAAATGTCCACCCTCGTTTCATCTTCATCATCCTGGTAGATGGCAGCAGATTTTTATCAACCTCAATCAATCAATCAATCAATCAATCAATCAATCAATCAATCATACCTTGGTAATGAGACACCTTTTTAGAGGCCATCAGTTGGGACTGAACCAGCTGATATTAATTTGCACTGACAAGGCGCAGGATTGCTTTCTAATTACCGATAGATTTCAGCTGGTATCTTGGCTTTTCCTTATTGCACCTCCCTTTCTTCATGTGTTCAATACTTTTTCCCTGTGTCATTCCATTTTATTACAAATAACTTAATTTCTGAAGTTATTTGTTTTGGTTTTTGATTACTTGGGTTGTTACCGACATCTGGTGAAAATGTCATGTCAATAGCATCTTTAGAAATATATTTACTGAGAAAAATGGTGACGTGTTCAATACTTATTTTACCCGCTGTATATATTATATTTATATTTAACAATGTGCTGAAGAATGGCCTTAGTACCGTCTTCAGACAGATATGTTTGTTATGAATGTTCTCATTAATAGTATTATGGGAACACAAGGAAATTAAAACAACCCAACTTTTGTGTTTTAAGGGTTCCTTTTACCTACGGTATGGATTATGGTTTTGCCCGAATGGGTGTTACAATATCTAGTGGACTTGCAATACCAGAGTACAGTATATTATAGGCTACTATCATTGTACAGCGTACAATTTCACCAATACAGTTAGTTAGGGATTGGTCCTAGTGTTAACCTTTAGTCTGTCTGTCCATCCATCTTATCTACCTTCCTATCTAACCTTAATTTAGGAAATTAATTGTATTTTCCATTTTGAGTTGTAACTGGCAAACATGAAAACACTCAGATACAATGTATTAACTGTCAGCGACACAATTCAGAAGAGAAAACGTAGCAATCAAATGTCATGTGCTGACAATTCTGCAAAAACAAAATGTAAAATCACTGTGGTTACTTAAAATAAAAAAATGAAAATGGGCATCAAACCATCAAAGGAGCACTTTTTTAAAAACTCATTGGAAAGCTATGTGATATTTTGCAGACTTGACTTTTTACAGTGCAGCTCTCCTTGAAAATCGAAATCTTAGACAGTCTCTGTACACTTTCATGAGAAATTATGTCTTAAGTGTGCTCTGGGAGTCTACTACACATTCTTCAGATCGGGTTTCAATATTCTTTGAACTCTCATTCAATATCACATGCTCGTAGCCCTACCCCACCCGCACCACCGGGACAAATGGAAGCATGGCTGGGTAAAACGAGGAGATGCCAGCTTTGTGCTGTTTGAGGAACAAAGGCCAAACTGAGATGCGACGGCGTTCATAAAGTTGTGGAACTCTTGTCATATTTCTTCTCTGTCATCTTTACAACAACTGGAGAGTGAGCGCCGTACGTGTGCTGCGTCAGCACAGTTGTTGCCCTTAGAACAATGCTGGTGACAT